>NC_069073.1:89104764-89429777 GCF_025698485.1 Gossypium arboreum
AGAAAATTATTTTCAACCACGTGGTCTGTTTGAAGTATTTCTCTTAAAAAGTGTGGCACACCGAGTCTCCGGTGCCGAATCCGTAAGTCTTCTGAATACTTTTATCTGTTTAGAAATTGAAATACTGTGGATTCCATATATATTGGTCTGAATTTAAATTTGGTATTTATTTTATGTAGATGTGATGTTTGGATATAGAAATTGTATATATGTGTGATAAATATGTGGCTGCTTCTGTGAATAAGTGTTGTATATATGAGGTCTTTCAAGTTCTAGTTGAAGTGTGATAGTGATAGTAGGATCAGAGTGCGCAGCGGTAGCGTAGTGGAGTAGATGTTACACGACTACCCTATTAGACAGAAATTTCGGGGACGAAATTTCTTTAAGGGAGGTAGAGTTGTAACACCCTGAATTTGGGCCTAAAAGTTTTGGGCCTTGAGCATGGGAGCGGTTGAAGGCACCTATAATATTACATTGTGCGTGAAAATTTCGTAGTTGAAGGCTTGTTTTAGTGGTTAAGTGTCTTTGAGAAGTGTTGGAAAAGTCCCGGTTCAAACACGGACTCTAGCAAAAATTTGGTTTAAGGTGAATCAAACCACAGGTGTAGTAGGCGGGCCTTAAGAATATTGTTGGAGAAATTGTGACACAAAAAAAAGCCTTGTGGTCTAGTGGCAAAGTAGCGCCACATAAGAGGCAGGAAGGTGGCGTCATAGAGTTGGCAAGGAGGTCCAAGGTTCGAAACTCATTGCAATCAAAGAGTATTTATTTTGCTAACAAGGGGCGGCAAGAGTTGGTGTTGAATTTAAACTCTGATGATGGATGGATCCCACAACAAGAAGCTAACATAAGAATCGATACGAAGCTGGCCTTAAATAGAGAGAACCATGAGGAGAGTAAAGGTACCTTTCTTGGCTGATCCCTTTCGCTTTATGGCGTGCTCGTTTGGGTTAGGCGTCGACTAAGAGTGCTTGGAGTGCGGATTAACTCCAGCCTCCTATCAAGTGTGTATTTCTCACTACTCTAGCTGTAAGATGGCTACTTCGGGCCGCGATGGGCCGAAAGGGGCCATGTGGGCCCAATGGGCCTACGGGCCCAATTGGATAAGTTGTCTGATTGTGTAGTAAATATTGGACTAGGCTAGGTGAATCTCATATCTGTGGCTAGATTTGGTCTAAAAGGGCCACACGAGCGTGTGGGCCCATTTGGGTCGAGAAGGGCTTTAGGCCCATTCGTATTGTTATCCTTGTTTAGAATACTTTAGTTTACCAAATTACTGAAATACCCCCAGTTGTAAAATTACCAAAGTACCCCCAGTTTATAAAATTACCCAAATATCCTCGATTTGTAAAATTACCGAAATACCCTCAGTTTGCAAAATTACTGAATACCCTCGACATGTAAAATTATCAAAGTACCCTCGAATTACAAAAATTATTATTTTTCGCTCGATTTACAGCATTACTATTTTACCCTCGATTTATAAAATTACTATTTTACCCTCGATTTATAAAATTACCGTTGTACCCTCGAGTTACAAAATTACCGGATAGGGTACTACTGGATATAAATTGACGATTAATAAAATAGTACACCTAGAGCATACTAAGTGATGAAATATCCATTAGAATTTCAATGATTCACCAGGTAAAATATTTGTAAATGACATGCGAAACACGAATTTGAATATGTAAATGATGTGATGAACTCATCTATGGATCTTGAAAATTATGTGACTAACTTGTTCATTGAGTTACATGTGTTGAGGGAAATTTACTTATAATTGATGGATAACATGGCTTATTGTGATTATGTGTTTGAAATGACCGGTAAGTTTACTTTTTGTTATACGAACTTACTAAGCAGATAATGCTTACCCCTTTTTACCTTTCCCTGTCTTATAGAGCTTTCGGACTTGTGAAGTTTGGAGGACGGTGGGAGTTTGATCACACTATCGGCAATCTTGTTTTGGGTATAAAAGAACTATTCATTTAGATATAATGGCATGTATAGGGTAAATTATCTTTTGGTTATATGTGTCATTTAAATTAGCTAAGTGTAATGTGTAACACCCCTATCCCGTAACCGTCGCCAGAATAGGTAAGGGCATTACCAGACAAACAGAACATTACAGATCAATACAGAATCACAGATATCACATAATATTAATGCTTAAGCAAACCAACAATTTGTCCCTTAAGGAGGTCTCCAGGACCTAAGACATACTTTTAGAAAAGGTCGGGATTAAACTGAACACGTTCAGAAATTTCAGAACTTAACAAAAAAAAATTCAATTCTGTTGAGGTCACACGCCCGTGTGACTAGGCCGTGTGCCTTACATGGGCACCAGACACTCCCATGTGATCCAGTTGTGCCAAAACAGAGTATACATACTGACTTTTACACACGGCCAACAGACATGGCCATGTGCCATTGCCGTGTGATACTTAGCTGGCTATTGAATTAAGCCCACGGTCGTAAGACATACCCATGTTCCTTGACCGTGTGGCACAATACAGGCTTGGTTTAAGCCAACTTGCCACCCCTTTTTGGGTCATTCCTACAAACAATATTAAACAACATTTATACCAAAATTTTCAGCCAATTCCATGCTCAAAAGATGCTTTATTATAACTAAATCACCATCATTCAATAACCTATTCAAATTCATACCAAAACACATTAAAAATTTTATTACAACAACAAGCCAAAATGCTCATTTCATAGCTCACTTATGGCACCTTCTAACTTATGCTTAAACTTACCATTTCCTCAACTTGCCATATTTCAAAATAACCATCACATACAAGGCCATATAACCATTACAAGCATACGCAATTTGGCATCACAAACCATTTACAAAAACTAAGCACAAACATACCATTTGCTACCCAACTCTCATAGCATAACATATATACATATCAAAGCTTAAATACCTAGACATTCTAGCCTATACATGCCATACTTGAAAATATTTACACTTTCAAAAGTACCAAATTGAGTTGAATAGTATGGTGACAATCCTCGACTAGCCCCGAGCCTTCAGTAGCTACGATAACTGTAAAATAGACAGAAATCACACAGAGTAAGCTACAAAGAGCTTAGTAAGCCAAATACAATTGGTTTAACTATTAAAGCATATAAAGTACAAATCAACAGCAAGAATTCATAGCCATATCACAGAATAGTTCATGAGCCTAACTATGCTCATTTGCTTGTATACATGTCATGTTTCATTTCCATGATTTCATACATACTTCGCATTCATTATTTCATAGAAACAGAGTCTTTCATATTTAGAAATTTAGTACAATACAAGCATACCTGTATAGATTATACATTTCATATATTCATTCACATATGCCGTACTCTATCAACAGATGATTTAGAAACGATACAGATATTCATAAACGGGTACAATGCCGACGTCCTGGACGTGGTCTTACATGTAATTCAGTTTCGATGCCTGTGACATCCCTAATTTAACCCTAGTCGGGAAGTGGTTTCGGGACCGCTAAACCGAGTCACCGACATGTTCGAACGTAATATTTATTGTCTAGAATATGTGAAAATACATGTGTGAATTTTGAATTCTTTGATTTAGTTAATTTGATTGTGAATTGAAAGAAAAGGACTCATGTGAAGGATTTAAATATATGTGGCTATTTTAAGAGGTTAATAAAGAATGAAGTAAAATAAATAGAGTTGCATGTCAAATACTCCATTTATTTTGGATAAGTGGCCGGCCATGACAAGTTATGGGCAAGGGGAAACATGTTTCAAACATGTCTAGTTAATGGATTATGTAAGGAGGAATAAAAAAAAAAAAAGAAGCATGGGAAATAAACTAATGAAAAATTAAAGGAAGAAAACAAAGAAAAAAAAATGTGTCCATCATTCTCATACATGACCGAAAAAAAAAAAAGGGGAGAAGGAAAAGGCTTCATACTTTGGTTCTTCTTAGCCGTGTAGAAGAGGGAAAAGAGGAAGAAATTCAGCCACTTGAGCTGGAAATTAAGGTAAGAATTCAAGTTAGCTCTTTAAATCTTAGCATGGTTTTAAGCTAGATTCTAAGCCCTTATTTAACCATGCCGAAATCTTTGAAAATTATGGTGATATGAGCGTTCGGCCATGGTAGATGTTAAAGAAGATGGTGGAAATGTTGTACACATTTGATTAGTAAGTTAGATGGATGAGATTTGAACTAGTTATCAAGTTCTTTAGGTAACCCATGTTGAAATCTTGGTTTTGAATAAGTGAGGTTTTCGCTAGGGTAACTAACAAGGGTGATGATTGTTGTTTCATGCTGAATCTAGATGAACAATAGTTTAAGAGGAGCACTCGGCCATGATATGAGATTGTGATGTTAGTGCGAATATGAAGATGATGAACTTGAATAAGAAATATTCGCTAGCATGATAAGTATGAATTATCAAGTAGTTGAGATAATTGATGAGTGAAGTGGCTAATGGGGACTCTTAATGAAATTATGCTAAGGCGAATGTAGCAAATGCTAAATGTGCTTATATGTGTGTGTGTGTCGTTAGTAGCTAATGGCATTCGGCATTGTTTAACTAAAATTAGAAATGAATGCTTGAAAGTTAAATATGGTCGCCCTAGTGACCAAATCGTTAAAAGCTAATATATGGACAAATGATACGAATAAATTGACCTTTGAAATGTATATGGTTGCCGTGTGTATGTGTCGATTGAGAAGTAAATTTGTTTGATTTAGCTCAAGATCTTAAAGGAGAGGCGTCCAACAAGGGAAATCGAAGGTCATCGAGTAGCCGACTTGGAACTATTTTACCTAACACAAGGTAAGTCATTAAGCATATATTTGGTGTTGATTTAAATGATCATAATATATATGCAATTGTGTTTAATGAATTGATGTGTAAATGAAAATGTATGTGTATGGAATGATGCCATTGTTGAATGTATAAAGGCAGCAAAATGCATAAGGTATTGGTCACGGCACTAAGTGTGCGGGTATAAATGGACACGGTGACAAGATTGGCACTAAGTGTGCGGGTTTAAAATTGTACAGCACTAAGTGTGCGAGTTTGATTCTATAGCACTAAGTGTGCGAGCTGAAAATATATAGCACTAAGTGTGCGGATTCACTATATGCTCTTGTATTACAATTGGCACTGAGTGTGCGACATTATCGAGTTAATCCCGGACAGCGAATCGGGTAAGTACCTCGAGCTCATGACGAATAGAGAATACGTTCATGCTTGGGGTTGAATTTGGTAAGCCTTAAATCTATGTGATGATTGAAATTGTATGGTTGTGCTGGAAAATGAGTTAATGTGTAAAAATGTTTCGATTATCTTGTTGTGTAGAATATGAAATGTGGATGTATGACTTGGTACGAGATTGGACCGAAAGGTCCGAGGTATTATGGTATAGATTCGATATGGACGAGTACCTAGCCTCATTTGTTGTACATGTAGTAGTAACTTTATCAGTGGATTAATGAATGCTTATGACTTACTGAGTTGTAAACTCACTCGGTGTTTTTCTTGTCACCCATTTTAGGTCTCTCGGACTCGTATTGTTTGCGTGATCGGGACCGTCGTTGGAGTCATCACACCGGCTGAAATCTTGTGGCATTGTTTTTGTTGTTGAAGAACATTTGGCATGTATAGGCTATTTTGTTTTGTTGAATCGTGGGTTGTAAACTTTAAGCCATGTGAAAATGGCCTATGCGGTCGTCTAGTGGGATGCTAGAACCTATAGCCACGAGTCTTAGAAACTTTAATTTTGATAGGGTGGCCATAATTTGTGTCATGTATGATGGATGATTAGTAAGGCCAAGGAAAGATTCATGGAATTGGCATAGTCTACTGCAGCAACTGTTGCGGACAGCAGCAGTGAGATGAGATTGAAAAATCACTAAAAATAGTAGGAGTAGAATTAAATAGTGAATAAATTATGAAATTAAACCTTGATGAATCTATTTTCATATGGACGAAACGAAACGACCATATGAGCAGTATACTGAGAGATATTAAAGTTCTCGTGAGACAGGGCCAGAACGGTTTCTGGGTCCCCTGTCGCGACTTTTATAATTTACTATAAATTATCCAGAATGAATTAGAAGTCGTGCCTTATATGTGCAGATTCCCCTTTGAGTCTAGTTTCATTAGAAACAAACGGCATGAGCATTGAAGCTCTGTACGAGAAGATATCCAGGTCGTAATGCGCGAAGGTCATTGTAGTCGACCCCTGTAACATGGGCGACTTTAACTAATAAACTGTACCAATTGGCCTGACCAAAAATTCTAATAATAAATCCATGGATAGATATATGAGTCTAAATTCAGGGAAAATTTACGGAATCAGTTTCCGAGTTTTGAAACTCGAGATATGATTTTTAAGGCGACAGTGACGCAATTAGCTAGCCTGCCTGGAACAGCAATCGAATATTATCAAGAGAGAAATAAGGGAAATAAGCCCGGTAATACTATGTTTTCAAATCCGGTGACGGTCACGGGGTTGGGGTGTTACAATGCCTTTATCCCAGACAGGGTCTTACATGAATTCAGATACGATGTCGATGTCCCAGACATGGTCTTACACATAAATCTCAAATCGAGGCCTGTGTCCCAGACACGGTCTTACACGATATCTCAGATCAATGTCAACGTTCTTTTAGAAACATATAGAGCTTTTCAGATACTAGCATATTATCAAAGTTTACTCGAAATTTATTCATCAGGCTCTCAAGGTTGTCCAATACGGATTACAGTTTGTATGCGCAGAATTTAGTCAATTTAACACGTAATTGTAATTTGACTTACCTCGTATGAATTTCAGACGGAAACGAGTCGACTATTCAACTATTTTGGACTCCCCTCGATCTAAGTCCGATTTTCTTTGTTAATACAATTCAAATTCAATCATTCATTTCATTCAAAATAATCCATGAACACATATTTAGGGCACTTTGCATTTTTAGCCCTTACATTTTTACATTTTGATAATTTAGTCCATTTTTCACAAAATCACAAATATGCAAAATTCACCAAGACTGTAGCTTGGCTGAATATACATAGCTTCCATACAAGCCCAAATAACATATTTAATTCACAATTTAGTCTTTCAAAACCTCATTTTCACAAATTAGCCAAATAGCTCTATTCCATTAAAAATTCAAGAACAAAGCATGTTAATCTAAGATATATCATTCATAATCCATATAAAAACATTACAAAGCTCATATAATCATCAATGGAACATTTCATAATCTTCAACAAAAATAGAAATTCAGACATGGGTTTTGAAGAACACAAAGCAACGATCACAGAAACGTAACAAATTATCAAAAACGGAGCAAAACACATACTCGAATCAACCTTCCAAAGCGCCGAAATTTCAAAAACTAAAAACCCCTATTTCTTTCTTAAGTTTCAGCTGAACAACATGATAATAAGACCACCTTTTGTTATTTATTTATTTATTTAAGCTTTAATTTTCAAATTACAAAAGTAACCTTTATTATAAAACATTAAATTCACCTAACACATGTCCAATATTGTCCACTTACTTTATCAATGGTATAATTACCATGCAAGGACCTTTATTTTAAAAGCCAAGACCAAATAACCCCATTAACAATTAGCATGTAACTTTTGCATTTTACGCGATTAAGTCCTTTTTGTAAAATCGAGCAAAGAAATAGGCAAATTAAATCAGAGAAACTTCGTAGATAAAAATTCACATATCACAGACACAAAAAAAATAATATTAAAATATTTTTTTGACTCGTATATGTGGTCCCGAAACCACTATTTTGACTAGGGTCAAAACCAAACTTTTACATAATGGCTCATGATAGTTTATGAACAATTTTGTATATGGCCATGAAATATGGCTCATATTTTGCTATTGGGTTGTAACCCTTATTAATCATGTAAGCATGCAATGTGTCTATGTCAATGTGGATGTCTGAGAATGAAGGATGTGAATGATGGTATGTTGATTTATAAATGAACCATAATATACATATATGTATACAAAATGAACATAACAAAGTAGAAATGGGTAAAGTTGGAAAATGGGTTATAAACCTAATGGTTGCATGTTGGTATGAAAACATTGAAAGAAGCTTGCATATTTGAGATGGTGCTAAATAGCATTAGGGGCATAGATTTTAATAATGGAATTGGATATTGGAGTAATCAAATGTGTTTTTTTGTATGCTGAGAACATTTATAAGTGAGTAAGTCTTTAAGGGTGACAAATGGCTTGGAAAATAGCCTAGAAGTTGTCCACACGAGCAGGCACACAGGCGTGTGTCTAGACCCTGTGTGATACACGGTTTGCCCCACATGTGTGCTGCTCAGCCGTGTGTCTCATACATCTAAATTTTACAAGTCAGAATGCCCAGTAGTAAACACACGGGATAAGACACATGTCCGTATGAGAGACATGGCCTAACCACATAGGCGTGTACTCTGGCCGTGTGAAGTCTGCACCATTTTATGAAAAATCATTTAATTTTATTTGGCCACACAGGCGTGTGATACGGTCATGTGACCTTATTTTGGTGATGACATCATAGTCAAAGAGTTACACAGCCTAAGGACACGGGCATGTCAAGCGCACACGGGCGTGTCCCCTTTTTACACAGGCGTGTGACTCTGTATTAAAGAAAATTTCCCAAATTTTTCTAAAGTTTCTGGTTTGGGCCCGAACTATTTCCAACATATGTTTTGGACCTCATAGGTCCAAACAAAGGTCGTTTTGCATATGTTTGATTGCATATGTTTGAATGACTTTTAAATTGAAAGAAATTTTATAGGCCACTTTTGCATGAACATTTGTATGTATATCCGAAAATGCCTCGTACCCTGTCCCAGCCTTATGTACGGGTAATGGGTGTTACACTATAAATGTAATGACAAGTAAATGGACCTCCACACCTAGGCCTCTAAATGCGATGAAAAGTAAATGGACCTCCACCCCTGGGCCTCTAACTGCAATCAAAAGTAAATGGACCTCCACACCTAGGCCTTTAAATGCAATGAATGCTTTCCTTTCTTCCTTTCTTGAATTTTTTTCATAAAAGGTCATTATTTTGATAATCATGTTTTTAGGTTGAAAAAGATCAAATCTCTATCCACACATAACATATCATGAAAATCAAATTCCATGGGATACCACATTAAAAAATTTCAAAATGATTTTATGACCTGTAAATTAAATTCTCATGTAACACCCCTTACCCGAGACCATCGTCGGAGTCGAGCACGAGGCATTACCAGACTTATCTTACTTGTTCGGTGCATAACTTTTTTTTTACTTTTAAAAATTAATTCACTCACATTCATCCAATAAACCCCTAAAAAGGGCCTTCGAGGCCCTAAAACTTGCGATTGGAATGGTTCGGGACCAAACCGGGAACATTAAAAATTTTCCAGTTACTTACACAAATCAAAAAAATTTATTTCACTATTCATAATAAAACTGTCCATCTGCATAGCATTCACTAAATTAATTAGAACTCATGTTAAGAAACTCGAAATTTAAATTCGTAAATTTTTCCTGAAACTAGACTCATATATCTTATTACCATAATGTTTCTAGAAGTTTTGGTTTGGCGAATTGGTACAGTTTATTCATTAAAAGTTCCCCTATTTCGTAGTTTAGCGGACCTGAGCTCTCTTCACTAAAAATCATTTATCTCATTATTCAAAATTCAGATAATGTTTCTATTTTTTCTAATGAAAATAGACTCATTAAGGAATCTATAAATATAAACTATGACTTATAATTATTTTTGTATAATTTCTAGTGACTTTCCAAATTTGGAATAGGGGATCACGAAGTCACTCTGAACCAGTCTTACAAAAATTTAAATATCTCATAATATAGCCTTCCTTTGCTTGCTCTGTTTCTTTTCAATGAAAATAGACTCAATAATATTTAATTATATATCTCATTAACCATTTAATTATATTTTTACAATTTTTAGTGATTTTTCAAACCCACATCACTGCTATTGTTTCCACACTATTCCATGGGCAACTCTTACTCCTTCATAATTTCGTTGCATCAAACCTCATTTAGGCATACGTAATACCAAAACATGTTCTTATTTAGCTATATCCTAAGCTAATCATTACCAAGTATTCACATGTCATTCTTTAATCATATCATAAGGAAATACACACAAAATAGCCAAGTCCCTATACATGCCATAACTTAAAGTATTTCTAGTCACAAAATACCGAGATAGCTCGTTGATAGTGTGAGGCGATCTTCGACGTCATTACGATTTTTTCAGTTGGCTTTATGATACTATAAAAAAGAGAGAAAAGAAAGGGAGTAAGCATAAATCTTAGTAAGTTTGCATGTAAAAAAATAACAACATTCTAAATGAACTATCAAGATAACCTAAACCTTTCGAACATGGACTTATCTTACCTTCCCTTTGGTACAATTTTTAAATTTTTAGTTGAACCACTTGGAATACTAAGGATACATGGGTACCTTTCCTTTTTAAACTTACCATTTCCATGTCTTAACATGGCCTTACATGGTATCCTTGCCTTATAAACTCACCATTGCCATGCCTTAGCATGGTCTTACAAGGGATCTTTGCCTTATCGTAGTTTATCAATGCCATGTCTTGACATGGTCTTACATGATTTCCTTGCCTTGTAAAACTTACCAATGTCATGCCTTGGCATGGTCTTACTTGGTATCCTTAAACCCTAATGTCATGACATTTGTATCCTACACATTCCTAAGGTTCAACCGCGACTTTTAAGTATCATTTCTCCGTCAATTCTCGCTTGAATCATCAAGGAATAAATGTACAAAATAAATATATAGATGCTAAAAAATAACATCGTTAATTATAAATAATAAAACATTGCATTTATTTACTGCAAACTTAACTCGATACAAAATACGAACAAATATTTTGATTTAGTCCTCAACCTTTTTCTTTCCTCAGTCTAACCCCGAATTTCGTTCTTCTTGATCTATAATAGAAAATTTAACTTATTTAATATTCACATTTATCAAAACAGTCCTTAACTCTAACTTTGGAAAAATTATGATTTTACCCCTAAAATTTTGCATATTTACACTTTTGCCCCAAGGCTCGGAAATGAGACTTTATCCCTAATTCTTATGTTTTATGACATGCGGATCATTTATTTAGCAATGTCAACATCAAATTCCCACTCTAACATGTACTTATGACCATTAAGTATTTTTACCGATTATGTCATTTTACTCATTTTCGCTTAAAATCACTTAGCTCAAGTCGTTTAACATAATTTCAAGCTTCATATTCTACCATAAAACATCAAAATAAACACATTTCACCTATGGGTATTTTTCCAAATATGAACCCTAGGTTAAATTATTGCTAGAATAAGCTAAATCAAGTACTGGGATTTTAAAAACGTAAAGAACATTAAAAAATGGCTTGAAATCACTTACTATGAAGCTTGGAAGCTTGACAACACCCTAGCTATGAAGAACCCTTGAAATTTTGGCCTAATGAAGAAGATGGGCACATTTTGCCATCTTTTTCCCTTTTTTAATCTTTTAATTACCAAAGAACTAAAATACCCTTCATTAAAACATTTGTTATTTTTATCTATGTATGTCTATTTTTATCCATGAAAACCTAATGGTCTAACCAAAATTTAAGGACCTCTACTTCAATTACACCATTTAAGGACCTCTACTTCAATTATACTTTTCAATTTAATCCTTTAGCATCTAAAACTCATATTTATCAACTTTTGCAATTAAGCCCTAGTAGGTAAATTAAGCATGCTATCTATAAAATTTTCCATCGATACTCTAACGTATGCATCTAATCACTCGATAAATTATAAAAATTAATCATAATAAACTTTTTTACCTCGAATTCTTGGTTTCGCAACCACTATTCCGTTTAGGCCCTATTTTGGGATGTTGCATCTCAGATGATAATTCACTTCATAGACTTAGTACAACAGATTTCATAAATCTACCCTTGAAACATAAATTTCTTGCATCAAGAGTCAACTCGTTAATTCTCGTGAAGCCAAATTTCCTTTTCTTAACTTTGGACTATTCTGACTGTGAACCTTGTACCATGCTCTTTTGCAAAATTGCGTCTTAAAGTAGATAATCTTCAATATAGTTTATTTCTCTTGCTCTCTCTCTCTCTATTTTTTTCTTCTTTGTTTTTGGTGTTTTTTTATTTCTTTTTCCTTTTTTTTGTGTTTTTTATTTAAGTAAAATCTTCTTTCTATAGACTCTTACATTTTCCAAGTAGATTAATTCGCTAATTTAAATTGACCATGAGCAATCAGAGATGAACTTGTTCCAAGGTTATAGTCTCCACTCAAGTTTGGGTGCCAAAAAAAGGGCTAAATAACTTGAAACATAATACTTTAGGGCTCGTACCGAAGGACCAATTTCTTTTGAAAATCCTCATTATCCTCTAAGGCATCTCATACCCTTCTTTTTTTTTAGAAAACTTTTTAGAGTGCTCATTTCTGAGTTTTCACCTTAGAGTTCATCTCATTCTTTTATGATCTTGAAAACGTCATAATTTCCCAAGGATTAACTTCTTGATTTGAACAAACATATCTGATCAAATTGGTCTTTTAAGGATTGTAACGCGACCTAAGGGTTAAAGATCAATCAAAGAAAGGTTTTCCAAGCTAAAATTATATGAAAGAGTATAAAATCCAAGAAGAATTATTTTGAATTTTTTATTGCTCCTTCCATTACTTTTCTCTATTCGTACTCCTTCCTATTTCCTTTTTTTTTGTTTCTTATTCACTTTCCCTATTTCTTCTTCTTCTTTTTTTTTTTTTTTTGGAATGAGATCAAGAATTCAGAATTTTACTTTCATTCTTCATGCTCTTTCTTATCAATTCATGATGTTAGATGGATAACTTTAATTAGAGTTTAGAAACAAGATACATCAGGCTCGAAATAGGGTATCAAGGGATATAATTTTCTACAAGTGATGGGGAGAACCGTAGTAACCCATTTTTATTCAAATCAGAAAAATGGTTTCGGAACCACAATTCCAAAGTCAAAATAGTTATTTTATTATTATTTTAATGTCTATAGCATGATAGCATGTATGTGTGAAAATTTCGTGAAGAAATTTTAGCAATTGAATGCTCAATTAGGTAAATGGACTAAATCGCGTAAAGTGTAAAAGTAGAGTTCTATTAGCTAAAAGTATCTAATAGCTATAAAACCTTAAAGTAAAGGCCTTTATGCTATAACTAGACCATTAAATTGGTGAGTGGACATTTATGGACATGTTATAAATAGTTTTAAAGGTTTTTTATTAAAGGTTAATATAGTATTTATAAAACAACTGAAGTTAAAAATGATAAAAACATTTTGTCTTCATGTTCATTAAGAACCACCACAAAAATTAGGGCTTGTAAAGCACAATGTGAGAGATTGGAACATTCAGCTATGGTATCTTGAGAATGTGAGTCCATTTTTGGTCTTGTTTTTAATGATTTCTATGTTTTTGTGATCGTTGCAACTAGTACTAGCTATCCCAGAGACTAATTTGCAAAATTGTTAAAGATTTTCAATGTTTTTGTTGATGAATATATGAGTATTTTGATGTCTAATCATAGATTATGGATATTTGATGTTAGTTAAACAAGTTTTGTAAAGTGATTTTTAGTGAAAATGCAAAATAGTGATTAAATTGAGAAATGTGTAAAGTTAGTGGTTAAAATGTGAAATAAATGAAAAATGTAGGCTGCTAGGGGTATAATGGTAATTCGGCTAGCATGAGTTAGTCTTGAATTTCATGAATCTGTGATTTTGTGAAATAAGGACTAAATTCTAAAAATGTGAAAGTTTAGGGGCAAATGTGTAAAATAGCCCTAATGTATGTTTTTGGATTGAATTGAGTAAATAGAAGAATAAATAAGTTAATTTTGATTACTTATAGATCAAGAAAAGAGGAATTCAAACTCAGACCGGGGAAAAAGCAAAGTAATTGAATAGTCAGCCCGTTCCGTTATTTTCATATACGAGGTAAGTTCGTATAATTAAACTTAAATGTACCTTTATCTAAATGATGGATGTCATGTGATTGTACTTATCTTATTGGTAAAATTTGGAAGATTTTGAATTAAATGTACGATTTAAGTAAAGTGAGTTGCCAAATAAGACCATAGCTGGGCTATGGCAATCGGATAATAAGACCATAACCGGGTTATGACATGTGAATGTAAGACCACGACAGGGCCTTGGCAATGTATGTGTAAGACCATAGTTAGACTATGCCATCGAACAATTGATGTATTTGTTTTGTTTGCATTTATAAGCCGAAGTGGTTTGATAAGAGAATTATTGAGAAATAGATAAGTATCGGTACAGGTACATACGGAAAACTATTCGAGTAACGAGTTAAAGGAGGTTGAGAACTTATGAATTACTATGTGGTTAAATTTTATATATGTTATCTATTTGAAATGCTAATGAGTAATGAGATTATTTCATATTTATATACGAACTTATTAAGCTTTATAGCTTACTCTGTTTATTTTCTTCTATGTTTTATAGTATTTCAAAGCTAGCTCGAATCTGGGGATCGTCAGGGACTTCATCGCACTATCAGACATCTATTTTGGTACTTTTAAAGTTGTGTATATATGGTAAATGGCATGTATAGGCTTGTGCCATTTTGGTATGTTTGGTGAACATGTATTTAGGCCATTTGAGTTGGCTTGTGTTGATGAAATTGTTAAGGTATAAAGATGTGTAAATGGTTTTGTTTTGAGTTAGGTAATTGACCTACATTGAGTAAATGAGGTTGAATTGATAATTCATCTTTGGAATGGTTTAACTAAATGAATTATATGTGAATTATGTTTAGTAAAGAAAGTTGAGTTGATAGGTATTTGAATAGGTAAATGGCATTGAATTGAGAATTGAATTGGTTGAAATGTATATAGTATAATTGTGTATTGGTTGATGACTTTTAGCTGCACATTGGTGTCTTGAAATGGTAGCATTTGAGAATAGGTATGTGCAAAATGGGTGGCAAAATGGCTTGGTAAATAGCTTATTTTTGTCCACACGGGCAGAGACATGAGCGTATGTCTCAGCCGTATGTGACATAAGGTCATTTTACACGGCTGTGTGTCCCCTGAAATTGAATTTGAAAACAAGTCAGTATGCTCCACATGGTCTCACACACGAGCGTATGACTTGGCCATGTGATATAAGTCAATATACCCTATAGGTTTGATGTAACACCCCTAACTCGTGACCGACGCCGGTGTCGGACACGAGGGGTTAACGAGACAAATCCTCTTAAAGTACCGACCAATTTGGCATTTCTGGACAGGCTGGAATACTGCGTCACCGTCGCCTTAAAAATCATATCTCGAGTTTCAAAACTCGGAAACTGGTTTCGTAAATTTTCCATGAATTTAGACTCATATACCCATCCATGGATTTATCTTTAGAATTTTTTGTTGGGCCAATTGGTACAGTTTATTAGTTAAAGTCACCCATGTTACAGGGATCGACTGCTCTGACCTCCGTGCGTTACAACTTGAATATCTTTCTGTACAGGGCTTTAATACTGGTGCCGTTTGTTTCTTATGAAACTAGACTCAAAATGGAATCTGTAAATATAAGGCATGACTCCTAATTATTTCTGGATAATTTATGGGAAATTTTCAAAGTCGCGACAGGGGACCCAGAAACCGTTCTGGCCCTGTCTCACGAGAACTTTAATATTTCCCAGTATACTGCTCATATGGTCGTTTCGTTTCATCCATATAAAAATAGATTCATCAAGGCTCAGTTCCATAATTTACTCACTATTTAATTCTACTTCTACTATTTTTAGTGATTTTTCAATCTCATCTCACTGCTGCTGTCCGCAACAGTTACTGCAGTAGACTATGCCAATTTCATGAATTTTTCCTTGGCCTTAATCATCCATCATACATGACACAAATTATGGCCACCTTAACAAAATTTGAGTTTCTAAGACTCGTGGCTATAGGTTCTAGCATCCCACTCGGCGACCACATAGGCCATTTTCACATGGCTTAAAGTTTACAACCCACAATTCGACAAAATATAATAGCCTATACATGCCAAATGTTCTTCAACAACAAAAACAATACCACAAGATTTCAGCGGTGTGATGACTTCAACGACGGTTCCGAAACACGCAACAATACGAGTCCAAGAGACCTAAAATGGGTGACAATAAAACACCGAGTGAGTTTACAACTCAGTAAGTCATAAGCATTCGTCAATCCACTGATAAAGTTACTACTACATGTACAACAAATGAGGCTAGGTACTCGTCCATATCGAATCTATACCATAATACCTCGAACCTTTCGGTCCAATCTCGTACCAATTCATACATCCACATTTCATATTCTACACAACAAGATAATCAAGCATTTTTACACATTAACTCATTTTCCAGCACAACCATACAATTTCAATCATCACATAGATTTAAGGCTTACCAAATTCAACCCCAAGCATGAACGTATTCTCTATTCGTCATGAGCTCGAGGTACTTACCCGATCCGCTGTCCATACCCAATTCGATGGAGACACACCTCCATATATTTAGAGTACGCACACACAGTGCTTATTACTTGATTTCGCACACTTAGTGCCACGTAATTTAAGCCCGCACACACATGCCATACCCTCCGAGCTCGCACACCCAAGTCATAGTATTTTTTCAGCTTGCACACTTAGTGCCATATATTTCCAGCATGCACACTTAGTGCCGATCTCGCCACCGTACACGTATTGCCAAGACACTTAGTGCCGAAAGCAAACTTTCTACACATTTCACTATTTCTTTTACATTCAACAAATGTCATCACTCCATACACATACATTTTCATTTATATATATATATCATCCCATTAAACACAATTGCATAAATTTTACAATCATTTAAGCAATATCAAATACGTGCTTAATGACTTACCTCGTGTTGGGTAAAATAGTTCCAAGTCGGCTACTCGATGACCTTCGTCTTTCCCTTGCTTGATTCTCCTTCTTTAACTCCTTGAGCTTAATCAATAAATCACTAGTTTAACCATCTTGCTAAACATTCATAATTCAACTACACATGCATATGTATGCTTGTATATTCGGCAACCATTCTTACTAATCGCCCATTTGGTCGATTATACACCTAACCGAATATGCACCAAAACTTGATTCAACATTACCTACATACTCACTTTAATGGCGAATATATATATATATGTACAATGTCAACTAACATCTTTTAATCACCTAATTTCATCTCATGAACATTTAATCAAATTTTCCCAATCTAGCATATATTTTCACATCCATTTGTAACATCATGTACAAACACATATACACATATATCAAAACACAAATTTTACCTATCATGCAACAAGCATAAATCGCACTTATGAGCATGCCATGGCGAATACATCCCACACCATCCCCTTTCAATTTTTGGTCATGGTTAAACAAAGAAAACTCCATGTCTTACTCAAGAATGCTAAAAGAAATTTCAAGAGTAGTCAATCCATCATTACATGTATCATCAACAAGCTTCACATTTAGCATGCAATGGCTTTAACACAATATCAACCTTGGCCAAATACCATTTCCATGGCATAACAAGGATTTGAACCATGGGCTAACATGAACATCAAGTTAGCAACTAAAACATGCATGAATCTCATGACACAACCTCAAACATACCTTAATCTTGACACAAGTATGACCAAATCTCCTTCTAGTTCTCTTCTAAACCAAGCATGAAGCAAAAATCCTTCCTTTTCCCTTAGTATTTTCAGCCAAGATTTGAGAATGGATGAACAATTTTTTCCTTTCTTTTTCCTCTACTCACGGCAACAAAGGGGGGCATCCATGCTCATTTTTTTTCATTTCTTTATTTTTTCTACATAATCCACTAACTAAACATGTTGGAAACATGTTCCCTTGCCCATATTCTTGTCATGGCCGGCCACTCACCTTAGGAAGTGGGTTATTTAACATGCAAGGACAACTATTTTCCCACATGTATTAATAGGCCACCTTACAATTGCCTAGCACATTTCTAAATTTTCTCACATAAGTCCTATTTGATAAAAATTCACTTACTATTAACAAAATCCAAACACGAAATTTTCACACATGCATATATACATATAATGAGCATCAATTATGATGGTTAATTATTATTATGACTCGGTTTGGTGGTCCCGAAACCACTTTCCGACTAGGGTCGATTTAGGGATGTCACAACTCTCCCCACTTAGAAATTTTCGTCCCGAAAATCTTACCGATAAATAGGCTCGGGTATCGCTCTTTCATAGAGTCCTCAAGTTCCCAAGTGGCTTCTTCCATTCCGTGTTTATGCCACAACACCTTCACTAACGGGATTTTCCTATTGCGCAACTCTTTTACTTCACGCCTCATAATGCGAACCGGTTCCTCTTCATAGCTCAAATTAGGTGAATCTCAATCTCGATGGAGCAATTACGTGCGATGGATCGACCTATATCGTCAAGCATCGAGACATGAAAACGTTGTGAATCCTTTCGAGCTCGGGGGCAAAATTAATCGATATCGCGATCGGCCCAACTCGTTCGGATACTTCATATGGCCCGATAAACCTCGGACTCAATTTGCCCTTACGACCAAATCTAAGCACCTTCTTCCTGGTGAAACTTTGAGAAAGACCTTGTCTCCAACCCGATATTCAATATCTTTTCTTTTCAAATCCGCATCGACTTTTGGCGATCCGGCGACTTTCAAACTTTCACGAATTACTCGAACTTTTGCTCAAAGATCCTTAACCAAATCAACCCGAAGAATTTACCTTCACTAAGTTCACCGAATAATGGGTACGGCATTTACGACCGTATAAAGCCTCGTAAGGCGCCATCTTAATACTTGATTGAAAGCTATTGTTGTGGCGAATTCAATCAAAGGCGATACTGCTCCCATGAGCCACTAAACTCAAGGATGCAACATCTCAACATATCCTCGAGTATTTGAATTATCCGTTCGGATTGACCATCGGTTTGGGGGTGAAAAGCAGTGCTAAAATGCAGTTTGGTACCCAAAGCCTCTTGCAATTTCTTCCAAAACCGCGACGTAAATCTTGGGTCTCTATCCGACACGATAGAAATAGGTACCCCATGCAATCGAACAATTTGGGAGACGTATAATTCTGCCAACTTATCGAGCGTAAAATCCGTGCGGACAGGGATAAAATGAGCAGACTTGGTCAGTCTATCAACAATGACCCAAACCGAGTCTTTCTTATTCTGAGTCAATGGTAACCCAGACACAAAGTCCATTGTTACTCGATCCCATTTCCATTCGGGTATCATGATCGATCAAGTAATCCCGATGGCACTTGATGTTCCGCTTTCACTTGTTGACATATCGACACCTTGAAACAAATTCGAAATGTCTCGTTTCATACCGGCCACCAAAATTGGCGTTTGTGTTATTGTACATTTTAGTACTACCCGGTGGATTGACATTCGACTACAATGGGCTTCATTTAGAATTATCGAAATAAGTTCAATTCTTTGGAACACAGACGACTTCAACCTCAAACAATCGTCATCATCAATTTGAAACTCGATTCCTTGTTCGAACACACTCAAATTTCGTTTTGCAAGCAACTCATCGTCGACTTTACGAGCTTCACGAATTTGACGTATCAATAATGGTTTGGCTTTCAATTCAGCTACTAACACATTGTCGGGTAGGATAGACAAGTGTACATTCATCGTCATAAAGCAAACAGTGATTTCCGCTTAAGGCATCCGCAACCACATTAGCCCTTCCCGGTGATAATCAATGACGAGCTCATAATCTTTTAACAACTCGAGCCATCGCTTTGTCGCAGATTTAAGTCTCTTTGGGTCATCAAATATTTGAGACTTTTGTGATCCGAATACACATGGCACTTCTCACCAAATAAGTAATGTCGCCATATCTTTAAGGCGAATACGATGGCAGCCAATTCGAGATCATGGGTCGGATAATTTTTCTCATGTGGCTTTAATTGCCTCGACGCATAGGCCACAACTCGCCCTTCTTGCATCAATACGCAACCCAATCCAAGTAGGGATGCGTCACTATAAATGACAAACTCTTTGCCCGATTCGGGTTGCACTAGAATTGGGGCTTCACCAAATAAGCTTTCAGTTGATCGAAACTTTTCGACATTTCTCCGTCCATTCGAACTTAACATCCTTTTGGAGTAGCCGTCATTGGCGTGGCTATCGTCGAGAAACCTTTACAAATCGTCGGTAATAACCGCAAGCCCCAAAAGCTCCTAACTTCGGTAACATTCCTTGGTGGTTTCCAATCGACTATGGCGAAATTTTGTTCGGTCCACCCTAACACCGATCGCGGACACCATGTGCCCCAAAAGCTAACCTCTTTCAACCAAAATTCACATTTATGAACTTTGCGTATAATTGCTTATCTCGTAAGATTTGCAACACTAGCCTCAGTGTTCAAAGATGTTCGGTTTCATCTCCGAATAGACCAAAATGTCGCCGATAAATACAACTACGAACCGATCCAAGTATGGCCTGAAAATTCTATTCATTAAATCCATAAATACCGTAGGGCATTAGTGAGCCCAAACGGCATCACCAAGAATTCAGTAGTGACCGTACCTCGCTTCTAAAAGCGCTTTTGGGTATGTCCGATTCTCGGACCCTCAACCGATAGTACCCGACCTCAAATCTATCTTTGAAAACACCGAGGCTCCCTTTAATTGATCAAACAAATCGTCAATTCGTGGCAATGGATATTTATTCTTTATCGTCACTTTATTGAGTTGACGATAGTCGATGCACAACCTCATGGTTCCGTCCTTCTTCTTCACAAACAATACAGTGCACCCCATGGAGAAAAACTCGGTCGAGCGAAACCTCTATCCGTCAATTCTCGCAATTGAACCTTCAATTCCTTTAATTCCGTTAATGCCATACGATACGGGGCTATTGAAATCGGCGTAGTACCCGTACAACTTCGATGCGAATTCCACTTCTCGAACCGGTGGCAATCCGGTAACTCCTCGGAAAAACATCGAATACTCACAAACCACTGGTACCGATTCGAGTTTCCTTTCCGTCTCTTTACTTCCAAACACATACACAAGGTATGTTTCACACCCTTTTCACATATCTCCGAAGCGGTCATAGAAGATATTATCACGGCGCTCCTTTTAAATCGAGAGACTCGACTCGGACTACCTCATTATTTGCACTCCTCAAATCAATGGTTTTCCTTTTGCGTCCACCATTGCATCATGTACGGTCACCAATCCATACCAAGAATAACATCGAATTCATGAAATGGTAGAAGCATCGATCGGCCGAAAACAGATTCTCGAATTATTAGGGGCATCTCTTGCACACTTTATCAACAAGCACGTATTGACCCAAAGGGTTTGACACTGAATTACGAACTCGATGAGACTCAACGGTAGAGTCTTCTTGGATGCTAAGGTTTCACATACATATGAGTGAGTAGAGCGGGTCAATCAATGCAATCACAATAGTATCAAAGAGAGTAAAAGTACCAATGATAACGTCATGGGAGGATGCCTCCTCTCGTGCGCGGATGGCATATGCTCTAGCAGAGCACGGGTCTCGGATCGGACGGCCAGTATTAGAGGCTCCTCTCGATTACCACCCCTACCTCCAGAGATTCTCGGGGCCTACCTCCACCGTCGTTCCACTAGGTCTTGCACCTTGCGTCTTATTCCTCTCATCTAGCTCCGTGCAATCTCTAATGAAGTGGTCCTTGAACCGCATCCATAACAGCCCTATTAATGACTTACCCCAACATTCACCTAGGTGTCGTCTTCCACATTGGGGGCATTCGGTCTCTCTTGACGATTATTGCCCACACTAGCTATCAAGTAGCTCGAGTCCGTCAATGGTCGGGCTCTAATGGAAATTCCCGCATCGTCCTCGACTTCTTGGTGTCCTCCACGAACCTCTTTACAGCCGAGAATGGAGCTTTACTCGTCGATCTTTTACGGTAATCTCTTGCTTCAAATTCAGCCTTCTTCTTCTCCTTCCCAAGTTCTTCCGCTTTGCGAGCTCGTTCGACTAGTGTCACGAACTCCTTTATCTCCAAAATTCCCACTAGTAACTTTAACTCTTCATTCAATCCTTCTTCAAATCTTTTGCACATCGCAACCTCATCAGCCACACACTCCGAGCATACCGACTAAGTCTTACGAACTCATGTTCAGATTCGAATCTGATCATCCGGCCTTGCTTGAGTTCCAAAAATTCCTTACGCTTCGATCGATGAACTGTTGACTAATGTATTTCTTTCAAATTGGATTGAAAGAAATCCCAAGTAACTCGTTCATTTGGGACTATGGAAATTAAAGTCCTCCACCAATAGTAAGTCGAGTCTCATAACAAGGATATAGCACACTTAAGACATTCATCGGTGTGCATGACAGTTCATCTAACACTCTAATGGTGTTATCGAGCGAAACTCGGCCTTTTCGGCATCCTCAAGAACTATGGCCTTGAACTCCTCGCCCCACGCTTCCTAATCAAGTCCACGGTGGTTTACTCAGCCTCACAGGATCGATGCGGAGGCATTGCGGGCTCTTGGGGTGGAGTATTTAAATTCGGGAATGGTTGGACAGCCGGGTTGGTTCGGGCATATTGCGCGACCCACTCATTCATCATGGTGAAGAAGGCTTGTTTCGCCCTTCATTTTGATTATTCGCGGATGATCGAGGCTCAACAGGCGGTGTCCCTTGCGCAGAGCAGCCGCTACACTTTCAACGTCATCCGCCAAGGGTCTCTCTACCCGGGTTCCATTGCTAATCAAAGCAAAAATTCCAACCGTCGAAGTCACCACATTATTAAGTGCTAACAATTTGGCATGTATAGCTAGACTCACACGCGCTATGGTAGTCCTAGAACCGACTAAACCATAGCTCGATACCAATAAAATTGTAACACCCTAACTCGTGACCGATGCCGGTGTCGGACACGAGGGGTTAACGAGACAAATCCTCTTAAAGTACCGACCAATTTGGCATTTCGGACAGGCTGGAAAACTGCGTCACCGTCGCCTTAAAATCATATCTCGAGTTTCAAAACTCGGAAACTGGTTTCGTAAATTTTCCCTGAATTTAGACTCATATACCCATCCATGGATTTATTTTTAGAATTTTTGGTTGGGCCAATTGGTACAGTTTATTAGTTAAAGTCACCCATGTTACAGGGATCGACTGCTCTGACCTCCGCGCGTTACAACTTGAATATCTTTCTGTACAGGGCTTTAATACTGGTTCCGTTTGTTTCTAATGAAACTAAACTCAAAATAGAATCTGTAAATATAAGGCATGACTCCTAATTATTTCTGGATAATTTATGGTAAATTTTCAAAGTCGCGACAGGGGACCCAGAAACCGTTCTGGCCCTGTCTCACGAGAACTTTAATATTTCCCAGTATACTGCTCATATGGTCGTTTCGTTTCGTCCATATAAAAATAGATTCATCAAGGTTCAGTTCCATAATTTACTCACTATTTAATTCTACTTCTACTATTTTTAGTGATTTTTCAATCTCATCTCACTGCTGCTGTCCGCAACAGTTACTGCAGTAGACTATGCCAATTTCATGAATTTTTCCTTGGCCTTAATCATCCATCATACATGACACAAATTATGGCCACCTTAACAAAATTTGAGTTTCTAAGACTCGTGGCTATAGGTTCTAGCATCCCACTCGACGACCACATAGGCCATTTTCACATGGCTTAAAGTTTACAACCCACAATTCGACAAAATATAATAGCCTATACATGCCAAATGTTCTTCAACAACAAAAACAATACCACAAGATTTCAGCCGGTGTGATGACTTCAACGAAGGTTCCGAAACGCAACAATACGAGTCCAAGAGACCTAAAATGGGTGACAATAAAACACCGAGTGAGTTTACAACTCAGAAGTCATAAGCATTCGTCAATCCACCGATAAAGTTACTACTACATGTACAACAAATGAGGCTAGGTACTCGTCCATATCGAATCTATACCATAATACCTCGAACCTTTCGGTCCAATCTCGTACCAATTCATACATCCACATTTCATATTCTAAACAACAAGATAATCAAGCATTTTTACACATTAACTCATTTTCCAGCACAACCATACAATTTCAATCATCACATAGATTTAAGGCTTACCAAATTCAACCCCAAGCATGAACGTATTCTCTATTCGTCATGAGCTCGAGGTACTTACCGATCCGCTGTCCATACCCAATTCGATGGAGACACACCCTCCATATATTTAGAGTACGCACACACAGTGCTTATTACTTGATTTCGCACACTTAGTGCCACGTAATTTAAGCCCGCACACACGATGCCATACCCTCCGAGCTCGCACACCCAAAGGTCAGTATTTTTTCAGCTTGCACACTTAGTGCCATATATTTCCAGCATGCACACTTAGTGCCGATCTCATCACCGTACACACGTATTGCCCAAGACACTTAGTGCCGAAAGCAAACTTTCTACACATTTCACTATTTCTTTTACATTCAACAAATGTCATCACTCCATACACATACATTTTCATTTATATATATATATCATCCCATTAAACACAATTGCATAAATTTTACAATCATTTAAGCAATATCAAATACGTGCTTAATGACTTACCTCGTGTTGGGTAAAATAGTTCCAAGTCGGCTACTCGATGACCTTCGTCTTTCCCTTGCTTGATTCTCCTTCTTTAACTCCTTGAGCTTAATCAATAAATCACTAGTTTAACCATCTTGCTAAACATTCATAATTCAACTACACATGCATATGTATGCTTGTATATTCGCAACCATTCTTACTAATCGCCCATTTGGTCGATTATACACCTAACCAAATATGCACCAAAAACTTGATTCAACATTACCTACATACTCACTTTAATGGCGAATATATATATATATGTACAATGTCAACTAACATCTTTTAATCACCTAATTTCATCTCATGAACATTTAATCAAATTTTCCCAATCTAGCATATATTTTCACATCCATTTGTAACATCATGTACAAACACATATACACATATATCAAAACACAAATTTTTACCTATCATGCAACAAGCATAAATCGCACTTATGAGCATGCCATGGCCGAATACATCCCACACCATCCCCCTTTCAATTTTTGGTCATGGTTAAACAAAGAAAACTCCATGTCTTACTCAAGAATGCTAAAAGAAATTTCAAGAGTAGTCAATCCATCATTACATGTATCATCAACAAGCTTCACATTTAGCATGCAATGGCTTTAACACAATATCAACCTTGGCCAAATACCATTTCCATGGCATAACAAGGATTTGAACCATGGGCTAACATGAACATCAAGTTAGCAACTAAAACATGCATGAATCTCATGACACAACCTCAAACATACCTTAATCTTGACACAAGTATGACCAAATCTCCTTCTAGTTCTCTTCTAAACCAAGCATGAAGCAAAAATCCTTCCTTTTTCCCTTAGTATTTTCAGCCAAGATTTCAGAATGGATGAACAAATTTTTTCCTTTCTTTTTCCTCTACTCACGGCAACAAAGGGGGGCATCCATGCTCATTTTTTTTTTTTCATTTCTTTATTTTTTCTACATAATCCACTAACTAAACATGTTGGAAACATGTTCCCTTGCCCATATTCTTGTCATGGCCGGCCACTCACCTTAGGAAGTGGGTTATTTGACATGCAAGGACAACTATTTTCCCACATGTATTAATAGGCCACCTTACAATTGCCTAGCACATTTCTAAATTTTCTCACATAAGTCCTATTTGATAAAAATTCACTTACTATTAACAAAATCCAAACACGAAATTTTCACACATGCATATATACATATAATGAGCATCAATTATGATGGTTAATTATTATTATGACTCGGTTTGGTGGTCCCGAAACCACTTTCCGACTAGGGTCGATTTAGGGATGTCACATTTGACACGGCCTGGCACATGGGCATGTGTGTTGGCCGTGTGACCCAAGTTAGAGAGTTACACAGGGTCAGACACGGGTTGGGACATGGCCATGTGCTTCCATTTTGAATGTCCACATGGCCTGGCCACACAAGCGTGTGTCCCTATTTTGGAGAAATATTTTCAAAGTTTCGTGAAAGTCGTTATCAATTTTGTCCCGAATCACTCCCAAAGCATGTTTAGGGCCTCGTAGGCTCGTATAAGGGACAAATAGATTAAGATTGAATGATGAATGCTTGAACTGAGAAAATGTATGTTAAATGGATGTTTAATTATTTTGTAAGTCTGATAATGCTCTGTAACCCTATTCCGGTGTCGAATACGGGTGAGAGGTGTTATAATTATTAGTATCAAAGCTAGGTTTAGTTGATTCTAGGACTAACGTAGCATGCGTGAGAGTCTAGCTATACATGCCATATATAACTTGTGATAGTGTCATGAATCTTGACATTATAAACTATTTTTTTGTATAGTAATGGATCCCAAACGAGTTGTAGCAGATGATGTTGAGAGTAATGCGCCAGCTCTCGATCAAGGGACAGTGCCTTTTAAATCCAGACTTGTGTCGAGTAGTCACGGAGGTGAGACTAAAGAAGCCTTCTTTTAAATGATGAAGGAGTGGTTCACTCAATACATTCGTACGAACCTGGCTACTCAACAACCTCCACCCCTGCCAAATCCTCAATCAATCCCCGTAGTTCCTTAAGTTATTGATCAAATATGATTAAATAAGTCGCTAGTCGATAAAATTCATAAGCATGGGGATGAAGAGTTTAGGGTTAATGTTAATGATGATCCTAAGAGAGCCGAGATTTGGCTTGAAAGTACGATTCGAGTGTTTGATGAACTTTTCTGCACACCGACTGAATGTTTAAAGTGTACTATATCCCTCTTAGGAGACACTGAATACAAGTGGTGGAATACATTAATATCTGTGGTGCCGAGAGAGAGAATCACCTGGGAGTTCTTTCAGACTGAGTTCCAGAAAAAGTACATAATTCAACAATTTCTGGATCAAAAGCCTAAAGAGATTTTAGAACTAAAACAAGGCCGTATGACTATAACCAAGTACGAGAGAGAATTTGTATGGTTAAGTAAATATGCTCAAGAGTACGTTTCGACTGAGGAGATAATGTGAAAATGGTTTGTTGACGGGTTGAACGAAGATATTAAACTTCTAGTCGAGCTATTGGATTTAAAAGAATTCGTTGTGTTAGTTAAGCATGCTTGTAAAGCTAAAGAGCTGGGCAAAGAAAAGAGAAAGGCTGGTTCTGAAGCTAGAGATTCGAGAAAGAGATTGATGGATAAACCCTATCAATCTTCATTAAAGAAATTCCTAGATTCGTATAGTTGATCAAATGCATTAGTGGAGTACTCTAATAAATATCATGGGAAGCAATTTATGAGTTCAAAAACTCCAATTACATCAATGGCAAGTGTGGGTAATGCTAGATCTAATAAACTTAAATGTGGACGATGTGTAAAATAACATTTCGAAGAGTGTAAAATGAATGATAAAGCTTGTTTTAGATGTGGTTCGCACAAACACTTCATTTGAGATTGTCCTGAGTTAGATAAGAAAGATAAATCTCAAAATGTAAGATCAAGCAACCTGACTGTGAGAGGAAGACCATCCCATAATGTTGGAAATGTAAGTGGTGGTAGAGGTGTGACACGAGATACTACTATGAGATCCGAGGCTAGAGCACCTACCAGAACTTATGCTATTCATGCTTGTGAAGAAGTGTCATCTCTAGATGTTATTACCAGTACATTCTCACTTTATGACACTGATGTAGTTGCATTGATAGATACCAGATCAACTCATTCATATATATATATGTGTGTGAACTTAGTGTCTAATAAGAATATGTCCTGGTTGATAATGTTTGCAAGAATTGTATGTTAATGACTCGGTGTTACTGTTTTATGGCTGATTTGATCTTGTTTTCGTTTGACGAGTTTGATGTTATTCTGGGTATGGACTGGTGACGTTGCACGATGCAATAGTAAATTGTAGACGAAAGACAATTGAGTTGAAATGTCAGAACAATTAAACTATCCGAATCTAATCAAATGATTTAAAAGATTTACCAGTTGTAATCTCATCGATGTTAGCTCAATATATGTGAAAAATGTAACACCCCTAACCCGAATCCGATCGCCAGATTAAGGATAAGAGGTATTACCGAACTAAACATTTAATAATCTCATTCACATTGTAAATAAATATAAACAGAGATCGAGCTGAAATACATATTGATATTTAAGTTATACGCCATTATCGTATGGCCAGAATATTTACAATTTCAAAACATCGTTATCATCCGCCTAACCTATACATGCCATATCGATTCCAAAATATAACTGCACCCAAAAAGATCGATAGTGTGATTAACTGCTGACGATCTCCGAGTCGGTGGCCAAAATCAACAATCTATAAAATAGAGAAATAAAGAACAGAGTAAGCTTTCAAAGCTTAGTAAGTTTTAAGCAATACAAACAAGTAAAACTTGTCATTTAAATCGAGCATTTAGTATCACAAAACTAATATTCTAATTAGTTATCACTTGGCTGAATATACACAAGTACACCAATTAAAAAGCCTATTGGCCGAATATATATGTATATAAATATATGAATGCACAAAGAAATTTCAGCACATACTTTACTTTACTTTATAGCTCATACAATTAATTTAAGTCACTTTCATATAATGATAGACATCGACCGAAAAGGTCATGCTCTTATTCGTAGATATAGTAATTATTCACACACATATATATCGTTATATGATACTAATAATTCACCTTAAAAATCAATTCATATGCGAGTACATAATGCGTACCTGACTATCATAATGTATCATACATAATCAATAGTAGTTTACCTCGAACTTTCAAATTCATATTCTTACTTGAATCACCGGCGTTAAGCCTGCTAGGTTTCAAAACCCAAATCCAGTCACCAGCACAAAACCTACGGGATTTAACCCGGATATAATACCAGCACGAAGCCTGCGGGATTTAACCCGGATATAATACCAGCACGAAGCCTGTGGACCTTTAAGCCTGGATACACATCAAATATCATGCATATTTAATCATATATTAACACATCTCGTTCAACATATCACATTAGTAGTCATTTGCTACATTCGGATACAAGCTCAATATGAACATCATCATTTACATTTCGGTTCAAAAGTCATACATAAATATCACATATCCATTTCACCATTCAAGCTTAACCCATAGTGACCATTCGACTATATGTCATATACATAAATTATTTATCACACAACTTAATTCAAGTAGAACCAAAAGGTCACAATTCATCTAATATATACATATCAAGGCATCATCAATTATATACTAAAGGTGACTACTTAAAAATTACCTCGGATATCGTCGAACGATTACAACGGCTATTCGATTACTTTCTCTTTTCCCCTATCCGAGTTTGCCCCTCTATGCTCTTGAGCTAATTCAAAGAAATTTAAATTATTAAAATTCCATCATGCTAGCTTATGGCCGAATATGACAAGAGATTTACTAAGTCATATAGCTACCTTTAGCTCAAATACAAAATGGTCATACCCATTTTAATCACTTTAAACAATTTAATACAATTAATTAAACATTTCACCAAGTACACCTTTATGACCGAATACACATATCAAATAAGTAGCTTACTTAATACATAACTTACATAGCCAAAGTACATATAACCCTAATGACCGAATATGTATCTCACCAAAATTCCTATGACTTAACCTTTAACCCTCTTAGCCAAATATTCATTAAATACCTAGGTCACATACACAAACACAAAACTCATATGGCTTATCATATTTTCATGTACATATCTTAACCATATAGCCGAATATATATATAGCTCATCAAACAGATATTTATTCCTATTCCCTTAACACATATTGATCAATTTGACCATGCATTAACCTTTGGCACATTCTGACATTAAAGCAATAACCTATCTAGAATTCAAGCATTTCATACTAAAAATTCTCCCAAGGCCAAATTCATATACAACTTTTAATACTCATACAAAGTTTGTATTTCAAATAATTTATGCACACACCATTAACCTACTAATTAACTAAACAATTTAACAATTTTCTTTAACTAAACATATATTCGGAAATGACCACAACAATTTAACAAACCTTAAAAACAATCTATAACAATTAAATTCATCTTAAATCCCCCATGACCGAATGTGCATATACATAAAGACTCAAACAACAACAAAATTTTCTTTCCAAAATGCATATATATACATACGGTAACTTCAATTCATACCTCTCAACAATGAATTCAACTTATTCGACCATCATTTAAGCTACTTTAACATCTAAATAACACCTTCCAAAAACTTATCAAAATAACACAAATTTAGCAACTTGCCGAATGCATAAATGTTCAATGATTCATGAATTTAAACCATAGGTTAACTATACTATGAACTTATAAATTTAATTTCATAAACAATTACATAAAAATCACATTAACTTACCTTTAAATTGAAACAACCATGGCCGAATGCCTTGGCCTCTTCTTCTATTTTTTTTCTCTAATTCGGCAATGAAGAAAGAAAAATGAACTCCCACTATTTTTATCATCCTTTTCTTATTTTACTAATTTTTTTTTTATTTCAATATAATGCCATTACTTATTATAATGCTTAAATAAAATATATATTATCTATCAATCATCATTATGGCCGGCCACTATATTAAAAGTGGTCCATTTGACATGCAAGTCCCCCATGTCAATAGTTCATGTATTATTTGGCACTTTAAAATTCACCTATCACATTTTCAAGTCTTATCACATGAGTCCTATCTTATAAATTAACACCTAATTGATAAAATCAAGGCACAAGGTATTCACACATACAATTTCCAATTACAATAAGCACAAAATATAACATCTAATCATTTTTGTGACTCAGTTTTGTGGTCCCGAAACCACTTTCCGATTAGGGCCACTATAGGGCTGTCACAAGTCTCCCCCCCTTAGGAATTTTTGTCCCCGAAAATCTTACCAGTGAATAAATTAGGGTATCATTCTTTCATGGAGTCTTCAAGCTCCCAAGTAGCTTCTTCAACCCTATGTTTGACCCACAACACTTTCACTAACGAAATTGTCTTATTCCGCAATTCTTTCACCTCGTGAGCCAAAATACGAACCGGTTCCTCTTCATGACTCAAATCAGAACGAATTTCTATCTCTGATGGACTAATCACATGAGAAGGATCGGATCTGTACTGACGGAGCATCGAAACATGAAAAACATCGTGAATCTTTTCAAGTTCAGATTGCAAAAGTAGTCTATACGCAATTGACCCAATCCGTTCTGTAATTTCGTATGGCTCGATATATCTCAGACTTAATTTGCCTTTACGGCCAAATCTGAGTATCTTTTTCCACGATGAAACTTTAAGAACACTTTGTCTCCGACCTGATACTCAATGTCTTTTCGTTTTAAATCCACATATGACTTCTGACGATCTGAAGCTGCTTTCAGACTTTCACGGATCACTTTTACTTTCTGTTCAGCATCTTTAATCAAATCAACCCCAAAGATTTTAGTTTCGCTAAGCTCAGTCCAAAACAACGGTGTACGACATTTACGTCCGTACAAAGCGTCGTAAGGTGCCATCTTAATGCTTGATTGAAAACTATTATTGTAAGAGAATTCAATCAAAGGCAAATACCGTTCCCATGAACCACTAAACTCAAGGATGCAGCATCTTAACAGATCCTCAAGTATCTGAATTACACGTTCTAATTGACCGTCTGTCTGAGGATGAAACGTGGTGCTAAAATGTAGCTTGGTACCCAAAGCATCTTGCAATTTCTTCCAAAACCGCGAGGTGAATCTTGGGTCTCTGTCAGACACAATAGAAAGAGGCACCCCGTGTAACCTTACAATCTGAGAAACATACAGTTCAGCTAACTTGTCCAGTGAATAATCCATATGTACGGGAATAAAATGAGCCGACTTTGTCAATCTATCAATAACAACCCAGATCTTATCTTTCTTACTTGGTGATAATGGCAACCCAGATACAAAATCCATCGTGTCTCGATCCCATTTCCATTCGGGTATCATGATCGGCTGAAGTAATCCCGAAGGCACTTGATGTTCCGCTTTCACTTGTTGACATATCAAACACTTCGAGACAAAGTCAGAAATGTCTCGTTTCATACCATGCCACCAATACTGACGTTTTAGATCGTTGTACATTTTCGTACTACCTGGGTGAACTGATTTTCGGCTGCTATGAGCCTCGCTTAAAATCATAGGAATAAGTTCTGAATTCCTTGGAACACACAATCGACTTCTGAACCTCAGACAATAATTGTCGTCAATTTGAAACTCTGAACCCCCATTTGCAACACATTCAGCTCGTTTAGCAACCAAGTCATCATCGACTTTTCAGTTTCACAAATTTGATGAATCAATAACGGTTTGGCTTTTAATTCTGCTATTAACACATTATCAGATGAAACGGACAAGTGTACATTCATCGCTCGCAAAGTAAATAGTGACTTGCGACTTAAAGCATCGGCAACCACGTTAGCCTTTCCCGGGTGATAGCCAATGACAAGATCATAATCTTTCAACAATTCAAGCCAACGTCTTTGTCTCAGATTCAAATCACTTTGAGTCATCAAATATTTGAGACTTTTGTGATCCGAATTTACATGACACCTCTCTCAAAACAAGCAGCGTCGCCATATTTTCAAAGCAAATACAATGGCAGCTATTCGAGATCATGGGTCAGATAGTTTTTCTCATGTGGTTTCAATTGTCGCGAAGCGTAAGCTACAACTCGACCTTCTTGCATCAATACACAACCCAACCCATTTAAAGATGCATCACTGTAAATGAAAAACTCTTTACCGGATTCAGGCTGCACTAACACTGGAGCTTCAGTCAAATAGGTTTTTAGTTGGTCGAAACTTTTCTGGCACTTTTCTGACCATTCGAACTTAACATCTTTCTGAAGTAGCTTCGTCGTTGGTGTGGTTATCATCGAAAAACCCTTTACAAACCGTCTGTAGTAACCGGCAAGTCCCAAAAAGCTCTGAACTTCAGTAACATTTCTAGGAGGCTTCCTGTGACAGCCCTAAATTGACCCTAGTCGGAAAGTGGTTTCGGGACCACTAAACCGAGTCATAAAAATAATTAATTGTTATATTCTATGCTTACTATGTGTGTGCATGCATATGTGGAAGTTTCATTCTCTAATTTTACCAATTTTATGAGAAATTATTAAATAGGGATCAATGTGAAACATGGTGAAATATGATAGGCTAATTTTAAATGGCTTATTAGTGCATGTTAACACAAAGGTGGAGTTGCATGTCAAATAACCCATTTCCTAAGGTTAGTGGCCAGCCATGACATGATGATGGGCAAAGAAAACATGTCCTAGACATGTTGGCCTAGTGCATTATGGAAGGAAAATGATGATAGCAAAAAAAAGTGTGTGGATGTCTCCCCCCCCCATTTTGCCGTGAAGTGAACATAGAAAAACAAAAAAAAAGTGTTCATCTTTGAACATGCTTGGCCAAATTGAAGAAGAAAGCAAGAGAAGGTATGGTCACCCTTGAGCTTGAATTAAGGTAAGTGAGTTCATGTTGGTTCTTGAAAGGTTAGCATACTTTAAGCTAGCTACTAAAATTTCCTACTTAGCCATGTCAAAATCTTGGTTGTGTGGTAATATTGGGTAATCGGCCATGGAAGAAATTGAGGAAAATGATTGTTGTCTTTATGTTGTAATGAGTATTTGTGGATGGGTGAAGTTTGAGTTAGTTAAGTGTTCATGTAGATGGTTTGGGTGATAGGGAAAAATCGGCTGTGTGTGTATGGATAGTTGCTTAATGTGTGTATAGTCAAAGAAGAAATTCTTAAAGTGTCTAGTTAATTGATGTTGGGTAAATGGTGTGTGTAAATTATTTAAAATAAAATAATTGTATGAGTATTAAGGATGGTACATGAATTGGCCTTAGAAGAAATTTTAGTATAATATGCTTGGATGTTAATAGGTTATTGCTTTAATGACCGAGTGTGTCAAGGGATAATGCATGGACTAATTGATTAATATGTGTTAAGGGAAAGTGAATAAATGTCTATTTGATAAGCTATATATATATTCGCTATGAAGGCTGAAGGTTAAGTCATAGAGATTTTGGTGATATTCATATTCGGTCTTAAGGGTTATATGTGTAACTTGGCTATGTGGGTTACGAGTTAAGGTAAATTGCTTATTTGATATGGGTATTCAGCCATAAGCTAGCATGATGGGACTTTAATAAGATAAATTTGTTTGAATTAGCCCAAGAGCTTAGAGGATCGAAGTTGGACAAGGGGAAAGAAAAAGTAATTGAATAGCCGTTGAAGACATTCGACAACATCCGAGGTAAGTCATTAAGCATATATTTGGTATTGATTTAAATGATCATAATATCTATGCAATTGTGTTTAATGAGATGATATGTAAATGAAAATGTATGTGTATGGAATGATGACATTGTTGAATGTATAAAGGTAGTAAAATGCGAGAGCGTTTGGTCTCGGCACTAAGTGTGCGGGCAATAAATGGGCATGGTGACAAGATTGGCACTAAGTGTGCAAGCTTGAAAAGTATGGCACTAAGTGTGCAAGCTTGAAAAGTATGGCACTAAGTGTGCTAATTTAAATTATACGGCACTATGTGTGCGAGCTTAAATCACATGGCACTAAGTGTGCGTGATCGATTATTAAGCACTACGTGTGCGAATTTAATATATATATATGTTCGATCGGTTACTCATATGGAGGTGTGACCTTATCGAGTTGATCATGGACAGCGGAAAGGGTAAGTACCTTGAGCTCACGGCGAATAGGCGCTATGTTCATGCTCGGGTTGAGTTGGTAAGTTTTAAATCTATGTGATGATTTAAATTGCATTCCGTAAATAAGGTATCGTGGAATAGATGAAAGTTCATTTGATTGCATGATTGTTGCGGAAATGAGATGATGTATGGAAATGCCTCAATTATCCTATTAAATAGAATATGAAATGTGAATGTATGACTTGGTATGAGATCGAACCGATAGGCCTAAGGAATCCATGGTATAGCGGTATGGATGGAGTACTTAGCCTCGCTTTTCATTGTTTCGTTTAGTGATAATTTGGTTAAAGGATGGTTGTGAAATGCTTATGACTTCTCGAGTTATATACTCACTCGGTGTTTTCTTGTCACCCATTTTAGGTCTCTTGGACTCGTCTCTTTTTGTGTGCTTTCGGAACCGTCGTCAAGTCATCACACTGGCAAGCAATCTTTGGTATTGTCTTCTTAGTCGATCTAGGAGAACATTTGGCATGTATAGGCTATTTTGTTTTGTTGAAATTTGGGTTGTAAACTTTAGCCATGCGAAAATGGCCCATATGGTTGGTTGGATTTGGTTCCAAAACACTTATTCATGAGTCTTAAAATCTTAATTTTGATAAGGTGGTCATAATTTGTGATATGAATGATGGATGATTAGTTGGGTCATGGAGGAATTATGAAATAGGCATTGTTTGCCTTAGTAACAGATGCTGACAGCAGCAGTGATGTGAGATTGAAAAATCACTAAAAATAGTAGAAGTAGAATTAAATAGTGAATAAATTATGAAATTGAACCCTGATGAATCTACTTTCATATGGAAGAAACTAAACGGTCATATGAGTCGGATTTTAAGAGATATTCAGGTTTTCGTGAAACAGGGCCAGAACGGTTTCTGGATCCCCTGTTCCGACTTTGAAAATTTACTATAAATTAACCAGAGAGAATTAGAAGTCATACTCTATATATACAGATTTCTTTGTGAGTATAGTTTCTTTAGAAACAAACGGCATAAGTTTTGGAGCCCTGTACAGAAAGATATCCAAGACGTAATGCGCAAAGGTCAGTGTAGTCGAACCCTGAAACAGGGGTGACTTTAACTAATAAACTGTACTAATTGGCTCGACAAAAAAATTATATAAAAAAATGTGTAGATGGGATTATGATTCTAGTTTTAGGGAAAATTTACGGAACTGATTTTCGAGTTCTGGAACTCGAGATATGATTTTTAAGGTGACAGTGACGCAGTTAGCTAGCCTTCCTGGAACAGAACTTAAATATTTCCAAGAGAGAAATAAGGGAAGTAAGCCCGGTAACACCACGTGGTCAAATCCGGTGACGGTCACGGGTTTGGGGTGTTACACTTCCAATCAAGTATGGCTGATATTCTACTTGGATCAACCCGAATACCCGATGCGGATACCACATGCCCCAAAAAGCTAACTTCTCTCAACCAGAGCTCACACTTACTAAACTTAGCATATAACTGCTTGTCCCGTAAAATCTACAACACTAATCTCAGATGCTCAGCATGTTCGGTTTCATCTCGCGAATAGAACAAAATGTCATCTATAAACACAACTACAAACCGGTCCAAATATTGTCTGAAGATTCGATTCATCAAGTCCATAAATACCGCAGGGGCATTAGTGAGTCCAAACGGCATCACTAAGAACTCGTAGTGACAGTATCTCGTTCTGAAAGCAGTTTTAGGCACATCTAAGCCTCTAACTCACAACTGATAATAACCCGATCTCAAATCTATCTTTGAAAACACTGAGGCTCCTTTTAGCTGATCAAACAAAACATCAATACACGGTAACGGATATTTGTTCTTTATTGTCACTTTATTTAATTGACGATAGTCGATGCACATTCTCATGGTTCCGTCTTTCTTGTTCACAAACAATACTGGTGCACCCCAAGGTGAGAAACTCGGTCGAGTGAAACCTCTATCCGTCAACTCTTGCAACTGTGCTTTCAATTCCTTCAATTCAGTTGATGCCATACGATACGGACCTATCGAAATTGGTGTAGTCCCAGGTACAGGTTCAATGCCAAACTCTACCTCTCGAACATGTGGTAATACCAGTAACTCCTCAGGAAAAACATCCGAAAAATCACAAACCACCGGCACTAATTCAAGTTTCTTTTCTGACTCTTTACTATCAAGTACGTATGCAAGATATGCTTAACACCCCTTCTTTACTTATTTCTGAGCCAACATCGAGGATATTATTGCTGGTAACCCGTTCAAATGAGTAGACTCAACTCGAATTATCTCACTATTTGCACATCTCAAATCAATAGTCTTTCTTTTGCAATTCACAACTGCATCATGTATGGTCAACCAATCCATACCGAGAATAACATCAAATTCATCAAACGGTAAAAGCATCAAATCGATTGAAAAATAGGAACCTCAGATTATCAGGGGGCATTTCCTGTACACTTTGTCGACTAGCACATATCGACCCAAGGGATTCGACACTCGAATCACAAACTCAGTAGACTCAAGAGGTAAAGTCTTACTGGATGCTAAAGTCTCACATACATATGAATAAGTAGAACCAAGGTCAATCAATGCAATCATATTATTATCAAAGAGAGTGAAAGTACCGGTAATAACATCAGGCGAAGAAGCATCCTCGCGTGCGCGTATAGTGTAAGCTCTAGCAGGAGTACGAGCCTCGGATCTGGTCGTAGCATCTCTAGATCCTCTCTGACCGTCGCTAGCATTTCTCGTATTTCTAGGTGGTCTACTTCGTGCTATAGTAGTACTCAGTTTCCCACTCTGATTCACATTCTGTTCAGACAATCTCGGGCAGTCCTTGATAAAGTGGTCAGCTGATCCACACTTATAACAGGAGCGGTCATGAAATATACAACTCCCTAAATGCCATTTTCCACAAAACTTGCACTTGGTCCTATCCCGACGATCATTTCCAACACTGGCAACTGAACTGGCTCACGTACTCATAAGGGGTCTATCATAGTCTCGTCTGGAAAAGCCCAAAGTGTTCTTAGATTGGTCCGAATCATCTCGAAATTTCTTCAGTGACTGCCGAAAGGGCTTTCCCAAAGATCTTTTACGGAACTCTCTAGCTCCATCTTCAGCTTTTCTTTTCTCTTTACTGAGCTCTTCGACTTTGCAAGCTCGCTCGACAAGTACTACAAACTCTCTGATTTCAAGAATCCCAACAAACAGTTTTATATCTTTGTTCAATCCATCTTCAAAATGTTTACACATTATAGCTTCTGAAGAAACACATTCTCGGGCATATCGGCTAAGGCTCACAAATTTTCGTTCATAATCAGTAACTGATATGGAACCCTGTTTAAGTTTAAGAAATTCCTTTCGTTTCTGATCGATGAATCTCTAGCTGATATACTTTTTCCGGAACTCGGTTTGGAAGAACTCCCAAGTCACTCGCTCTCTGGCACAACAGAAACCAACGTATTCCACCAATAGTAGGTAGAATCACATAGCAAAGATATAACACATTTTAGGCATTCATCGGGTGTGCAAGACAGTTCATCGAACACTCGGATAGTATTGTCCAACCAAAATTTGGCTTGCTCAGCATCATCACTATCTATAGCCTTAAATTCAGTAGCCCCGTGCTTTCGGATTCTGTCAACTGGGGGCTTATTCAACCTCATCTGATCAATTATCGGAGGTATCGTGGGTGCAGGGGTTGTATTTGTCAGAAGTGGGGGTTGTGGAGCAGCCACATTAGTACGAATGTATTGGTTAAACCAATCATTCATCACATTATAAAAGGCTTGTCTAGCCTTGTCATTTTGATTGCTCGCAATAGGTTGAGAGTCCATCGGAGCTATCCCGTGCGCGGGAGTAGGAGCTACACTCTCGATATCATCAGCTACCGCTTGATCGGGATCGGGATCCATTACTATACGAAAACATATTTTTAACTGTCAGAAATCATCACACTATCGTATTAACACTATATGGCATGTATAGCTAGACTCATATACGCTACATTAGTCCTAGAATTGACTAAACCGTAGCTCTGATACCAATAAAATGTAACACCCCTAACCCAAATCCGATCGCCGGATTAAGGATAAGAGGTATTACCGAAATAAACATTTAATAATCTCATTCACATTGTAAATAAATATAAATAGAGATCGAGCTGAAATACATACTGATATTTAAGTTATACGCCATTATCATATGGCCAGAATATTTACAATTTCAAAACATCGTTATCATCAGCCTAACCTATACATGCCATATCGATTCCAAAATATAATCGTATCAAAAAGATTGATAGTGTGATTAATCACGACGATCCCCAGTCAAGGCCAAAATCAACAATCTATAAAACAGAGAAATAAAGAACAAAGTAAGCTTCCAAAGCTTAGTAAGTTTTAAGCAATACAAACAAGTAAAACTTGTCATTTAAATCGAGCATTTAGTATCACAAAACTAATATTCTAATTAGTTATCACTTGGCCGAATATACACAAGTACACCAATTAAAAAGCCTATTGGCCGAATATATATGTATATAAATATATGAATGCACAAAGAAACTTCAGCACATACTTTACTTTACTTTATAGCTCATACAATTAATTTAAGTCACATACTTTCATATAATGACAGACATCGACCGAAAAGGTCATGCAAAAGATCCAGGGAGTTTTACGATTCCTTGTTTAATTGGTAGTTTAGATGTTAATAATGCGTTGGCTGATCTAGGGGCTAGTATCAATGTTATGCCTTACAAATTGTTTAAGCAACTAGGTCTAGGGAAACCCAAACAAACTAGGATGAGCATTCAATTAGCAGATAAAACTGTTAGATTTCCTAGGGGTATCATTGAAGATGTTCTTGTTAAGATCAATAAATTTATATACCCAGTAGACTTTGTTGTTCTAGACATGGAAGAGGATAGTAACGCACCCTTAATTTTAGGAAGGCCCCTTTTTAGCAACTGCTAGAACAATTATTGATGTTGGCTCAGGTGAACTCACACTTTGTGTAGGAGACGAAACAATCAACTTTCAAGCTCGCAGCACGAACAACACATCGAAAATTGAAGGTGATTTTACAAATTGATCTACAAGAATGATCATATAGTGCAACCTATTTTGCAAGAAATAAGTTCGAAGGACACACATGAGCCATGTTCAATCCAGCAAAAAAGAATCTACCTATGAAGAACGAAGGTTATGAATCGAGGAGTTAGATGAATGGCTGAAATTTAAACTGAGAAAACACGATAAACTAAAACTACGCCAGAACAAGCTCAATGCCTCACTAAATCAACCTAAGGTTGGAGATAAAGTTTCATTAGATGCCGCAGATCCTCACATTAACATTACCAAACTGAATGAAGAAATTCCTCTCACGGTAACTAGCATTTTCACATACAGTACGGTCGAGGTAAATCACCCCAAATTCAGCACGTTCAATTTAAATAGTACTAGTCTTAAACCTTATGTTGATAAAATTTATAACAGGGATGAGGAGTGTAAACTCCTCGATCCACCATGATCACACACCAGAGAGGTAAGTCAAGCTTAGACTATAAATAAGTGCTTATCGCGAGGCAACCCGAGCACTAACAATATTAATTTCTTTAAATTTTAGTTTTAACATCTAACATACTAACCGACTCATGGAACGCAAGCTTCCTAAAGCACACACAGCCAGGCACACAGGAGTGCTTTAGGCCATGTGAAAACAGGACAAAAATTTCTTCCCCAACACGGGATGAAATAAGTAGTCACGGCCATGCGATATGGCCATGGGCGAAACTGCCAAAGTAACACAGGCGTTCAACATGCCCATGTTTTGAAACCGTGGGTAAACCTGTCAATTTAACATGGGCATCCGCCTGTATACACAAACATGGGAGAAGCAAACAGAGATCGACATGGCTGCGCAACATGGCTGTGTACACCAATGCGCCTAATTACAAAAACTACAAAACGTACAGGTTGAGGTTAGAGCACACGAGCGTGCCCCACGGCCGTGTGCCCCAATTTCTCTATAAACACCTATTATTTATTTTGTCTTATTTTTATCTCTATATTTTGAAATTATTATTTTTTTATTTCCTTTTAATACTATTTCATCCTGAGTTTTTACAAATTTTATTCTTCGGCTATTTCATTACGAGTAATTATGCTTCAGTATACCTCTTTAAAGAGTTCCTGATTTTATCACAGTCAGAAAGAGCTCCAAAGTTTATCCTCACATATGAACTAAAAACTCCACCAAGAAAGGTTCTCCATGACTGCCATGTTCTGCTCGACCATGACCATAGCTACCACCAGATATAATATTCTTTTGGTGCAGGACTTATGGACTAATGAACCTCTACCACCACCGGAGTATCCTCCTCCATTCTCATGCTGGTTATCCTATAAAACTCCAGTTCAAGGAATTCATTCATCATTCAGGAAGTTTCATTTCTCTCTCTATCTTATGATTATGAATCTATCCTTTTCCTTATATCTATCTTTGTACATTGAGGGCAATGTACATATTAAGTGTTGGGAGGTCTTTTATATCATTATTAGAAATCCCTGAATTGTGTCTTATTCTCATGTAAATCATTTATATCACTATTAGAATGAATTTTAATTAATTTATGATTTTTATTTATATGTCTTGAATTAAAACATAGGCATTTAAGCATTGAGTGTTTAAACTTTAAGACATAAGGGAATCAAGCATGAGAAGTTGATTTTTGAAGAATTAAAAACTTTTAGGTTGTTTTTCCCAAGTTTAGGTATTATCTTGAGTTGAAATTCACAGGTTTAAATATCACAAAGCCATAATTTTTGTGAGATTTTAAGCCTTTAAAGCATCTATCATTTCTTTCATGCTCACTTCTTTTGTTGCTTTGAGTGCGACAATATTGAATTGTTATTCTAGAACTTACTTGATTATGCATGTCAAGACCACACCATTTGAGTTGATATGTCAAAATGATAAAGGCACTTAGGTTCAACCTACTCACTCCACAATAGCCTACCTTCATAATTAACCCTTAGTGAATCCCTTTGAGCCTAACAAGCCATTAATTGATTTACCCTCAATATTAACCCATAAACCATTATTGTTGAAATCCCCTAATTTGATCCCTATTTTTATCGAGATTTGATTTGAACTAATTGCTTAGCTATGTTTTGCTCTTCTATGTAGTTGACTTGTTCTTTAAAAAAAATCATACTTACATATTAGTAGTAATTCGATATTGTTGAGCTGCAGAAGTTAAATTCCATATTCTGAGAAAAAGCTCTGTTGTATGCAATTGATGACTAGTCATTTTTCTAGTTAGGTAATTTTTCAATTCAATCTCGATTCTAACCCTTTCTTTCAGCTTGTGACCACACCATCTAACCAAAGCCACGTTACAACCCTCTAAAGACCTTTTGATTGATTTTTCATCTCAATTTATAGTGGTGGAGATTTGATTTTCATGCAAGCCTATGGTAATGACTTTTCATCATTGACTATTGAGTGCTTCATTTATTGTACTTAAACACCTCGAGTGATTTGAGTGAATCTTTAGTAAGGTTGTGAAACTCTGTGATATTTTGAATCAAAGGTAATTACTTAGATAAGGGGAGACACCTATGATTTCATGATAAAATACTCAACTTGGAATGTTTGAAACTTTGATGTTCTTTCGGTTGAATTTTCAATGTATGATTACCTATGGATTATATTGAGATATTATCGATAGAAATTATAAGTTGAGAAGAATTTATTTTGATTATGAGTTGAGGATTTTGCTTGAGGACAAGCAAATGCTTAAGTGTGGGGGTATTTGATAAACCGTAATTTATACATATTTCTATCCCATGCTTAGCACATTTTATGGATGATTTTTCCTTAGATTTGGTGAATTCGATGCTCCTAATTCCTTAATTTCATGTTTTATACTTAGGTGAGCATAGGAGAGTGAAAGGAATGAGAAACGGGCCAAAAATAGAGAAAATAGGCCAACGTATGAAAGTAACACGGCCTGGACTTCCTCACACGGGCAGACCACACGGTCGTGTCAATTTGGCAGAATCGAAGCACGACTCACACGGGTAGACTACACGCTCGTGCCTATTTAACAGGATTGACCACAGTCTGAAGTAATCGCACACGGGCATGTCACACGGGCATGTCCCTACCGAGCCCAAGTTTAGTCCAATTCGAAAAAGGCCAATTGTGAGGGCTCTTAGGCATTACAAAGCCTATAAATACACCCTAGAAGAGGAGAAGAGGGGGACACAGAGAAGGAAGCAGGGAACTATTCAAGGAAAGCCGATTCATCCATCTTAGAAGCCGGATTCATCATCAAGACTGAAGATCTCCCCTCAATTTCCCTTCAGGAGTTTTGAATTTTTCTTTATGTTTTGAATTCATTATTCTTCTGAAATGTTTAGCTTTTTAGTTATGAACTAAAACCCCTAAATACCTAAGGGGATTGAAACCTAAGATGGATCTTATTGTTATTATTTGAATTGTATGATAAATATTTGACTTGTTCTTAATTATGTGTTCTTAATTCTTGTTTTGATATTCCAGGATATTGATTCAAGTTAAGCTCTTAAGACTTTTGTCTATCCGATGCCTCTCTTAAACATTCTTTAATTACTTTCACTTTGTCCTTGGTCTCCTTAACCAAGTCAGCCCTTTGCAATTTACTTTCCTTAAGCTCTGACCAATACAAAGGAGTTCGACACTTTCGGCCATACAACGCTTCATAGGGTACCATTTTTAAACTCGTCTGAAAACTATTGTTATGGGCAAACTCAACCAAAGGTAAGTATTTTTCCCAACTGCCATGGAATTCTAGAACACAACATCTCAACATGTCTTCCAAGGTTTGAATCACTCTCTCAGATTGGCCATCGATTTGTGGATGGAAAGCAATACTAAAGCTCAACCTCGTGCCCAAGGCTTCTTGTAACCTTTTCCAAAACCGTGAGGTAAAGTTCAGATCTCCATCTGATATCATCGATAAGGGTATTTTGTGAATTCTCACATTTGCAGAAATATATAACTCAGCCAACTTATCAAGTGAGTAGTCGGCACGTACCGGGATGAAATGAGCCGACTTTGTCAATCGATCAACAACGACCCACGCCGCATCTTGTTTACTTGGTGTCAAAGGTAAGCCCAATACAAAATCCATGGTAATTCGATCCCATTTCCATTCGGGAACCATGATAGGTTGTAGTAATCTTAAAGGCACTTGGTGCTCAGCTTTTACTTGTTGACAAATTAAGCATTTTGCAACAAACTAGGAAATATCTCTCTTCATACCGTCCCACCAATATATTTTCTTCAAGTCGTTGTACATTTTAGTACTACCGGGGTGTACTGACAGGCGATCGTTATGTGCCTCATTCAAAATCTTATGAATCAACTCGGTGTCTTTAGGAACACAAATTCTATCTCGAAACATCAAGCAACCATTAGAATCAACTCAAAAATTGGATTCAAAAACCGACTCACATTGAGTTCTTTTGGCTTGCAATTCATTATCGTTACTCTGAGCTTCACAAATTTCTTGAACGAACATTGACCTGGCTCTCAACTCTGCTATGATAGCATCATCGTCTGATAAGGCTAACTGAGCATCCATGGCTCTCGAAGCACACAAGGATTTTCCACTTAGGGCATCAGCAACCACATTTGTCTTTCCCGGATGATAGTCAATTGTTAACTCATAATCTTTTATCAACTCTAACCATCTCCGTTGCCTAAGATTTGGATCCTTTTGGGTCATCAGGTATTTCAAACTCTTTTAATCAGTCAATATTTGGCAAGTCTCACCATACAAATGGTGTCATCAAATCTTTAATGAAAACACAATAGTGGCTAGCTCTAAATCATGTGTTAGGTAATTTTTCTCATGCGGTGGCTATCACTCTACCTTCTTGCATAAGCACACATCCCAAGCGATTCAAGGATGTGTCACTAAAGATCATGAACTCCTTTACCAGTTCAAGTTGAACTAACACTGGAGCTTCAGTCAATAATGCTTTCAGTTTCTCAAAACTCTGTTGGCACTTCTCTGTCCATTCAAACTTAACATCCTTTTGTAACAACTTCATCATTGGAGTGGCAATCATCGAAAATCCTTTAACAAACTGTCTATAATTACTGACCAAGCCTAAAAAGCTTCTAACCTCTATTACATTCTTCGACGGTTTCCAGTCAACAATGGCTGAAATCTTACTCGGGTCAACTCTAATACCGTCTCCCAAAAGAATATGTCCTAAAAACCCGACTTCACGAAGCCAAAATTCACTTTTACTGAACTTGGCATACAATTGTTTGTCCCTTAAATTCTGCAAAATAGTTCTCAAGTTCCCAGCATGCTCTGCCTCATCTCTTGAATAAATCAAAATATGATCGATGAACACAAAACAAATTTACCCAAATAAGGCCGAAATATTCTATTAATTAAATCAATAAACATGGAAAGAGCATTTGTTAACCCAAATAGCATAACAAGAAATTCGTAATGGCCATACCTTGTTCTAAAGGCAGTCTTAGGCACATCTGATTCTTTAACCCACAACTGATAGTAGTCAAACATCAAGTCTATCTTTGAAAATACTGTGGCTCCCTTTAATTGATCAAATAGATCATCAATCTTTGGCAAAGGATTCTTGTTCTTTATTGTCACCTTGTTGAGCTATCGATAATCTATACATAGTCTTATTGAACCATCTTTCTTTTTCACAAATAACACAGAAGCACCCCAAGGTGAAAAATTCAATCTCGCGAAACCCTTATTAGTTAACTCCTGTAACTGAACCTTCAACTCTTTTAATTCTTTTGGGGACATCCTATATGAGGTAATCGAAATAGGCGCAGTACCAGGAGTCAAATCAATTCCAAACTCTACTTCCCTAATAAGAGGTAACCCTGGCAATTCTTCCAAAAATACATTCGAATATTCACATACTACTAGTACCAACTCAATCTTTAACACAGACTCTTTAGTGTTTAGCACAAAGGCGAGGTAAGCTTCGTATCCCTTTCTTATACATCTCTGAGTAGACATGGAAGAAATCACTCTAGGCATGCCATTTAATTCATCTGGTTCAACTTGAAAAACATTATTATTCTCACATTTCAGTTCAATAAACCTTCTTCCAAAATTCACTACCATATCATGAGTGGTCAACCAATCCATACCAAGAATTACATCAAATCCATCAAAAAGTAATAGCATGAGATTATCCGAAAAACAATGACCTCTAATCATTAAAGGGCAATTTTTACACACTTTATCAACTAACACATACTTGTCTAACGGGTTTGACACCTTTACTACCAACTCAGTAGATTCAAAAACTAAGTTCATACGGATCAATCAAAGCAACAACAGGAGTTTCATAGATAGAAAATGTAGCCGTAATTACATCAGGAGATGGGGCCTCTTTGCGAGTGCGAATGGCATAGGTCCTCATAGGTGCCATGCCCTCGGGTCTCACATTGACTACTCGTTCCACTACCTGGATTCCTCTGAAGTTTTACCTTATTAGCAGTACTATCTGACCTTGTTCCTTGGAGAATTCTTCTTTTCGTCCTCTCAGGGCAGTCCCTAACAAAGTGATCAGGGGAACTGCACTTAAAACAAGTTCTATCATTCCCTTGACACTCTCTAAAGTGGCGTCTCCCACATTAGGGACATCCTGATCTATCTGGTCGAGCATTCCCAACACTGGAAATTGAGGTAGTCTGAGCTATCGAAATCGCGTACTATTTACTCCTATTCTTGCTCGAATACCCAGTAGAAGCATTAGATCAAGTAGTAAACTCTCTCGACCTCTTAGATGAAGATTGAAAAGATTTTCTCAGTTGCCTCTTCTTCAAGTATCGAGACACCAAATCAGCTTTCCACTTTTCTTTGGCCAATTCTCCGGCCTTGCATGCTCTTTCGACCAAGACTACAAACTCTTTCAACTCGAGGATGCCAACCAACAATTGGATGTCTTTGTTCAATCCATCCTCAAATCTTTTACACATAATGGCTTCGGTAGATACACATTCCCAAGCGTATTTGATAAGCCTTACAAACTCATGCTCATACTTGGTAACTGTCATTTAACCCTGTTTCAACTCGAGGAACTCCTTCCTCTTTTGATCCATAAACCTTTGACTGATATAATTCTTGCGAAATTCCTCTTAGAAAAACTCCCAAGTCATTTTCTCCCTCAGCACAACTGACATGAAGGTATTCCCCCACTGGTAAATGGAATCTCTTAGAAGCGATGCCACGCACTTTATGCACTCCTCCAGTGTGCATGACAACTCATCAAAGATCAGATGGTATTCTCGAGCCAAAACTTTGCTCTTTCTAGATCATCATCAATGTTATCTCAGAACTCTTCAGCTCCTTGCTTTCTAATTCGATCAACCGGAGGCCTTTCTCTTCTCACCATTTCAACAACTTGGGGAGCTACAGGGGTAAGTAAGGAATAGGAAGGGTGGGGGAGGTTGAACACCTAGGTTTGCCCGAACAAACTCGGTGTACCAATTATTCATCATGTGGAGAAAGGCTTCTCTGCCTCTTTCTTCTCTACTAATCATCTCAGGTCTACTATCAACTGGAACTGCTCCTTCGACGGGAGCAAGCGCGTTACTTTCTACTTTTTTAGCAACTACTTGTTCAGGATCCATTTACTATATAAAACACAATTTCAATTGTTAGAAGTTGTCACACTATCATAATACACATATGGCACGTATAGCTAGACTTTTACACTCGCTACATAGTCCTAAAACTGACTAAACTGTAGCTCTGATTCCAATATGTAACACCCCAAATCCGGCCTGGATGTTATGGTCCAATCTGGCGAGGCTACATTAAAGTGTTTTTCGAAAAACATGATTTCATTGTAAAATTTGTTCTATATTAAAACCTCTTCGTGTTCTTAACGATGATTTAGGAAGTCTCGTTTATTGGCAAAACTCAAGTTGTTTAGCATAATGAAAATCATATTGAATTGATGTTACTTTTTAAAATATTATTTTCTTAGCTTTTAAACTATGTTGCGTAAACGTGGTGTTTTGGAAAACATTTATCTTTTTGAAACCTGTCTTTTTCCTACGTCTAGCAGTTTATATCAATGCAAGTAAAAATCCCAAATTAAAAGTTAAAACTTTTAAGAGGCCTTATTACAAAAAAAACCCAAATTTAAATTACATAGAAATTAAAATCTAGTATAGAGGCATGAGCAGATGTGTGGCCACCTTCGAGTCCCTCACAGCACCAATCCACCTAAGGATTACCTGCACAAATAAGCAAAAGGGTGAGTTTATGAAACTCAATGTGTAATCCTTTAATAAACAAACAGTCAAACATGTATTTAGCAAATCCAGTCTGGGCCTAAGCCCGTTTCAGTATCAGTCCAGTCTCAATTAGGGCCTTAGCCCTTTCAGTAGTAGTATCAGTGTGGGCCTTAGCCCAATTCAGTAACAGTATTAGTATGAAATACAAACAGAAATCCTACCCAGCTAGCCTTTACACTCCACTCTGTCCAACCCTACACTCCATGTGGGGATAAAATCAACCCACCCATCCCTACACTCCAGAATATAGCATCTGTTGAGACACTAAACAGTAATTGCAGTAGAGTTGCCAGTGCAGTACAGTTCCTCCAATCATAATAAACCCATCCCCATGCAATATGTCATGTGTCATGGCATAATATTATACAAATATGCAATATACTAATGGCATGCTCAAATACAGTCAAACATATCATAGGAGCATATCGATTATTTTACCTCATAGGGGCATAACAGTCATTTCAACAATTTGGGTTCTAGGTAAACTTACCGACTAAACATTTGGTCCACAGTTGTCTCGGGTGACCTGTGCAACTTTAACTGTCAAACAGTAAAAATGGGCCCAAAACCCATAATGCGGGCCCATGTGGGCCAACACGTCCATAGGGCCCACAAAGCCTAAAAATGGCCTTGGTCGTTTGAACTTTACAGCTTGGCCCAACAACCTCCACCCATCCGTGTGGTTTACCCGTATAGGGCCTACAAGCCCGTAGGGCCCACACATCCCATTTCGTCCCAACGTGGCCCAAAGCGGCCTAAGCCCATGAAAACGCTTATTGTGGCCTCTACGATCAAACGCCCTCTTTTATGCATTCGATTTACCACACAAGTGAGCGTACGCTTATGTGGGGTCGACGGTCACCTATTACGGCTTTTGCCGATTTATGATTATGGTAGTGTGATTAGACACTTTAGCCGAAGATGTGCAAGTAGCCTACGAGCCCAAAGCCTACACTCAATCAAAATATTCCATTAATCAATGACAATAGGGTTAGCATCTCTTTTTAGTACTTTTTGCAAAAATTTCACTAACACTTGCCTTTTTCGAACTAATAAAGATCACACCCTTAAACCGATACATGAGACTAACTACGAACTCCTTTATAGATTACCTGCGTTCAAAGCGAACTTATTAGCTAACACAGTACACCTACATAAATTGAACCAAGCATACAACCACTTACCGAAGGTGTAAAACCAAAACTAGGAAAGGAGGGCAATCGGTCCACTATCCCCAAAAAGATCGCCCGCCACGATAGAGGCAAAGCTAGCGCAACCACACACCTAGCAATTGTCGGCAAGAAAAGAAGGTGTTAGGTGAGAACTATAGGTATGGCAGGAAGGGAAAAGGGTGAGAAAGATCTAATAAGTAACACTTACCACCAAGATCGATAGAGAAGAAGTAGAAGAATGAGTCAGCACAAAGAGGGTAAATGAAAGAGAAGTATCTGGCCAGCAAAGATTGAATTGAATTTGAGAGAGGAAGGAAGAAGAAAGAAGAATTGATCACCCAAGGTTAAAATTGAAAGAGTTTGAGAGAGAGGAAGGCAATAGATATTCGGCCAAAGGGAAAAGAATCGTTTGGGAAAGATTGAGAAAGAAAATAAAGTCCATGGACAAAAGGTTTGAAAAGGAGAGTAAAATAGAGAGTAACTAGAACTGAAAGGTACTCGAAATAGCACTACTCGGCTTTAGAATTGAAAATGAAAAGAAGCATTACTTGGCAAAACCTGAAATGGAGGGAAAAGAACCAAAAGAGCAGACAATGCCAAAAGTTTTAGAGAATAGCTTCTTCATCCAAAAATCCCTGTGCACCTACTATTCAATTTCGGCACAACTCAATCACATCTCAAATTCAACTTTTTCCTCCCTTAACTCTCTCCTAGAATCTCTCCACCATAACCTCCTTAACCACCCATTCAAACCCCATTCAACCACATCAATTTTGGTTAGCCTAGGACACTTCCACGAAACTTGTAGCAAAATAAAATTCATTGTGAAATCCAAGACTCGAACCTCAGACCCCTTGGAACGCTCCACATGCCACTACCCCTAGACCAGCAGGCTTTTTATTCAAGTTTTACCCAATTCTTTTTATTTAAAACCCTAGTTGTCTAAAGTCAAAGGTTTATTTAATTAAAATAATTTTTTTGCAAATGTCCTGGCTTGAACCCAGGACTTCTTAGACATTCTCGGAATACTTAGCCACTGAAACAGATACACAACTGTGTAACACAACACAAAGAAATAATTACTTCTGTTTTGGGGCGTTACAACTCTACCCCCTAAAAGAAAATTTCGGCCTCAAAATTTCCTATTAAAATAGATGAGGGTATTATTGTCACATCGCCTTTTCGATTTCCCACGTGGCTTCCTCAGAACTGTGATTACGCCAAAGTACTTTAACCAGTGGGATAGACTTTTTCTTCAAAACTTTCACATCACGATCTAAAATTTGAATCAGCTCCTCCTCAAAATTAAGATCCAGTCCAACCTCAATCTCCTCAGTCGAGATAATACCCGCAGGATCAGAGCAATAACGCCTTAGCATGGAAACATGGAACACATCGTGAATTTAGGGTAACTCTGGAGGTAACTCAAGCTGATAGGTAACCGGTCCCATACGTTTTAGTATGCGGTAAGGCCCAATGAACCTAGGAGTTAGCTTGCCCTTCTGTCCAAACCTTAGTATCTTCTTCCATGGTGAGACTTTGAGAAAAACGAAGTCCCCTACAGAATACTCAATCTCCATACATTTCAAATCTACATATGACTTCTATCTATCTGAGGTCGCCTTAAGTCGATCCTGAATTAGTTTAACTTTATCCTCGATATCATAAACTAATTCAAGGCCCAAAACTCACTACTCACCCAACTCAGTCCAACATGAGGGAGTACGACACCTACGACTATAAAACACCTTGTAAGGTGCCATCTGTATGCTAGACTGATAGCTATTATTATAGGCAAACTCTGCTCACAGTAAGTAATCCTCCCAACTACCTCAGAAAACTATCACACAGCTCCTTAACATGTCTTCTAGTAACTGAATCACCCTCTCTGATTTACCGTCTGTCTGAGGATGGAACGCAGTACTGAAGTCTAACATTGTACCCAGTGCTTCATGCAGCTTCTTCCAAAATCAAAATGTGAAGTGAGGATCCCTATCAGAAATTATGGAAACCGGTACCCCATGCAGTCTCACTATCTCATCCATATACAGCTTAGCTAGCTTCTACAATGAATAATCAGTACGGACTGGTATGAAATGGGCAGATTTGGTCAATCGATCCACGATGACCTATACTGAATCCTTTTTAAAAGTCTTTAAGGGTAGCCCACAGACAAAGTCTATAGTCACTCTTTCCCATTTCCAGAGAGGAATCTTAACTGGCTGAAGCAACCCTGAAGGTAACTGGTGTTCAGCCTTAACCTGTTGATAACCTCACGCTTAAGACCTGGCCACCAATATAACTCACGAAGGTCTCGGTACATCTTATCTGCCAGGATACATAGCTTAAGGGCTACTATGCGCCTCTCATAGTATAGACTGCCTCAGTTCAGTATTTTTCGGTACACAAACTCTCCACGGAAATAGAATACCCTTTCGCAATTCAGTCCAAAATCTGAAGTACCACCACTCTCAACTTGTCGAAATTGAGGACCCAGTGACTCATCCTCCAACTGTTTACCCTTAATCCGCTCAATCAACATTGGTTTAACTTGGAGCTCGGCCAATAGTGTAACATCCCGATTTAGGGCCTCGTCGAAATAATGGTTTTGGGACCACAAAACTGACATAAGAAAATTTATTCTTATTATATTTTTATGATCTAAATTTCACGGGATGATTTTTTGAAAATTTCGTTCAAAAATTTTGACGTTTGGCACGCAATTTAGTCAAAAGGACCAAATCGTAAAAAGTACAAAAGTTGAGTTCTAAACGCTAAAGGTGTCCAATTGTTATGAATTTTTAAATTGGAGGTCCTTATATGGTAATTAGACCATTGGTTAAGTTGGTGGACAAAAATGGACATGGTTAGGCATGTTTTCAAAGTTTTTCATTAAGGGCGTTTTGGTAATTTAGTTATTAAAATGAATTAAAAACAAAATTAAAAGCCAAATTTTGTCCATCTTTAACCTTTGGGTGAAAATTGCGTGGGAAAACCATGTCTAGGGTTTTTCAAGCTACCAAGCTCATTGTAAGTATGTTCTAACCCCGTTTTTAATGATTTTTGCGTTTTTGCAATCCCCGTAACAAGATCTATCTATTTCTACCATTAATTTGAGCTAGGGTTCATGTTTAAAAATTTTCCCATGTATGACATGCATGCATTTTGATGTCTAATGAAAGAAAATGAGTGTTGGGTGTTAAATAAATGACTTTTACTAAGTGATTTTCGACGAAAACGTCCGGAAGGACCGTTTTGTAAAAGTTGTAAAAATGGTATAAAAGGGTGTTATGATGAGAATTGTAGTTTTCTATAGTTATGAAAATGGTCCGGCTAGTCTTATAGAATGGGAAAATTGAATAAAAATCATTTTACGAGCCTAGGGAAAAAGTGTAATTTTGACAAAGTTTAGGGGCAAAAATGTAATTTTTCCAAAATATGATTTTGAGTCTATTTTAATAATGTGTGTATCCTAAATAGGCTATATTTGAAATGATAGATCAAGGAAATTGAGATTTAGGCTTAAATCGGGAAAATACAAGTTTTGGACTAAAATAGTAATTTTGTCATTTTCGTATTCGAGGTAAGTTCTTGTGATTTAATAAGCATGTTATTTATGTTATTATTGTTATACATGAAATATATCTTGCTATGATTATGTTGAAATTGATGTTAATGGAAGTTTGATGGAACATGACATTTTAATTGAAATAAGTAAGTTGTATGGAAACAAGGTGCTATGTTATTTTTATTGTATAGTTTAATGTTTAATAAACATGAAAATGAGTTGGTTTGAATGTACATTGCATAATCATCTATGCATATTGATATACTTGATGAAAAGAGAAAAATCCTGATTGAATAAAAAGGGATATTCGATGGATAAATCATTGTATACATGACATGAGATCCTGCATATGTTGCAAAAAAGGATTTAGCTCGGACGGGTAATCCATTGATCTCAATATAGAACGATCTAGCCCTGACGGGTGTTCATTAAGTGATCGAGCCTCCAAAAGAATATGGATGCATTAAGGATTTAGCCTTGACGGGTAATCTAATTAAGGACTGAATTTAGCCTAGACTGGTAATTCAGATCCGAACTTATGAGAGTGTATGTCATTGTAAGGGATTTAACCTGGACCGATATGATACGGGGAATTTAGCCTGGACTGGTAATCTTGTCGTAATGAGTGAGGTTCGCGGGAGTGCGTACTTGAAATGATCACTTGCATGACTTGATGATAAATGTGATATCCATTGAGATTCCGAGGAATTCAATGGGAATTAATATGAGAAATGGGATAGAAATACTTGAAATGATAAACTCATCTATGTTTAGATGATACTAGTATGATGTATATGATTGTCATGTTTAGATGAGTGGTTGTGCTAAGAGATAGCACAAGTACGTACTCGAAACCCATGAGCATGTGCTTTCCATGTGAAATGAAATGGACTTGTGATAAGCATGCAAATGGATGAGTGATATTTATGAGAATAATTTCTATTACAAATTTGTAATGGTTATCATCCTGTTGCATTATTACAGATTAGTACAATACTAGTGGTCCGACTTTGAAAATCCAAAAATAGTAAAAATTGAGTTAGAGGCTGAGTAAAATATGAAATTAAAGCTTACTTAGTCTAGTTTCAAATAAAGGAAACTGTGTAAGAAAAGGAATCTCATATGAGGAGATATTTGAATGTTTGTGAGATAGGGTCAGAGTGATCTCGGACTCCCCTGTCTTAAATTTGTAAAATCATTAAAAATTTTACAAAAATGATTATGGGTTATAATTTATATGCTTAAAATCCTTAATGATTCTATTTTCAAGGGAAATGGACAGAAGTATCATCCATATCCTTACTATGAGATAATTAATTTATAGTGAAGAGAGGTCGGAACTGCCAAACAGTGAAATAGGGGCAAATTTAAAGAATAAACTGTACTTATTGGCTAGACCAAAATTTCTAAAAATTTTATGGTAACAAGATATGTGAGTGTCGTTTCAGGGAAAATTAATGGTTTCTAATTCGGAGTCTCGTAGGTCTAGATACGAGTAATTTAGTGGCCGTGACTTAGGAAAACAACTTGACTGGACTTTGAATAAATAGAAAGAATTTTAAAAATAGCATGTTATCACATTGCTTATTATTTTTCATGCAAGCTTACTAAGCGTAAAGCTTACTCCCCCTTTCTATTTCCTTAGCATTTTCAGGTCGGCTAGGCTTTGGAGATCGTTGGAGGCAGCATCACACTATCGAGACATCTTCGTTGGAATGTTAATATATTTATGCTAGCCTTAGTTTTATGATAGATGTTGTTATGAGTAGCCAAATGTATTGGCTTATAATGATTCATTGTATATAACCATGAAATGTGGCTTATAATTATTATGGCTTGTAAGCCTATTTATCCATGTTAAGCCCTAATGTTTATGATGTGGATATGCTTGTTGAAAATGCATGTTGGTGTATAACATGTGGGTATGATGAATGTTTCATGACCAATCGAACCGGTCATTGCTATGAGAAAATGAATGACATAGAAAAATAAAAGATGATGATGTTGATTGAACTTGAATGCTCAAGGTCTAATGACACAAGTGATAAGTGAATAATTCTAGATTATTAGTAAAGGTGGTGCAATAGTAAGGTTAATGGTCATGGATGTTTGGATCTAGACTTAATATTGCACGAGCATGAGAAATACGTGAATCATGACATGTTAACGTTAAGAATATATCTCAATGAAGGAGTTAAATCATTAAAATTGTCGAAACCATTTTTAAATCAAATTTTGGAAAATGGGAATCGACTTTAAGAAAAAACGAAAACGGGAGTCGCCACCAATCTTTTTAGGTGTGATTGGATCACCTTATAAAATGTTTTGTTTTAAAACATTAATTTTGGTCTACGAAAGTCGAGAAAATAGATTCGAGTTTGTTACGCATTTAGGAAGGGTTAGCATCCTCGTAACGCCCAAGAATTGGTACCTAATTGATTATCAAGTGTCTCCAATGTCGGAAATTTTTAAAATTTTAAGATGCAATCCTCTTTAAAATATTTCGATTTTGAAAATTGGGGTTCACTTGTATCAAAGTATTGACACTAAGTTAGCTTTTTAGAAATCCCTATCTCGAAACAACAAAATGCTACATCCAGTAAGTTAGGACATATTGCTTTGCAATTCCAAGACAGTTGTTCACATTTTGAAAACCGTTAAAAACTTAGAAGGGTACTTGATTATTCGAACTCAACGAGAAAGTCGCAACCCAATAAGTTAGGGCACTACTTTCTCGAAATTTCCAAATACCAAGCATTGCCTTTATATTTTTTGAAAACTTTGGAGCTTTATTTTTTAAAAAATGATGCGTGGGGAATTGTATTGTATTATAAATCATACATAGTAACATATTATTGTAGTAGGTAAATAATACATGCGCTTAAACAAAATGTCAAATAATATAAAGGTCGTGCATTAAATACATATAAAAGTAATATATATAGCAAATACATACAAAGAAATACATAATATATATTGAAAATGAATAAACAAAACATACAAACATTCAAAGTAATAATTTAAAAACAATGCATAATATACAACAAAGTAATACAATATCAATGTACATGTTCTTGAAATGTAATATCAAATAATAAATATAAAATAACATATAGCACATGATATATGCAATATAAAAAATGAAACGAGTTATTGTTAACAAAATATACATATATCACAAATAAAGACATAATATTTAATAATAATTTTAAAATAATATTTACTGTACAATATATAAAACATAATAACAAAATATTTATAAAAGAATAATAATTATATATAAGATATATGGGGTTTAAAACATATAAAATAAAAGTATGTAAAAGAATTTATGAAATAACACATATTATAAAAAATCATTTTAAAGTAAAATAATACATAACAAATAAGTAATTAATAACTTAATATGTGTACAATATGAGTTAAAAATATAATTCAATTTACAAATTTACAAATTTTAAATGATATAATGAATAATAAATAATATAATAGATAACATATAATATACATAACATATATAAAAATAATAAGTAATATAGAATAAAAATAAAATATAATAAATGTTATATAATAAAATATAAGTTGAATATATAGGAAATAAGAATTATAATAGATATGATATAAAATAACGAAAGTATATATGTAAGGACAATATATATAAATAATTAATAAATATATAAAACAAGTAAAATATAATAATAATATATAAAAATAATAATGGAACATAATAATAATAATTTGTGAAAAAATAATATACGATAAATAATAATAATATATATATGATAAAATAATCTTATAGTGTATAATATAAAAGTAAGGTTAAAAATAAAACAATATCTACATATAAAATATATATATAGAATAAAAATGAATATAAGGCTAAATTTAAAATTCGAAAAATTACGTAAACTAATTTAAAAGAAATAAAACCTGAATTAAGGCCCAATTTAAAACGTCATGTAAAACAAAGGGACTCATTGGGCAAATTGCCCTATTCCCAAAAGCAAATAAGTTTCGTTATAAGCCTTAGAATGCTTTCTGTTGGAACTAAATTGAAATAAAATTAATTCATTAGGACTAAAATTAGAAATAGAATGAAACATAATTATAAACACGAAAAAGGTGGAAGGACCAATTGGGTAATTAACCCAATCTTTAAAAATACGCGGATCCTCCCCATGTAATCGGGTCAACGCGCGGATCCTAGGGTGTTAAAACGTTGTCGTTTTAAACTTATCAGACTAAGCTAAAACAGCGTCGTTTCTCTTGGGCTATATAAGCCAAATTTCACTTAAAAAAAATCATTTAGAAGCCTATGTTAAAAAAAAATTCAGAGAGAATCTCTGAAAGAGAAAGGGAGGAAAGGACCCCCGGGGTCTGGCCTCTATAGGCCATGCTTCGACCATTGGTCCTACACACACTCACGCGCCGTCGTACACGAGGTTCAAAAGGCTAAAAGCCTTCGCTTTCCTTGGTAAGTCACAGGTAACCTTATTCTTTTTTTAAAAAAAAAACCTCAACAATTTTTGCTTAGAACGATTTATATATGCATGCTAAAATAAGAACAAGGTACACGATTAAATCATCCCTTAGAAACTGTTTGTATTTCTCTTAATCGAATATGTAAGTATATTTCTATTCTCTCCAAAACCCGGTCCCCTTACATAGTTTTCATTCGGGCTTTTATAGCCACTACTGTTATTACATAAATTGGGAAAGAAATCGAAGATTTCTTTCCATTTCTTGTCTGCTGTATCCACCATATCTTTGATTGTGATCTGCTGAAATCTTTTTATTTTGGTTTCCTTTTTCTATTTTTCTATCTGTTGTGTTTCCTTTTCTTTTGCAGGCGAATCGCGAAGATTCCGCTCAAGCACCCATGACTACGCGCTGATGGGGCTAGTACTGGATTGTGGCGCATGATGATTCCGACGTGATTCGCACGCTGATGGTGGTGCGATGCATGGTGGCGAAGTTGAGGGGTCACAGCGCTGATGAGGCAGAGCATTGATAACCATCTTGATTCGGGGAATTGGACAGACGCTCCCCTAAGCTTCCAGATGACATTGCGGCGCCAGAAGGAATAGGCAGAAACCCTAGGTTTTCTTGCCTTGGTGTAATAAATTGGGCCAGTTAGGCCACTTTAGTCCTGGGTCTGTTTAGGTCTGGGTTTGCTGGGTGGTTGTAACCGGGTATAGGCTTTTGTATTTGGGCTAAGTGGGTCAACTGGGTAGCTTTAGGTTTAATGGGTCTGAAATATTTGATTTTTGGGCCCACTGTTTGGGCTTTTAAACATGGAGTTGGACTGTTAAATAAATAATAGTTTATTTATTTATCCCTCTTTATTTGGTTTTCAGCCCGGTCAAATTTGGGCTCTTACAGCTGCCTCTCTTTGCTCATTGCTGTGTAACGGGAATTGAGCAAAGATTTAGAAAGACCAAATTTGACCAGTCTTATCAAATCATGATCTTCAATTTGTTTCTGGCCGTCATGTTGATATCTTCGATCTGCTCACAAAGACGCCAAATCATCTTGGATCTTGCTTCAGTCTAATCATCTGAAGGCCAGATCTGCTATGTCTTCGATTTGTTCCTTGTAAGCACAAGGATGCCAAATCATCTTGGATCTTGCTTCAGTCTAATAATCTGAAGGCCAAATCTGCTATGTGTCTGCCCTCCGTCGAAGTGGAGATGCCAGACTTCGATTTGCTCTCCGCAAATACAGATATGCCAAATCATCTTAGATTTGCTTCATCGTAAACACGTGAAAGCCAAATCATCTATGTCTTCGATTTGTTCCTTATAAGCACAAGGATGCCAAATCATCTTGGATCTTGCTTTAGTCTAATCATCTGAAGGCCAAATCTGCTATGTGTCTACCCTCCGTCGAAGTGGAGATGCCAGACTTCAATTTGCTCTCAGCCAATACAAAGATGCCAAATCATCTTAGATTTGCTTCATCGTAAACATGTGAAAGCCAAATCAACTATGTCTTCAATTTGTTCCTTATAAGCACAAGGATGCCAAATCATCTTGGATCTTGCTTCAGTCTAATCACCTGAAGGTCAGATCTGCTATGTATCTGCTCTCCATTGAATTGGAGATGCCAAACTTCGATTTGTTCTCTGACAATACAGAGACAACAAATCATCTTAAATTTTGCTTCATCGTAAACACGTGAAAGCCAAATCAGCTATATCTTCGATCTGCTCCCCGCCGAATACAGAGAGATAAGATCTGTCATCTTGGATCTGCCCCGATGAAGGTCAGATCTGCTATGCTGCGGCCTATTACCCTGCTGTTTTAAGGTTTAAAGCGCGTTGTCTTCGATAACTTGTAGAATGATTATGCCTGATAATTTAGGATGCTATGCTCGAAGTGAGTCGAATGTTCCTAATTAAACATGTTATGATGCAAAATGTCGTGAATATGACACTTATCCTAGATGTCATCATTCATTCTTTCATTTGTCCTTTCTTTTCTCAAAGTTTCATTCATGCTCAGCCTGTAAGCCGTCCTCCAATGCTACGATTCACTGAGGATGTCTGTAAGAACTGAATTATCAGCTTTGTCTATTTTCCTTTTAGACTGGAAGAAAGGAATTCCTCAAGTTCTTTCATCCCTTTCTTACGTGAATTTCTCGAGCAATTGTACTGTTTTAGTTTCTTGTGTTATCTAAAAATTTTAGAGTAATTCGCAAAACTTCATTTGTAAATATATTTAGTTCATCTATCATTATTTCAATGCAACTTACTTAAAGAATAGTGAAAGACGAATAAAATTTTAAGAATAATTGGATTTGAATAAATTATCAAAAAGATACAAAATGGAATTAATCTACTAGCCTATCTTCTAGAAGAAATAGAATCTAAAGATAGCAAACGAGATAGAAGTTAGATCTTCTAGATATCGCCATTTGAGTGCCTATACACCAGCTCCATGAAGTCTTTCTTGAGTTAAACACGTGTTTAAAAGATCCCAAGTACTCTGTTGATGCCCCGGTTTGCAGCATTCTTCGCTCTTTGTAGCAATATCATTGTGTACTCTTCAAAATTTGAGCTGCCCTTTCGGGTTTTCAACTCAAAACCCCTTTGGTCACAAGCTGCCCTTTTGCGAGTTTTCACCCTAGATTCTCTTCTTCTTTAGACAAAGTATTTTTTAACTAAGTCCGAATTCACTGGATTGGGTAAACTTTTCCCATCTATTTCCGCTAAGATCAATGCACCACCAAAAAAAGCTTTCTTCACGACATACGGCCCTTTCCAATTCGGCATCCATTTTCCCCTAAAATCCATTTGAATAGGAAGGATCTTTTTCAGTACAAGGTCTCCCTTCTGGAATTCTCTTGGTCGAACTTTCTTGTCATAAGCTCGCATCATTCACTTCTGATACATCTGACCATGTCGAATGGCTTTTAGCCTCTTTTCCTCAATCAAGTTCAATTGGTCATACCAGGATTGAACCCACTCAGATTCATCTAACTTTACCTCCGTTAAAATTCGAAGAGAAGGTATTTCTACTTCAATAGGTAACACTGCTTCCATCCCATAAACTAGCGAGAATAGAGTTGCCCCAGTAGAGGTTCTAACAGATGTTCGATAGGCTAGGTGTGCAAATGGAAACTTCTCATGCCAATCTCTATAGGTCTCAGTCATCTTCCTCACTATTTTCTTAATATTCTTGTTGGCAGCTTCTACTGCCCCATTCATTTTTGGACGATAGGGAGAAGAATTGTGATGTTTGATTTTGAATTGGTCGCAAACCTCTGCTATCGTTTTATTGTTCAAATTCAATGCATTGTCGGATATGATGTTCTCAGGCATTCCATTCTGACAAATGATCTCCTTCTTCAAGAATTGACTCACAGCTGACTTAGTAACATTCACATAAGAAGCAGCCTCTACCCATTTTGTAAAGTAATCAATTACCATGAAGATAAACTGATGTCCATTTGAAGCTTTCAATGATATTGGTCCAATGACATCCATGCCCCACATGGAAAAGGGCCATGGAGAAGTCATAACATGTAAAGGTGAAGGTGGTACATGAATTTTATCCCTATAAATCTGGCACTTATGGCATTTCTAGGTGTAGTTGATACAGTCCCTTCCATTGTTGCCCAATAATAGCCAAACCTCATGATTTGCCTTGCCATCATGAACCCATTTGCATGTGTCCCACATACACCTTCATAAACCTCTTCTAAAATTAGGTCAGCTTCCACAGCATCGGCACATTTCAAAAGTACTTGGTCTTTCCGTCTCTTGTACAGGATATCACCATCTAAAACATAGTCGCAAGCTAACCTCCTCAAAGTTCGTTTGTCATTTTCACTGGCCTGTTCAGGGTATTTATGATCTCTCACATATCGCAATATATCTTGATACCAGGGGTTACTGTCATTTCCTTTCTTCTCAATGTTACAACAATGAGCTGAAGCCTCGTAAACACTCATTTGAATTGGTTTTATCTCTTCCTCTTTATTTTCCCTAATTATTGAGGCTAAGGTTACTAAAGCATCTGCCATCTGATTTTCATCTCGTGGGAGATAATTGAAGGTGATGTCATCAAACTCCTCAAGTAACCCCAAAACTACCTTTCGATAATTGATCAATTTAGGGTCCCTTGTCTCCCATTCACCTCTAATCTGATAAACTACCAACGCAGAATCTCCAAATACTTCTAGGGTTTTTATACGTCGTTCTATAGCTGCTTGAAGTCCCATGATGCATGCTTCATACTCAGCCATATTGTTCGTGCAATCAAAGTCCAACTTGCACGTGAAAGGGTAATGATCACCATTCGGGGATACCAAGATTGCCCCAATTCCATTTCCGACTGCATTAGAAGCCCCATCAAAATTTAACTTCCAAGGAGAATCCTCGGTCATTGCTATGCACATTAACTCCTCATTTGGAAAATCAAAGTTTAATGGCTCATAATCCTCTAAAGCCTTACTGGCCAAAAAGTTTGCTACCGCACTTCCTTTTATGGCCTTCTGACTTATGTAGACTATAGCAAACTCTAAAAGCAAAATTTTCCATCTTGCCATTCTCTCATTTAGAACCGTTGACTCCATCATGTATTTCAATGGACCAAGTTTTGAGATGAGCCAAGTGGTATGATATAGCATGTATTGTCTTAACCTCTGAGTTGTCCAAATCAGTGCACAACACAACTTTCTGATCGGTGAATATCTCATTTCAGAGTCAGTGAATTTCTCACTAAGATAATAAATTGCCTTCTCCTTTTTGCCTGACTCGTCATGCTGGCCAAGCACACATCCCATGGAATTACTGAACACTGACAAGTATAGTATCAACGGTTTATCTGGGCTTGGTGGAGATAATACCGAAGCATTCAACAAATACTGCTTGACCTTTTCAAAAGCATTCTGGCACTCCTTATCCCAAGTACCCTGATTGTGCTTTCTGAGGAGACGAAAGATAGGATCGCATTTCTCGGTCAGTTGTGAAATGAATCGAGCGATGTAATTCAACCTTCCAAGGAATCCTCGAACTTCTTTCTAAGTGTGTGGTAGAGGTAGCTCTCGTATGGCTCTGACCTTGTCTGAGTCGACTTCAATTCCCTTTTCACTGACCACAAAGCCTAATAACTTTCCTGATCTGGCTCCGAAGGTACACTTTGCTAGATTGAGCTTCAACTGGAATTTCCTCAATCTCAAGAACAATCTTCTTAAGACCTCAATGTGTTCTTTTTCTGTACGTAACTTGGCAATCATATCATCAACGTATACCTCAATATCCTTATGCATCATGTCATAGAATAAGTTTACCATGGCCCGTTGGTATGTTGTCCCTGTATTCTTTAGTCCAAATGGCATTACTTTGTAGCAAAAGGTGCCCCATAAGGTTATGACAGTGGTTTTATCCATGTCCTCTGGATGCATCTTTATCTGATTGTATCCTGAGAAACCATCCATGAAGGAAAACAACGAATATCCTACTGTATTGTCCACCAAAGTGTCTATGTGTGGTAAAGGGAAATTATCTTTGGGGCTAGCTTTATTTAAATCTTTATAATCAACACACATTCGTACCTTCCCATCTTTCTTAGGAATTGGTACAATGTTAGCTACCCATTCGGAGTATTTCACTTCTTGCAAGAATCCTGCGTCGAACTGCTTCTTAACTTCATCCTTTATTTTCAGGACAATATCTGGCCTCATTCTTCGCAACTTCTGTTGGACTGGCTTACAATCCTGACTTATCGAAAGAAGATGTACTACAATATCGGTGCTTAACCCGGGCATATCCTGATATGACCAGGCGAAGATATCCTTGAACTCTCAAAACAACTCAACAAGATCACGCCTTGTATCCTCAGTAATTAGTGTTCCAATTTTCAACTCCTTCCCTTCTTCTAGGGCTACATTCTCTATTGCCTCTTTCTCATGTTGCATGATTTGTTTCTCCTCCTGCTTTACCATTCTTAACAGATCAAGAGATACATCATAATCTTGAACATCTTTAAAATCCTGAGGTTCCTCTAAACACATGTCTTGTTCGTAAGAGAAATCAGGAGTTGCAGTATCGATATTCATATCATTGATATCTAGGGACCTGTGGGGGTATGAAAGAATATACAAAGAATGAATGAATCTAAGAATGATTGTTTATGTGCTATGAATAAAAGAATAAGAATTGCCAAAATTTAAAGGAATATTGGGTGATAAAAAAACAATACTCGTTTAAATTGATAAAAGTTATGTTTTATTTAAATAATAATAGATGAACATAAGCCTCTTTTCACAAACGTAATCTTACTACTCCTAGGCCCTAGAGTAACAAACATGTTTCGAGAATTACTCTGAAAAATTTCTAAAGACTATAGGAAGGTCCTCCGCAGTCCAATTCTTCAGAGAGCTCCCCGGTTCATAAGGGCGAATGCCCTCGAGGTTTCCTTTCTCCGATCTCTCATTGTGTACAGCATTAACTTGATGACTTTCCTCTATCAGCAATCCTCCTGACTTAAAGGATTTGGATATAGGTGGGAATGTCATCGGTTCCCACTCCACTTCTCTTTCATTCAAACGCGCCTTTCTTCTCGCTTGGCGTTTTTCAGTTTCTTGCCTCCTGTGCTTATGGTCTGACTTGAAACCCAAACCAAAGCGATCCTTCTTCTCACTCAGTTTTGGGGTTTGAACGCCTCCTTGCAACTGTCTTCTTAGCCCTTTTTCTGGCAATGCTCCCTTCCCCATCATCATTTGTAGGGCCATCCTTGTGGCTCTAGACATTTTGGGTGCCGGCACCTCACTTCCTTCCAAAATGAAGGTGGCATTAATGATTTCTAAAGAGCAAAAAGAACACTCGATAGCCTCTTCATTTGCCTCGACATAAGGGGCCTTGTTGGTGATCGCTGCTATGATGTCATCCTCCGCATTGATGGTTATTAAGCGTCCATCTGTCACTAACTTCAATTTTTGGTGCAATGAAGAAGGCACCTCTCTTGCCAAGTGTATCCTTGGCCTCCCCAATAAGCAATTATAGGAGGGCTTGATATCCATCACCAAGAAATCAACTTCATATGTATTTGGCCCAATTTCCAAAGGGATGTCAATTCGTCCCATCACATTCTTTTCAGTTCCATCAAAGGCTCTTACCACGTTATGACATGTTTTCATATGCGAACTGTCAATAGGTAATCTGTTCAAGGTGGATAACGGCAGGATGTTCAAAGCAGACCCATTATCCACGAGTACACTTGGTAGCGTGTATCCTTTACACCAAGTAGTGATGTGCAAGGCTTTGGTTGACCCTATGCCCCCAGGTGGAATTTCATCATCATTGAAATAGATGAAATTGTTAGCACTGATGTTATTTACCAACCGATCCAATTTGTTAACAGATATGTCGTAAGTTAAATATGTTTCGTTAATCACCTTCAATAATACATTCTGATGCATCTTAGAACTCAGCAGTATGGCTAATACTAATATACGTGCTGGCTACTTACGCAACTGCTCGACCACGCTATACTCGCTATGCTTAAGGAAATTTAGAAACTCCTTAGCCTCTTCCTCCTTCACTGGCTCATTAATGGGTACTTCAATTTCTTTCTCCCTCTCAACCTCAACGCCTTTTGTCTTTGTGGGCTCTACTCTGCCGCCCCCCATATCATAACGTTTCCCACTCCGCGTATGGGAACCTTCATTTTGCACATCTCTAGATGCACTAGCTATACTCTCCCCCTCAGGTATTGTTATACTACAATCATAACTCCATGGCACCCTCTTTTCATTTTTGTAAATGAAAGGATTGGGTTTATGGATGACAACCCTGGGCCCATTTTGCACCCTTACTTCATTATTCCCCGGTAAGGAAATAATAATCCTTGGTCAGTGGGTTTCTTGTCGTTCATTTCCAAGTACACATATTTGTCTTTCGCCAGAACTACCCTCAAAAATCTGTAGCTCTTTATCAACCATAAGGCCTTGCACCATGGCCTTGAACTTCTCGTAGTTTTGGATCATATAACCCATCTCTCCATGGAATTTGCAATAATTCTCTATTCCTTTTCTACCTTTTCCGAAGGTCAACATACCCCTTTTCACCATCTCCTCCCATATTATTTTCACGGGTGTCTTCACCTCAGCAACATCTTCCTTGATCTTTCCTTCCTTTGTTTCATCAATGGCATTCACTCCTTGATTGCCGTGATCTGGAAATGGATTTTCGGTATTAGGAGTACTGTTGAATTTTACAACCCCCATCTTGATAAGCCTCTCCACAACCTTCTTAAATCCAGTGCAATTTTCAATTGAATGCCCCGATATTCCCGCGTGATATTCGCATTTAGCATTTGCATCATACCACTTGGGGAACGGTGGCTGTAGTGGTTTCAAGTGAAATGGAGCAATGGCATGTGCATCGTATAAGCTTTGATAAAGCTCACGATATGTCACAGGGATAGGAGTGAATTACATTCTCTCCGAATTCTGTCTTGTACCCGATTCCTGTCTTTGAGCACTTTGTTGCTCACCTGTAGCTACTTTAGGTTGTCCAACTGTGATTGCCCTAGAGTTGAAACTGTTCATGTTGTTCACCTCATTGTCTTTTCTCCTTAGGGCCGATCTTTTAGCCACTTCCCCCTACATTTTACCGCCCCTCACGGCATTCTCAATCATCTCACCCGCCATAACTATATCCGCGAAACTTTTTGTGATACTTCCAATCATATGAGTGATGAATGGCAACTTCAAAGTATTAATAATTAACATGGTGGTATCCTTTTCCAACAATGGTGGTTGTACTTGCATTGCCACCTCCCTCCATCATTGTGCATATTGCCTAAAACTTTCATTAGGCTTTTTCTCCATGTTTTGAAGCATGATCCTATCTGTTGTCATATTAGTCACATGGTTATACTGTTGCATGAAAGCCTGTGCAAGATCTCTCCATGAACCGATTCTTGCACGGCTCAACTAATTGTACCACCTAGCCGCTACTCCCACTAGGCTGTCCTGAAAATAATGGATCAATATTTGATCGTTGTTCACATAACCAGTCATTCTCCTACAAAACATTGTTATGTGTGCCTCTGGGCAAGTAGTCCCATTGTACTTTTCAAACTCTGGCATCTTAAATTTATGATGAAGCACCAAATCTGGGACCAAACTTAAGACTTTCGCATCAATCCCATGATGATTGTCAACTCCTTCCAAAACCCTAAATTTCTCCTTTAACACCTGCAACGATCTTCCAATTGTTTCGCAGATTCAGTTTCCATTCTTTCCTTCTCTATTAAATCCAGATCAAGAGTGATAGGGTTGATCGAGCTATCACCCAAATTATTTCCCAACCCAGATGAGAAATTTACATGGATTCCAGCATTCACTGGCCCATATTGAGGCCTCACGATGACAGATGGCCTTCTAGGAGGTGCCTCGGTTTGCAGTGGCACATGAAGCGGAGTAAAACTCGGAGGAGGACCTTCATTCTCCTCTTCAGTGATTGCCATGAGAGCTTTTCCTTTATCAGTGGTTCTCAGCGGTTGAGCCATTTCAGCCATCATGTTCCTCTAAGCCTCTAGCATTTGCTCCCTCATTTCATTCTGTATTTTGGCCAACTGCTCTTGCATTAGATCTTGCATATCTTTTTATAATTGCTCGAACCTTTGATCCATACTCTTAGTTTTAGTACGAGTGCCGTAAGGATGTGTGATTTCTAGATTTTCTTTTCTACCTTTGAAGTAAATTTTAACTAATCAGGGTCTTTCTATAACTTTAAATGCAAATGATGTGATGAAATGCTATGAGATGCAAATGCATGAATGAAAAAAGGATATCGATTCTGGTTCAACTTCATTTAGAAAATTTTATTTAGAAAAAGAATATCTTTACATATAAGAGGATTACAAATATGCTTCCACCCTAAGGCCTAAAGCTTTAACTCTATCTAATAAAAGGGCTAACTCTTGTCCTACATCCGATGATGATGAATACATCAAACTCAATACATCAGCTCAAATTGCCAACTCTTGCACAGCTCAAATTGCCAAGTCTTGCACATACTCAGCGACCTCTCGAATCTGGGCTATGGCCTTACCAATGACATGATCCCTTTCTCTGACCTGTCCTCTAGCCTGGTGTAGCTCTCCCTTCAGATAATCTTCTTGTGCCTTGAGCTGCTCAACCCGGAGTTCACCATCATGCAATGCCACTTCCAAATCCTCAACCTTGCTTTTTAGATCCTTTAACTCGACCGTAGAATTATGGTTTTGGTGCCGACGTAGGGATCTTCCAAGCTCAGTTACCTTAGTCTTCAATTCTCTATTCTCTTCCTCTAATGCCAAATTCTGCCCCTACATCTCTTGGAACTTCCTCTCCCAATACTCAGCTCTAGCCTTTTCCTCTTGGACCTCTTTCTGCAACTGATCTGAAGATCCTCCTACTTTCGCTCTCCTCAAGGATACTTGTGCCCTTTTGTAATGCTATCTATATACAAATTCACTCTGAGCCAACCCATGAGTCGTTGACACGAACTGTCTCAACCCGTGCTGCCTTAGTACAAGCAATGGGGCATAACCAATGGCACCCCAAATTCCCAACAAGGGGACCCAATCAAAATTGCTGCATCGGTAAAGAACCTCACCAGGAATCATCCACGGAGCCCTCCACTCGACATCTTTCAACTGAAGGTTCTGAAGTAGCGCTATCCAATTCTCTTCTGGAACATCAACTCTTCTAGTTGAAGCCACTATGTCTTTCAATGGTGAATAATCCTCGAAGAAGACCCGACAAACCACCTTATCTATCAACCAAAAATGACTGTAGAACCAAGCCAAAAGTAACTGAGCACACCCTATAAACCCGCCAAAGACCAAATTCTCCTACATGCACCTAAAGACCAATGTTTCGCCAAAATTGCAGGGATGTATGACCTTTTATCGAGTTGATGAAAAAGATCCGTGGCTGCCTCATCCACATATCCTAAAGCCCTAGGGAAAACCATCAATCCATACAAACTTAAGGCAAAAACATCCACATTCTGCATCTCATCAGGGTGTGTCAAAATCAAATCTTTCAAAGCGTCCCACGAAATGCACTTGCATTCACCCTTTTCCTTAATTCGGGCCGTGGCCCACTGCTTGCTCATCCCCGTAATAATCATCAATTTCTTCTAGAAAGTAGGGACACAAGCAGCTCGAGAATAGATCATATCGTTCTAAAACCTAGGACAACGAAGCAAGGCAGTGTACTCCTCCACAGTAGGTACCATGTCTACTTCCCCAAAAGTGAAGCAACTGTACGCCGGGTTCCAAAACTGAGCAAGGGCTCGGAATAAGTGCTCGTCTATCTGAACATCAAGCAAGTAAAGTAAGTCTCCGTAATTACCGTAGAATAACTGCTTGGTCTTATTGCCCCATTGATCCCAAATTTCCTTAAGCTCTTGGAGATTATTCTGTGTGACACTAATACGAGTATAATCTGATAGCTCCGACACATATCCCATAGTTATACTGTCCCCCTTTTCTAGTTGAGTTTGCTCAGACCATCTATGGACGTTAGCGTTGCCCTCCACTCTATCAAGAAGTCCGTTCTCCATAATAAAACTTCTTAACTTAGAAACTGTCCGTGGATCGATACCTTTGTAAATGAAAAATGACATGCGAACAAAAGAAAAGAAATAGTTAGTATCACATGATATCAATAAATCTCAATGATAATTTATAAGGGTAATATCTAAAGTTTAACTCTAACCAAGTTGGGCTCTTGCGATTTTTCTATATGAGGTTGGTTCTAAAGTTTGAGGTACCCGAACCAGCAGATTCCTCGATTCTCACCCATTTTAGGCTCATTTGAATAGAATTCAGTTCAGGGGAATACATTTCCCTATGGCTACACGGAGATGAAAATCTCACGAAACCATAAGTACGAATGTATTCCGAAAGTGATCCACTATCCTGCACAGAGGCGAAAACCTCACGAAGGCGTAGTTTCTCACTCCCACTTAAGGGAATGACCACAACGGTCATGCAAATGCAATGCGTATCATAATATAGCAACACATGCAATAATACAAACAGGAGTCGCCAGTGGAGTCGCCAAGCTATCGAAACCATTTTAAATCGAATTTTAGAAAATGGGAATCGACTTTAAGAAATAACGAAAACAGGAGTCGCCACCAATCTTTTTAGGTGTGATTGGATCACCTTATAAAATGTTTTGTTTTAAAACATTAATTTTGGTCTACGAAAGTCGAGAAAACAGATTCGAGAGTCGGTTACGTACGAGGAAGGGTTAGCACCCTCGTAACGCCCAAGAATTGGTACCTAATTTATTATCAAGTGTCTCCAATGTCGGAAATTTTGAAAATTTTAAGATGCAATCCTCTTTAAAATATTTCGATTTTGAAAATTGGGGTTCACTTGTATCAAAATATTGACACTAAGTTAGCTTTTTAGAAATCCCTATCTCGAAACAACAAAATGCTACATCCAGTAAGTTAGGACATATTGCTTTGCAATTCCAAGATAGTTGTTCACATTTTGAAAACCGTTAAAAACTTAGAAGGGTACTTGATTATTCGAACTCAAGGAGAAAGTCGCAACCCAATAAGTTAGGGCACTACTTTCTCGAAATTTCCAAATACCAAGCATTGCCTTTATATTTTTTGAAAACTTTGGAGTTTTATTTTTTTTAAAATGATGCGTGGGGAATTGTATTGTATTTTAAATCATACATAGTAACATATTATTGTAGTAGGTAAATAATACATGCGCTTAAACAAAATGCTGGCAATAATATAAAGGTCGTGCATTAAATACATATAAAAGTAATATATATAGCAAATACATACAAAGAAATACATAATATATATTGAAAATGAATAAACAAAACATACAAACATTCAAAGTAATAATTTAAAAACAATGCATAATATACAACAAAGTAATACAATATCAATGCACATGTTCATGAAATGTAATATCAAATAATAAATATAAAATAACATATAGCACATGATATATGCAATATAAAAATGAAACGAGTTATTGTTAACAAAATATACATATATCACAAATAAAGACATAATATTTAATAATAATTTTAAAATAATATTTATTGTACAATATATAAAACATAATAACAAAATATTTATAAAAGAATAATAATTATATATAAGATATATGGGGTTTAAAACATATAAAATAAAAGCATGTAAAAGAATTTATAAAATAACACATATTATAAAAAAATCATTTTAAAGTAAAATAATACATAACAAATAAGTAATTAATAACTTAATATGTGTATAATATGAGTTAAAATATAATTCAATTTACAAATTTTAAAATTTTAAATGATATAATGAATAATAAATAATATAATAGATAACATATAATATACATAACATATATAAAAATAATAAGTAATATAGAATAAAAATAAAATATAATAAATGTTGTATAATAAAATATAAGTTGAATATATAGGAAATAAGAATTATAATAAATATGATATAAAATAACGAAAGTATATATGTAAGGACAATATATATAAATAATTAATAAATATATAATACAAGTAAAATATAATAATAATATAGAAAAATAATGATGGAAAATAATAATAATAATTTGTGAAAAAATAATATACGATAAATAATAATAATATATATATGATAAAATAATCTTATAGTGTATAATATAAAAGTAAGGTTAAAAATAAAACAATATCTACATATAAAATATATATATATATAGAATAAAAAATGAATATAAGGCTAAATTTAAAGTTCAGCAAAATTACAGGACGAATTTAAAAGAAATAAAACTGAATTAAGGCCCAATTTAAAACGCGCGTAAAACAAAAGGGACTCATTGAGCAAATTGCCTATTCCCAAAACGGCAGTGTTTCGTTATAAGCCTTAGAATGCTTTCTGTTGGGACTAAATTGAAATAAAATTAATTCATTAGGACTAAATTAGAAATAGAATGAAACATAATTATAAATGCAAAAAAGGTGGAAGGACCAATTGGGTAATTAACCCAATCTTTAAAAATGTGCAGATCCTCCCCGGGTAATCTGGTCAACACGCGGATCCTAGGGTCTTAAAACGTCGTCGTTTTAAACTTATCAGACTAAGCTAAAACGGCGTCGTTTCTCTTGGGCTATATAAGACAAAATTTCACTTTAAAAAAATCATTTAGAAGCCTATGTTAAAAAAAACTAAGAGAGAATCTCTGAAAGAGAAAGGGAGGAAAGGAACCCCGGCGTCTAGCCTCTGTAGGCCACGCTCCTACCATTAGTCCTACACACACTCACGCGCCGTCGTACACGGAGGTTCAAAAGGCTAAATGTGACAGCCCTAAAGTGACCATAGTCGGAAAGCGGTTTCGGGACCGCTAAACCGAGTCACTAAATTATTTGAATATGATAATTATTGTCTAAAATATGTGAATATGAATGTGTGAAAGTTTTAAGCTTCGATTTAGTTAATTGCATGTGAATTTAGTTAATAGGACTTATGTGTGACACTTTTGAAATGTGATAGGTTAATCTATAAGGATCAATTAGTGCATGAAATAAAAAAGGTGGACTTGCATGTCAATTCCCCCACTTAAGAAGTAATGGCTGGCCATGACATTGAGGATAGACAAAATGTGATGGGTAAAACATATTATAAACAATTTGTGATAACATGTTGTGGGTAGAACAATAAAATATGAGGGGAGTGGGAGGAGAAACCAAAGTTGTTTCATCCTTGCTCCCCCCCCCTTTTGCCGTACCTAGAAGAAAAAAAAAAGAAAAAGGCTTCATCCTCTTTGTTCTTCTTGACCGAAAAAATCAAAGGAAGAAGAAAGGAGTTCTCTTGCTTCATGTTCGGTTTGGATGAGGATTAGGAAGAGGTAAGTATCTTGAAATTCTTAGAAATTTATGTATAAAGAAGGTGGTTAGTTCAAGTTCTATTCATTTCATGGATTAAATTTTGATTGATTGGAGGTTTGATATTCGGCCAAGTAGTTTGAAGCTCTTAGTACATATATTTTTCTTCCTTCTTGAAGGTTGAAATTGGGTTGTTCCTAAGGGGTGCCGGATGTGGTCATTGAAGGGCCTTGGGGAAACAATATGTGAGGCTTGGGTTATAGCATTTGGCCATGGTAGTAAATAGAAGAGATAAATGGTAGTAAGGTGAAGTGCAAATGTTAGTGTTTGATTTCTAGTGTATATATGTGTACTAGCCGAGTTTTGAATTTGAAAAATGATTTGAGCACCATGTGTGGTATTGAGATTGTTTGAGAGAATTCATAGATATTTATATGACGAATTCGGTTGTAGATATACATGCTTAAATAAGATGCACACATGAATGAATAGATAGATTGGTGTTGCATGTATTCGGTTATAGGCAAGCATAATGATGAATCTATCTTGACTTAGATAATCGACTCAAGGAGAATTTGTTAAAGTGCTTAGTTAATTGGTATTAGGTTAATGATGTGTGTATTCGGTCATAAAGGTGCACATGAGGAGATGTTAGATTAATTGTATTAAATTGCTCAATGTGATTAAAAATGCGTATGACCATTTTGTATTTGAGCTAAAGGTGGCCATATGACCTATCAAACTCCTTGTCATATTCGGCCATAAGCTAGCATAATGAGACTTTAATAAGTTAAAATTGTTTGAATTAGCTCAAGAGCTTAGAGGACCAAAGTTGGATAAGGTAAAGGAAAAAGTGATCGAATAGCCGCCGAAATCGTTCGACAACATCCGAGGTAAGTTTTTGAGTAATGGATCTTAGATTATGATTCGATTAGATCATGTTTTAAGTAAATCAAAATCATGCTCTTTGTATGTAGCTTGTGACAGCCCAAAATTGACCCTAGTCGGAATGTGGTTTCGGGACCACAAAACCGAGGCATAAAAATAATTAAAAATTTATTTTGATGCCTATAATATGTGTGTGCTCATGTATGACATTTTATGATGATTGATTTAGTGTTATAAAGGTGAATTCCACTAGAAAGGACTTAGTAGTGAACTTTGAAAGTACGATAGGGAAATGTGTGATGACTAATTAAAGCATGCATGCAAAATAATGGACTTGCATGTCAAATTCCCTTTACAAGTGATGGCCGCCATGACAAAGAGATATGGGCTAAACATGTCATGAAACATGTTTTGTTGGGCATTAGGGAGAAATAATAAACAAATAAGCATGGGTAAGAAAAGAATGAAAAAAATGTGTGTGAGAGAGTAGCATTCCCCCCATTGCCGTGCAACCAAGAAGAGAAAACAAAAAAATTGTTCATCCTTGTTCTCTCCTTTTGGCCAAAAATACTAAGAGGAAGAAGGATTTTGCTTCATTTCCTTTGTTTAGAAGAGATCTAGAAGGTGATTTGGCTAAATTTGCATCAAGAGTAAGGTATGTATGAGGTTGTGTTGGGAGTTTCATGCATGTTTTGGTTGCTAATTTGATGTGCATGTTAGCCATGGCTCAAATCTTTGTTATGCCATGGAAATGGCATTTGGCCAAAGTTGTTATGGTGATAAAGCCATTGCATGCTAAGTGTGAAACTCGATGATGATGCATGCAATGATGGATTGTCTACTCATGAGTAAGATTTTGAGCTTTCTTTTGTTTTATCATGATTGAAGTTGAAAAGAAGCATGATTGTCATATTCGCCATGATGCATTCTTGAGCATGATTCATGCTTCTTGCATGTTAGTTAAAATTTGTGTTTTGGATGGCTATGGACACCTTGAAATTGCCATGCTCATATATGCATATATATGATTGCACATTATGTTTTGGTTATGAACTAAGTGATGAATATATTGGTTTAAAGAAGAAGATGTGGAAGAATGCTTGTGAAATTGCAAGCACAATTCGCCTAGCACACATGTAGGTGCTTGATGCTATATTATAAGTTTTGGGCCTACAACGCAAAGCATTAATTAGTAAATTGCATGCTGTTTTTGTGAGGTATTAAGTGCAAAATTGACCTCAACATGTACATGAATATTCGCCTTGGGTAGCCTATTGAAGGCCTTAGCATTTCCTTGATGCTCGAATAAATTGTATTGAATTGCTTGATGTAGTATAAAATGTGCATGACCATTGTGTATTCAAGCTAAAGGGTGGCCATATGACCATTTAAACTCCTTGTCATATTCGCCAAAAGCTAGCACAATGAGGTTTTAATAAATTGAATTTGTTTGAATTAGCTCAAGAGCTTAGAAGACCACAATTGGACAAGGGAAGAAAAGGTGATCGAATAGCCGAAAAAGCCGTTCGACAACATCCGAGGTAAGTCCTCAAGAAGTGACCGTACTTGAATTGTGTGAAATAAAGTATGGATGTGTATTGATTATTGATTGTGTATGCATGAGTATTTGAATTCTACCCGGCTAAGTCCCAAGGCGAATATGCTTGTGACTATAATTGCGTTTGAGCCTTAGTAACGAAAATGAATTATGTATGTCCAATGATAATTGATGTATGTGTTCATGGAAATTGAATGATATCCGGCTAAATCCAAGACAATTATGCTGGAAATTATATCGGGTTAAGACCAAGGCAATTGCGCTAGTGGCTACATCCGGCTAAGACCAAGGCATTCGTGCGAGACATTTTATCCGGCTAAGACCAAGGCATTTGTGCACGTGATTATATCCGGTTATATTCAAGAATCTTGGGCTGGAGGTGAGTGTTGGTTGCTGTAATGAATTCAATTAGCACACTCGAAAAGCCCAAAGGATAAGGTACGTTATATGTGCATTGAAAGTCGACATGTTTGAGCAACATTCGCTCAATCGACTAATGAATTTCAGTTATTGAATTGATTGATACTTTGTGAAATTATATAATGATGAAGTGTGAAGTAGGAATGTGTACAAATGAAATGATGCATTTGGCTATGTGAATGTATTGCTGTAATTAGAGTTGATTATATTCCTTGAGACTTACTAAGCATAAAAATGCTTACCCCGTTGCTTTGGCTCTCAGTTTTCTAGATTTCGCCGAGGCAATCGGATTTGGGATCGTTGAAGTCAAGTCATCCACACTATCAAGCCTCCATTTTGGTATAAATTTTTGGTTGAACTTGAGATGGCATGTATAGGACTACCCCTTGTTTGTTAAATATGTTGTAATGTAAGTATGTACGGCCATGCGAAAATGGCTCGAAAAGGGAAGCATGAACTTAGACTAATTGTGGGTTGTATGTATATATTTGGTGTCATGATGTGGCTATGGCTTGAAATGGGAATGTTGGTCATATGATCAGCCATTGGCATGGTTAAAATGATCATATATGAACCTATGTATGGCAAGACTAGTTGAATCATGGAGACTACCAAATAGGTAAGTCCTACCTTAAAACAGATGCTGCCAGCTGCAGTGGCGTGAATGTGAAAAATCACCAAAATTCATAGGAATGGAATTAAATAGTGAATAAGCTATGTAAATGAACCTTGATGAGTCTATTTTCATATGGAAGAAACGAAATGGTCATAGGAGTTACAGGTTAAGAGATATTAAAGCTATTGTGAGACAGGGCCAGAATGGTTTCTGGGTTCCCTGTCGCAACTTTAAAAATTCACTATAAATTATCCAAAAAGAATTAGGAGACATACCTTATTTGTACAGATTCCATTTTGAGTCTAGTTTCATTAGAAACAAACAACACCAGCATTAAAGCCCTGTACAGAGAGATATTCAAGTTATACCGCGCGAAGGTCAGAGCAGTCGATCCCTGTAACATGGGTAACTTTAACTAATAAACTGTACCAATTGGCCCGACCAAAAATCCTAGAAATAAATACATGGATGGATATATGAGTCTAAATTCAGGGAAAATTTACGAAACCAGTTTCCGAGTTTTGAAACTCGAGATATGATTTTTAAGGCGACAGTGACGCAGTTTCCAGCCTGACTGGAAATGTCAAATTGGTGGGCAAAAACATGTGAACTTGGCTTGTTAACCCCTCGGGTCCGACACCGGTGATGGTCTTGGGTTTGGGGTGTTACATAGCTATTGAGCCGAAAATGATAATGCTTGATAAGTGACTTGTGTTTGAATTCTAGTTATGAAAATGAAATATGGATGTGTCATGATTTATTGATATGTGCATGGATATTCGGATGATAACCGGCTAAGTCCCAAGGCATTTGTGCTAGTGACTAATTCGGGCTAAGCCGAAGGCATTTGTGCGAGTTACTATATCCGGGCTAAGTCCCGAAGGCATTTGTGCGAGTTACTATAACCGGGCTAAGTCCCGAAGGCATTTGTGCGAGTTACTATAATCGGGCTAGTTCCGAAGGCATTTGAGTAAGTAGCTATATCCGGCTAAATTCCGAAGGTACTTGGTTTGGGAATGAGTGATCTTGCTGTAATAATTTCAATTAATATGCTCGTAAAATCCCAATGATGAGGTATGTCTCGTATATGCATTGGATTAGTTGATTCCTTTTAAATAGTATTCGCTCAGTCGATTAATGAGCTTCCGACTTTTGGTTAAGTTGATCTCTTATGTATGAGTATAAGGGTTGGTAATGTGAAGTAGGTATGATTTTGAGAATGTGTGTATATGAATGCTATACTTCAATTGTGCCTAATTTCATTGCTCAAAACTTACTAAGCATTAAATGCTTACTCCGTTTCTTTGATTCTCTGTTTTATAGATTTTGGTTCGTCACCATCGGACTCGGGATTGTCGAAGTCGAAGTCGTCCACACTATCAAAGCCCTTTTGGTACTCTTTTAGTTGAACTCTGCTAATGGCATGTATAGGACTACCCTTTTTGTTGTTGGTCATGTACCCTTTGGTTTTGTATAAATTTGGATAGACATGCGAAAATGGCTTATATACACTTTGAGCATAGCATTATAATCGTTTTGTATGTTGTTCATTGAGAGGTATGGAAATGTTTGGTAACTATTAGCCATTGGAATGGTTAATCATGATTATTTTGGTGCTTTGTATGACAAATTCTAGTTGATTCATGGAAAACCATGAAATAGGTAAAGTTTACCTTAAAAACAGATGCTGACAGCAGCAGTGGTGTGGATTTGAAAAATCACTAAAAAAATTAGGAATGGAATTAAATAGTGAATAAATTATGTAATCGAACCTTGATGAATCTACCTTTATATGGAAGAAACGAAATGATCATATGAGTCGTATTTTCAGAGATATTTAAGTTTTTGTGGAACAGGGCCAGAGCGATTTCTGGATCCCCTGATCTGACTTTGGAAATTCACTATAAATTAACCAGAGATAATTAGAGGTCATTCCATATATGTATAGATTCATTTTTGAGTCTAGTTTCGTTAGAAATAAACGGTATAAGTAATAAAACCCTGTACTGGAAGATATATAAGTTGTAATGCATGAAGGTAAGAGCAGTCAAACATTGAAACAGGGGAGATTTTAACTAATAAACTGTAGTAATTGGCCCAATCAAAAATTCTAGAAAAATATTTGTAGATGGATATATGAGTCTAGTTTCATGGAAAATTTACAGAATCAGTTTTCGAGCTTCGGAACTCGAGATATGATTTTTAAGGTGACAGTGACGCAGTTAGCCAGCTTGTCTGGAAATTTTTAAAATGGACTGTGAAAATAAATGAATCATGTCTGTTAGCACCTCGTGTTCGACTCCGGCAACGGTCTCGGGTGCGGGGTGTTACAATTTTATTGGTATCAGAGCTACGGTTTAGTCGATTCTAGGACTACCGTAATACGTTTGGGTCTAGCTATACATGCCATTATGCGATTATTTGATAGTGTGGTGATTTCTGACGATTGAAACTGTGTTTATTTATAGTAATGGATCCCGATCCCAACCGAGCGGTAGCTGATGATCTTGAGAGTGTAGCGCCTGCTCCTGCGCAAGGGACAGCTCCGGCGGACTCTCAACCTATTGCTAGTAATCCGAACGATGAAGCTAGACAAGCTTTTTATAGCGTGATGAATGATTGGTTCAACCAATACATTCGAACTAATACGGCTGTTCCACAACCTCCATTCCCGACTAATACCACCCCCGCACCTACAATACCTCCGGCAACTAACCAAATAAGGTCAAATAAGCCCCAGCTTGATGTAATCCGAAAACACAGACTCTTGAATTTAAAGCTACGGACAATGATGATGCCGAGCAAGCTGAATTTTGGTTGGACAACACTATTCGGTACTCGATGAGCTATCTTGCACACCGATGAGTGCCTAAAGTGTACTATCTCCTTGCTACGTGATTCGCCTACTATTGGTGGAATACGTTGACTTCACAGCCCAGAGAGCAAGTAACTTGGGAGTTTTTCCAAACCGAGTTTCGAAAAAGTATATCACCAAAGATTCTTGGATAAAAAACGGAAGGAATTTCTTGAACTTAAACAAGGTTCCATGTCGGTTACCGACTATGAACGAAAGTTTGTAAGGCTTAGCTGGTACGCTCGAGAATGTATTTCTTTAGAAGCCGTGATGTGTAAACGTTTCGAGGATGGGCTGAATGATGATATAAAGCTGTATGTTGGCATTTTGGAAATCCGAGAATTTGTGGTACTTGTCGAGCGAGCTTGCAAAGCTGAAGAGCTCAGTATGGAGAAAAGAAAAGCTGAGGTGGGAGCAAAGGAGTTTCATAAGAGGTCTTGAAAGCCCTTCCAACACCATCGAAGAAATTTAGAGATGACTTAGGCCGGTCTAGAGACACTTCGGGTTTTTCTAGACGAGATCGCGATCGACCCCCTGTGAGTGCACGAGTCACTTCGGTCGCCAGTGTTGGAAATGATCGTCGACACAGAACAGAGTGTCAGTATTGTGGTAAATGGTATTCGGGGAGTTGTAGATTCCATGACCGCTCCTGTTACAAGTGCGGATCAGCTGACCACTTTATTAAAGATTGCCCGAGATTGTCTGAACAGAATGTAAATCAGAGTGGGAAACCTGGTACTACTACTGCTCGGGGTAGACCATCTAGGAATACGGGCAATGCTAGTGGCGGTCAGAGAGGATCTAGAGATGCTACAACCAGATCTGAGGCTCATGCTCCTGCTAGAGCTTACGCTGTACGCGCACGCGAGGATTCTTCCTTGCCAGATGTTATTACCGGTACTTTTACTCTCTTTGATACTAATGTGATTGCTTTGATTGACCCTGGTTCTACTCATTCTTATATATGTGAAACCTTAGCATCCAGTAAGACTCTACCTGTTGAGTCTACTGAGTTTGTAATTCGGGTGTCAAATCCCTTGGGTCGTTACGTGCTTGTCGATAAAGTGTGCAAGAAATGTCCCCTAGTAATCCGAGGTTCCTATTTTTCGGCCGATTTGATGCTTTTACCGTTTGACGAATTTGATGTTATCCTCGGTATGGATTGGTTGACCGTACACGATGCAATTGTAAATTGCAAAAGAAAAACCATCGATTTAAGGTATGTAAATAACGAGAAAATCCGAGTTGAGTCTACTGACTTGAATAGGTTGCCAGCTGTAATATCATCGATGTTGGCTCAGAAATATGTAAGAAAGAGGTGTGAAGCATACCTTGCGTATGTACTTGATGACAAAGAGTTAGAAAAGAAGCTTGAATCTGTGCCAGTGGTTTGTGAATACCCGAATGTTTTTCCCGAAGAATTACCGGGTTTACCACCTGTTCGGGAGGTAGAGTTTGGTATTGAGCTTGTACCTGGGACTACACCGATTTCGATAGCTCCATATCGTATGGCACCAACTGAGTTAAAAGAGTTGAAAGCTCAGTTGCAAGAGTTGACGGATAGGGGTTTTGCTTGACCAAGTTTCTCACCTTGGGGTGCACTAGTATTGTTTGTGAAAAAGAAGGACGAAACCATGAGGTTGTGCATCGACTATCGTCAGCTGAATAAAGTGACAATAAAGAATAAATATCCGTTACCGCGTATTGATGATTTGTTTGATCAACTAAAGGGAGCCTCGGTGTTTTCAAAGATAGATTTGAGATCGGGTTATTATCAGTTGTGAATTCGAGATTCGGATATACCCAAAACTGCTTTCAGAACGAGATACGGCCACTATGAATTCTTAGTGATGCCGTTTGGGCTTACTAATGCCCCCGCAGTATTTATGGACTTGATGAATCTGATCTTCAGACCGTATTTGGATCGGTTTGTAGTTGTGTTTATCGATGATATTTTGGTCTATTCGAGAAATGAAACCGATCATGCTGAACACCTGGGATTAGTGTTGCAAATTTTACGGGATAAGCAGTTATATGCTAAGTTCAGTAAGTGTGAGTTCTGGTTAAGAGAGGTTAGCTTCTTGGGTCATGTGGTGTCTGCATCGGGTATTCGAGTTGATCCGAACAAAATTTTGGCCATACTTTGCGCAGGAGCAGCCGCTACACTTTCAACGTAATCCGCCAAGGGTCTCTCTACCCCGGGTTCCATTGCTAATCAAAACAAAAATTCCAACCGTCAGAAGTCATCACATTATTAAGCGCTAACAATTTGGCATGTATAGCTAGACTCACACGCTATGGTAGTCCTAGAACCGACTAAACCATAGCTCTGATACCAATAAAATTGTAACACCCTAACTCGTGACCGACGCCGTGTTAGGACACGAGGGTTAACGCCAAACCCTCTCAAGATACCAACCAATTTGACATTACCAGTCATGCTGGAAAACTGCGTCACCGTCACGTTAAAAATCATATCTCGAGTTTCAAAACTCGGAAACTGGTTTCGTAACTTTTCTCTGAATTTAGACTCATATACCCATCCATGGATTTATTTTTAGAATTTTTTGTTGGGCCAATTGGTACATTTTATTAGTTAAAGTCACCCATGTTACAGGGACCGACTGCTCTGACCTTCGCGCGTTACAACTTGAATATCTCTCTGTACAGGGCTTTAATACTGGTGCCGTTTGTTTCTAATGAAACTAGATTCAAAATGGAATCTGTAAATATAAGGCATGACTCCTAATTCTTTCTGGATAATTTATGGTAAATTTTCAAAGTCGCGACAGGGGACCCAGAAACCGTTCTGGACCTGTCTCACGAGAACCTTAATATTTCTCAGTATACTGCTCATATGGTCGTTTCGTTTCGTCCATATAAAAATAGATTCATAAAGGTTCAGTTCCATAATTTACTCACTATTTAATTCTACTTCTACTATTTTTAGTGATATTTCAATCTCATCTCACTGCTGCTGTCCACAACAGTTACTGCAGTAGACTATGCCAATTTCATGAATTTTTCCTTGGCCTTAATCATCCATCATACATGACACAAATTATGGCCACCTTATCAAAATTTGAGTTTCTAAGACTCGTGGCTATAGGTTCTAGCATCCCACTCGACGACCACATAGGCCATTTTCACATGGCTTAAAGTTTACAACCCACAATTCGACAAAATATAATAGCCTATACATGCCAAATGTTCTTCAACAACAAAAACAATACCACAAGATTTCAGCCGGTGTGATGACTTCAACGACGGTCCCGATCACGCAAACAATACGAGTCCGAGAGACCTAAAATGGGTGACAAGAAAAACACCGAGTGAGTTTACAACTCAGTAAGTCATAAGCATTCATCAATCCACTGATAAAGTTACTACTACATGTACAACAAATGAGGCTAGGTACTCGTCCATATCGAATCTATACCATAATACCTCGGACCTTTCGGTCCAATCTCGCACCAATTCATACATCCACATTTCATATTCTACACAACAAGATAATCAAGCATTTTACACATTAACTCATTTTCCAGACAACCATACAATTTCAATCATCACATAGATTTAAGGCTTACCAATTTCAACCCCAAGCATGAACGTATTCTCTATTCGTCATGAGCTCGAGGTACTTACCCGATCCGCTGTCCATACTCAATTCAATGGAGACACACCTCCATATATTTAAAGTACGCACACACGGTGCTTACTACTCGATTTCGCACACTTAGTGCCACGTAATTTAAGCCCGCACACACAAGTGCCATACCCTCCGAGCTCGCACACCCAAAGGTCAGTATTTTTCCAAATTGCACACTTAGTGCCATATATTTCCAAAGACGCACACTTAGTGCCATATATTTCCAAAGACGCACACTTAGTGCCGATCTCACACCGTACACACGTATTGCCAAGACACTTAGTGCCGAAAGCAAACTTTCTACACATTTCACTATTTCTTTTACATTCAACAAATGTCATCACTCCATACACATACATTTTCATTCATATATATATATCATCCCATTAAACACAATTGTATAAATTTTACAATCATTTAAGCAATATCAAATACGTGCTTAATGACTTACCTTGTTTGGGGTAGAACGGTTCCAAATCGGCTACTCGTTTGCTTTCTCCTTTCCTTTGTCCAATCTAGTTCCCCTTTGCTCTTGAGCTAAATCAAACAATTTACCTCTCCATCAAACACAAACATACGGCATTCACATGCATTATTATGGTTATTGCGAATACTTAACACAACTAAGCTGAAAATTTACTCAATCTCATCTTAATTTATTGCTACTTATTTATCAAAGTTTCCAATACAAGGTATTTAACACCTATGCCCATTTGTACCCCATATGGCCGAATGCTTCATTCCTTACCCAATTAACCATCCAACAATTTTTCAGCCTCATTACCACCCTTTTCATGTCTAATTGTTTAAATACTCTCAAGCTCATTCACAAGTACTATTATACATCTCATTAAGCATTAATCATGTTGCAACATAAATTCTATAGCATGGCCGAATACTCATGCACACCCACATAACAACAAGAACTCAATGGCACAAAATTTCCTTTTGTTAAACATTCGAACTTACTCATTTCCATGCTTTCATCACAACAACATCAAAACACTCACCAAGGAAAACAACATGCATGGCAATTTTAACTCACCTAACAACTTAGTTTCGATTTGAGATTCAAGGAAAATTTTGAACCAATCCTACAAATCATGCATGCATTTTCAAGAGTGGCATAAAACATACCTTCTTGTATCAAAACACCTTAGTCTAGTAAGCTCCCATGGCTGATTTTCTCAAGCTTTTTCCCCTTTCTTCTTAGTATATTCGCCAAGCAAGGAGAAAATGAGAGAATGAACACCCTTTTTTTTTTTTTTTCTTTCTTTGCTTTTGTTTCTCTCATGTACTGCAAGGGGGGAAAGCATCCACACTTTTTTTTTTTTGTTATCATCATTTTCTTTTTCCATTTCTTTAATGCTAACTTTCTTATTTTATTGTTTCCTACATGCATCACTAGTCTAACATGTTGGAGACATGTTTCCACCCATAGCATGGCCGGCCATCATGCTTCATTTTGGCTAATTTGACATGCAAGGACAACACTTTCCCACATGTATTAATAGGCCACCTTACATTTGCCTAGCACATTTCTAAATTTTCTCACATAAGTCCTATTTGATAAAAATTCACTTACAATTAACAAAATCCAAACATGGAATTTTCACACATGCATATATACATATAATGAGCATCAATTATGATGGTTAATTATTATTATGACTCGGTTTAGTGGTCCCAAACCACTTTCCGACTAGGGTCAATTTAGGGATGTCACAACTCTCCCCACTTAAGAAATTTTCGTCCCGAAAATCTTACCGATAAATAGGCTCGGTATCGCTCTTTCATAGAGTCCTCAAGTTCCCATGTGGCTTCTTCCATTCCGTGTTTATGCCACAACACCTTCACTAACGGGATTTTCCTATTGCGCAACTCTTTTACTTCACGCCTCATAATGTGAACCGGTTCCTCTTCATAGCTCAAATTAGGTGAATCTCAATCTCGGATGGAGCAATTACGTGCGATGGATCGACCTATATCGTCAAGCATCGAGACATGAAAACGTTGTGAATCCTTTCGAGCTCGGGGGCAAAATTAATCGATATGCGATCGCCCAATTCGTTCGGATACTTCATATGGCCCGATGAACCTCGGACTCAATTTGCCCTTACGACCAAATCTAAGCACCTTCTTCCAAGGTGAAACTTTGAGAAAGACCTTGTCTCCAACTCGATATTCAATATCTTTTCTTTTCAAATCCAGATACGACTTTTGGCGATCCGGGCGACTTTCAAACTTTCACGAATTACTCGAACCTTTTGCTCGGCATCCTTAACCAAATCAACCTCAAGAATTTACCTTCACTAAGTTCACCAGAATAATGGGGTACGGCATTTACGATCGTATAAAGCCTCGTAAGGCGCCATCTTAATACTTGATTGAAAGCTATTGTTGTAAGCGAATTCAATCAAAGGCGATACTGCTCCATGAACCACTAAACTCAAGGATGCAACATCTCAACATATCCTCGAGTATTTGAATTATCCGTTCGGATTGACCATCGGTTTGGGGTGAAAAGCAATTGCTAAAATGCGCTTTGGTACCCAAAGCCTCTTGCAATTTCTTCCAAAACCGCGACGTAAATCTTGGGTCTCTATCCGACACGATAGAAATAGGTACCCCATGCAATCGAACAATTTGGGAGACGTATAATTCTGCCAACTTATCTAGCGTAAAATCCGTGCGGACAGGGATAAAATGAACAGACTTGGTCAGTCTATCAACAATGACCCAAACCGAGTCTTTCTTATTCTGAGTCAATGGTAACCCAGACACAAAGTCCATTGTTACTCGATGCCATTTCCATTCGGGTATCATGATCGGCTGAAGTAATCCCGATGGCACTTGATGTTCCGCTTTCACTTGTTGACATATCAAACACCTTGAAACAAATTCAGAAATGTCTCGTTTCATACCGGGCCACCAAAATTGGCGTTTCAGGTCATTGTACATTTTAGTACTACCCGGGTGGATTGACATTCGACTACAATGGGCTTCATTTAGAATTATCGAAATAAGTTTCGAATCCTTTGGAACACACAGACGACTTCTGAACCTCAAACAATCGTCATCATCAATTTGAAACTCTGATTCCTTGTTCGTAACACACTCAAATTTCGCTTTGCAAGCAACTCCTCATCAACTTTCTCGAGCTTCACGAATTTGATGAGCCAATAATGGTTTGGCCTTTAATTCGGCTACTAACACATTGTCGGGTAGAATAGACAAGTGTACATTCATCGTCAGAAACAAAGCGGTGATTTTCGACTTAAGGCATCCGCAACCACATTAGCCTTTCCGGGTGATAATCAATGACGAGTTCATAATCCTTTAACAACTCGAGCCATCGTCTTTGTCGCAGATTTAAGTCTCTCTGAGTCATCAAATATTTGAGACTTTTGTGATCCGAATACAAATGGCACTTCTCACCAAATAAGTAATGTCGCCATATCTTTAAGGCGAACACGATGGCGACCAATTCGAGATCATGGGTTGGATAATTTTTCTCATGTGGCTTTAATTGTCTCGACGCATAGGCCACAACTCGCCCTTCTTGCATCAATACGCAACCCAACCCAAGTAGGGATGCGTCACTATAAATGACAAACTCTTTGCCCGATTCGGGTTGCACTAGAATTGGGGCTTCACCAAATAAGCTTTCAGTTGATCGAAACTTTTCGACATTTCTCCGTCCATTCAACTTAACATCCTTTTGGAGTAAGCCGTCATTGGCGTGGCTATCGTCGAGAAACCTTTACAAATCGTCGGTAATAACCGCAAGCCCCAAAAAGCTCCTAACTTCGGTAACATTCCTTGGTGGTTTCAATCGACTATGGCCAAAATTTTGTTCGGGTCCACCTCGACACCGATCGCGACACCACGTGCCCCAAAAAGCTAACCTCTTTCAACCAAAATTCACATTTATGAACTTTGCGATATAATCGCTTATCTCGTAAGATTTGCAACACTAGCCTCGGTGTTCAAAGATGTTCGGTTTCATCTCTCGAATAGACCAAAATGTCATCGATAAATACAACTACGAACCGATCCAAGTATGGCCTGAAAATTCTATTCATTAAATCCATAAACACCGTAGGGCATTAGTGAGCCCAAACGGCATCACCAAGAATTCAGTAGTGACCGTACCTCGTTCTAAAAGCGGTTTTGGGTATGTCCGATTCTCGGACCCTCAACCGATAGTACCCACGACCTCAAATCTATCTTTGAAAACACCGAGGCTCCCTTTAATTGATCAAACAAATCGTCAATTCATGGCAATGGATATTTATTCTTTATCGTCACTTTATTGAGTTGACGATAGTCGATGCACAACCTCATGGTTCCGTCCTTCTTCTTCACAAACAATACAAAAGCGCCCATGGAGAAAAACTCGATCGAGCGAAACCTCTATCCGTCAATTCTTGCAATTGAACCTTCAATTCCTTTAATTCCGCTAATGCCATACGATACGGGGCTATTGAAATCGGCGTAGTACCGGTACAACTTCGATCTCAATTCCACTTCTCGAACCGGTGGCAATCCGGTAACTCCTCAGGAAAAACATCTGAATACTCACAAACCACTGGTACCGATTCGAGTTTCCTTTCCGTCTCTTTACTTCCAAACACATACGCAAGGTATGTTTCACACCCCTTTTTCACATACCTCCGAGCGGTCATAGAAGATATTATCGCTGGCGCTCCTTTTAAATCAGTAGACTCGACTCGGACTACCTCATTATTTGCACTCCTCAAATCAATGGTTTTCCTTTGCGATCCACCAACGCATCATGTACGATCACCAATCCATACCAAGAATAACATCGAATTCATTAAATGGTAGAAGCATCAGATCGGTCGGAAAATAGGATTCTCGAATTATTAGGGGGCATCTCTTGCACACTTTATCAACGAGCACGTATTGACCCAAAGGGTTTGACACTCGAATTACGAACTCGAGAGACTCAACGGTAGAGTCTTCTTTGGATGCTAAGGTTTCACATACATATGAGTGAGTAGAGCCGGGTCAATCAATGCAATCACAATAGTATCAAAGAGAGTAAAAGTACCGGTGATAACGTCGGGGAGGATGCCTCCTCTCGTGCACGGATGGCATATGCTCTAGCAGAGCACGGGTCTCGGATCGGACAGCCGTATTAGAGGCTCCTCTCGATTACCACCCCTACCTCCAGAGATTCTCGGGGCCTACCTCCACCGTCGTTCCACTAGGTCTTGCACCTTGCGTCTTATTCATCTCATCTAGCTCGTGCAATCTCTAATGAAGTGGTCCTTGAACCGCATCCATAACAGCCCTATTAATGACTTACCCCAACATTCACCTAGGTGTCGTCTTCCACATTGGGGGCATTCAGTCTCTCTTGGCGATTATTGCCCACACTAGCTCTCAAGTAGCTCGGAGTCCGTCAATGGTCGGGCTCTAATGGAAATTCCCGATCGTCCTCGACTTCATGGTGTCCTCCACGAACCTCTTTACAATCGAGAACGGAGCTTTACTCGTCGATCTTTTACGGTAATCTCTTGCTTCAAATTCAGCCTTCTTCTTCTCCTTCCCAAGTTCTTCCGCCTTGCAGGCTCGTTCGACTAGTGTCACGAACTCCTTTATCTCTAAAATTCCCACTAGTAACTTTAACTCTTCATTCAATCCTTCTTCAAATCTTTTGCACATCGCAACCTCATCAGCCACACACTCCGAGCATACCGACTAAGTCTTACGAACTCATGTTCAGATTCAGATCTGATCATCCGCCTTGCTTGAGTTCCAAGAATTCCTTACGCTTCGATCGATGAACTGTTGACTAATGTATTTCTTTCAAATTGATTGGAAGAAATCCCAAGTAACTCGTTCATTTGGGACTATGGAAATTAAAGTCCTCCACCAATAGTAAGTGAGTCTCATAACAAGGATATAGCACACTTAAGACATTCATCGGTGTGCATGATAGTTCATCTAACACTCTAATGGTGTTATCGAGCGTAACTCGGCCTTTTCGGCATCATCAAGAACTATGGCCTTGAACTCCTCGCCCCACGCTTCCTAATCAAGTCCACGGTGGTTTACTCACCTCACAGGATCGATGAATCGGAGGCATTATGGGGCTCTTGGGGTGGAGTATTTAAATTCGGGAATGGTTGGACAGCCGGGTTGGTTCGGGCATATTATGCGACCCACTCATTCATCATGGTGAAGAAGGCTTGTTTCGCCCCTTCATTTTGATTATTCGCGGATGATCGAGGCTCAACGGGCGGTGTCCTTTGCGCAGAGCAGCCGCTACACTTTCAACGTCATCCGCCAAGGGTCTCTCTACCCCGGTTCCATTGCTAATCAAAACAAAAATTCCAACCGTCAAGTCATCACATTATTAAGCGCTAACAATTTGGCATGTATAGCTAGACTCACACGCGTTATGAACCGACTAAACCATAGCTCGATACCAATAAAATTGTAACACCTAACTTCGTGACCGACGCCGTTGTCGGACACGAGGGTTAACGCCAAACCTCTCAAGATACCAACCAATTTGACATTACCAGTCATGCTGGAAAACTGCGTCACCGTCACGTTAAAAATCATATCTCGAGTTTCAAAACTCGGAAACTGGTTTCGTAACTTTTCTATGCATTTAGACTCATATACCCATCCATGGATTTATTTTTAGAATTTTTTGTTGGGCCAATTGGTACATTTTATTAGTTAAAGTCACCCATGTTACAGGGACCGACTGCTCTGACCTTCGCGCGTTACAACTTGAATATCTCTCTGTACAGGGCTTTAATACTGGTGCCGTTTGTTTCTAATGAAACTAGATTCAAAATGGAATCTGTAAATATAAGGCATGACTCCTAATTCTTTCTGGATAATTTATGGTAAATTTTCAAAGTCGCGACAGGGGACCCAGAAACCGTTCTGGACCTGTCTCACGAGAACCTTAATATTTCTCAGTATACTGCTCATATGGTCGTTTCGTTTCGTCCATATAAAAATAGATTCATAAAGGTTCAGTTCCATAATTTACTCACTATTTAATTCTACTTCTACTATTTTTAGTGATTTTTCAATCTCATCTCACTGCTGCTGTCCACAACAGTTACTGCAGTAGACTATGCCAATTTCATGAATTTTTCCTTGGCCTTAATCATCCATCATACATGACACAAATTATGGCCACCTTATCAAAATTTGAGTTTCTAAGACTCGTGGCTATAGGTTCTAGCATCCCACTCGACGACCACATAGGCCATTTTCACATGGCTTAAAGTTTACAACCCACAATTCGACAAAATATAATAGCCTATACATGCCAAATGTTCTTCAACAACAAAAACAATACCACAAGATTTCAGCGGTGTGATGACTTCAACGACGGTCCCGATCACGCAAACAATACGAGTCCGAGAGACCTAAAATGGGTGACAAGAAAACACCGAGTGAGTTTACAACTCGAGAAGTCATAAGCATTCATCAATCCACCGATAAAGTTACTACTACATGTACAACAAATGAGGCTAGGTACTCGTCCATATCGAATCTATACCATAATACCTCGGACCTTTCGGTCCAATCTCGCACTAATTCATACATCCACATTTCATATTCTACACAACAAGATAATCAAGCATTTTTACACATTAACTCATTTTCCAAACAACCATACAATTTCAATCATCACATAGATTTAAGGCTTACCAATTTCAACCCCAAGCATGAACGTATTCTCTATTCGTCATGAGCTCGAGGTACTTACCGATCCGCTGTCCATACTCAATTCAATGGAGACACACCTCCATATATTTAAAGTACGCACACACAGTGCTTACTACTCGATTCGCACACTTAGTGCCACGTAATTTAAGCCCGCACACACGATTGCCATACCCTCCGAGCTCGCACACCCAAAGGTCAGTATTTTTCCAGCTTGCACACTTAGTGCCATATATTTCCAACACGCACACTTAGTGCCATATATTTCAAAGACGCACACTTAGTGCCGATCTCAATCACCGTACACGTATTGCCGCAAGACACTTAGTGCCGAAAGCAAACTTTCTACACATTTCACTATTTCTTTTACATTCAACAAATGTCATCACTCCATACACATACATTTTCATTCATATATATATATCATCCCATTAAACACAATTGTATAAATTTTACAATCATTTAAGCAATATCAAATACGTGCTTAATGACTTACCTTGTTTGGGGTAGAACGGTTCCAAATCGGCTACTCGTTTGCTTTCTCCTTTCCTTTGTCCAATCTAGTTCCCCTTTGCTCTTGAGCTAAATCAAACAATTTACCTCTCCATCAAACACAAACATACGGCATTCACATGCATTATTATGGTTATTGCCGAATACTTAACACAACTAAGCTGAAAATTTACTCAATCTCATCTTAATTTATTGCTACTTATTTATCAAAGTTTCCAATACAAGGTATTTAACACCTATGCCCATTTGTACCCCATATGGCGAATGCTTCATTCCTTACCCAATTAACCATCCAACAATTTTTCAGCCTCATTACCACCCTTTTCATGTCTAATTGTTTAAATACTCTCAAGCTCATTCACAAGTACTATTATACATCTCATTAAGCATTAATCATGTTGCAACATAAATTCTATAGCATGGCCGAATACTCATGCACACCCACATAACAACAAGAACTCAATGGCACAAAATTTCCTTTTGTTAAACATTCGAACTTACTCATTTCCATGCTTTCATCACAACAACATCAAAACACTCACCAAGGAAAACAACATGCATGGCGAATTTTAACTCACCTAACAACTTAGTTTCGATTTGAGATTCAAGGAAAATTTTGAACCAATCCTCCAAATCATGCATGCATTTTCAAGAGTGGCATAAAACATACCTTCTTGTATCAAAACACCTTAGTCTAGTAAGCTCCCATGGCTGATTTTCTCAAGCTTTTTCCCCCCTTTCTTCTTAGTATATTCGGCCAAGCAAGGAGAAAATGAGAGAATGAACACCCTTTTTTTTTTCTTTCTTTCTTTGCTTTTGTTTCTCTCATGTACGGCAAGGGGGGAAAGCATCCACACTCTTTTTTTTTGTTATCATCATTTTCTTTTTCCATTTCTTTAATGCTAACTTTCTTATTTTATTGTTTCCTACATGCATCACTAGTCTAACATGTTGGAGACATGTTTCCACCCATAGCATGGCCGGCCATCATGCTTCATTTTGGCTAATTTGACATGCAAGGACAACACTTTCCCACATGTATTAATAGGCCACCTTACATTTGCCTAGCACATTTCTAAATTTTCTCACATAAGTCCTATTTGATAAAAATTCACTTACAATTAACAAAATCCAAACATGGAATTTTCACACATGCATATATACATATAATGAGCATCAATTATGATGGTTAATTATTATTATGACTCGGTTTAGTGGTCCCGAAACCACTTTCCGACTAGGGTCAATTTAGGGATGTCACATACTTAACTGGAAGCCTCCGAGAAATATTACTGAAGTTCAGAGCTTTTTGGGACTTGCCAGTTACTACAGACGCTTTGTAAAGGGTTTCTCGATGGTAGCCACACCAATGACGAAACTACTTCAGAAAGATGTTAAGTTTGAATGGACAGAAAAGTGTCAGAAAAGTCTCGATCAACTGAAAACTTGTTTGACTGAAGCTCCAATACTAGTACAGCCCGAATCAGGCAAAGAGTTTGTCATTTATAGTGATGCATCCCTACTTGGGTTGGGCTGCGTATTGATGCAAGAGGGTCGAGTTGTAGCTTATGCGTCGAGACAACTGAAGCCACATGAGAAAAATTATCTGACCCATGATCTTGAACTAGCTGCCATCGTGTTCGCTTTGAAAATATGGCGACATTACTTATTTGGTGAGAAGTGCCATGTATATTCGGATCACAAAAGTCTCAAATATTTGATGACTCAAAGAGACTTGAATCTGCGACAAAGACGTTGGCTCGAGTTGTTGAAAGATTATGAGCTTGTCATTGACTATCACTCGGGAAAGGCTAATGTGGTTGCGGATGCCTTAAGTCGTAAATCCCTGTTTGCTTCTGCGATGAATGTACACTTGTCATTCTATCCGACAATGTGATAGTGGCAGAATTAAAGGCCAAACCATTGTTGATTCATCAAATTCGTGAAGCTCAGAAAGTCGATGATGAACTGGTTGCAAAACAGGCTGAATGTGTTTCAAATATGGAATCAGAGTTTCAAATTGATGATGACGATTGTTTGAGGTTCAGAAGTCGTTTATGTGTTCCAAGAAATTCAGAACTTATTTCGATGATTTTGAACGAAGCTCATTGTAGCCGAATGTCAATTCACCCGGGGAGTACGAAAATGTACAACGATCTGAGACGTCAGTTTTGGTGGCATGGTATGAAACGAGACATTTTCGATTTTGTTTCAAATTGTTTAATATGCCAACAAGTGAAAGCGGAACATCAAGTGCCTACGGGTTTACTTCAGCCGATCATGATACCTGAATGGAAATGGGAAAGAGTCACGATGGATTTTGTATCTGGGTTGCCAGTGTCGACAAGTAAGAAAGATGCGATTTGGGTTGTTGTTGATAGACTGACTAAGTCGGCTCACTTTATCCCCGCACACACGGATTTTTCATTGGATAAACTAGCTGAATTGTATGTTTCTCAGATTGTAAGACTACACGGGGTACCTATTTCTATTGTGTCGGATAGAGATCTGAGGTTCACCTCGCGATTTTGGAAGAAGTTGCAAGAAGCTTTGGGTACCAAGTTGCATTTTAGCACCGCTTTTCATCCACAAACTGATGGTCAAACAGAGCGGATAATTCAGATACTCGAAGATATGTTGAGATGCTGCATCCTTGAGTTTAGTGGTTCATGGGAACGGTATCTACCTTTGATTGATTTCGCTTACAACAATAGTTTCCAGTCAAGCCTTAAGATGGCGCCTTACGAGGCTTTGTACGGTCGAAAATGCCGTACACCATTGTTTTGGACTGAGCTCGGTGAAAGTAAAATTTTCGGAGTTGATTTGATTAAAGATGCTGAGCAAAAAGTAAAAATAATTCGTGAAAGTCTGAAGGCAGCATCAGATCGTCAGAAGTCATACACGGATTTGAAATGAAAAGACATTAAGTATCAGGTGGGAGACAAAGTGTTCCTTAAAGTTTCACCTTGGAAAAAGATACTCAGATTTGGCCGTAAGGGCAAATTGAGTCCGAGATTCATTGGGCCGTATGAAATCTCCGAACGAGTTGGCCCAGTTGCCTATAGGATGCTTTTACCCCCTGAACTTGAAAGGATCCACAACATTTTTCATGTTTCGATGCTTCGACGTTACAGATCTGATCCTTCGCACATAATAAGTCCTTCCGAGGTTGAAATTCAAGCCGATATGAGTTATGAAGAAGAACCAATTCGTATCCTAGCTCGTGAAGTGAAAGAGTTGCGAAACAAAAAGGTTCCTTTAGTAAAAGTGTTATGGCTCAAACACGGGATGGAAGAAGCTACTTGGGAACCCGAGAACTCTATGAAAGCACGATACCCAAACTTATTTACCGGTCAGATTTTTGAGGACGAAAATTTCTTAAGTGGGGGAGAGTTGTGACAGCCCTAAAGTGACCCTAGTCGGAAAGCGGTTTCGGGACCGCTAAACCGAGTCACTAAATTATTTGAATATGATAATTATTGTCTAAAATATGTGAATATGAATGTGTGAAAGTTTTAAGCTTCGATTTAGTTAATTGCATGTAAATTTAGTTAATAGGACTTATGTGTGACACTTTTGAAATGTGATAGGTTAATCTATAAGGATCAATTAGTGCATGAAATCAAAAAGGTTGACTTGCATGTCAATTCCCCCACTTAAGAAGTAATGGCCAGCCATGACATTGAGGATAGACAAAATGTGATGGGTAAAACATATTATAAACAATTTGTGATAACATGTTGTGGGTAGAACAATAAAATATGAGGGGAGTGGGAGGAGAAACCAAAGTTGTTTCATCCTTGCTCCCCCCCCCTTTTGTCGTACCTAGAAGAAAAAAAAAAAGAAAAAGGCTTTATCCTCTTTGTTCTTCTTGACCGAAAAAATCAAAGGAAGAAGAAAGGAGTTCTCTTGCTTCATGTTTGGTTTGGATGAGGATTAGGAAGAGGTAAGTATCTTGAAATTCTTAGAAATTTATGTATAAAGAAGGTGGTTAGTTCAAGTTCTATTCATTTCATGGATTAAATTTTGATTGATTGGAGGTTTGATATTCGGCCAAGTAGTTTGAAGCTCTTAGTACATATATTTTTCTTCCTTCTTGAAGGTTGAAATTGGGTTGTTCCTAAGGGGTGTCGGATGTGGTCATTGAAGGGCCTTGGGGAAACAATATGTGAGGCTTGGGTTATAGCATTCGGCCATGGTAGTAAATAGAAGAGATAAATGGTAGTAAGGTGAAGTGAAAATGTTAGTGTTTGATTGCTAGTCTATATATGTGTACTAGCCGAGTTTTGAATTTGAAAAATGATTTGAGCACCATGTGTGGTATTGAGATTGTTTGAGTGAATTCATAGATATTTATATGACGAATTCGGTTGTAGATATACATGCTTAAATAAGATGCACACATGAATGAATAGATAGATTGGTGTTGCATGTATTCGGTTATAGGCAAGCATAATGATGAATCTATCTTGACTTAGATAATCGGCTCAAGGAGAATTTGTTAAAGTGCTTAGTTAATTGATATTAGGTTAATGATGTGTGTATTCGGTCATAAAGGTGCACATGAAGAGATGTTAGATTAATTGTATTAAATTGCTCAATGTGATTAAAAATGCGTATGACCATTTTGTATTTGAGCTAAAGGTGGCCATATGACCTATCAAACTCCTTGTCATGTTCGGCCATAAGCTAGCATAATGAGACTTTAATAAGTTAAATTTGTTTGAATTAGCTCAAGAGCTTAGAGGACCAAAGTTGGATAAGGGAAAGGAAAAAGTGATCGAATAGCTGCCGAAATCGTTCGACAACATCCGAGGTAAGTTTTTGAGTAATGGATCTTAGATTATGATTCGATTAGATCATGTTTTAAGTAAATCAAAATCATGCTCTTTGTATGTAGCTATTGAGCCGAAAATGATAATGCTTGATAAGTGACATGTGTTTGAATTCTAGTTATGAAAATGAAATATGGATGTGTCATGATTTATTGATATGTGCATGGATATTCGGATGATAACCGAGCTAAGTTCCGAAGGCATTTGTGCTAGTGACTCATTCCGGGCTAAGCCCGAAGGCATTTGTGCGAGTTACTATATCCGGGCTAAGTCCTGAAGGCATTTGTGCGAGTTACTATAACCGGGCTAAGTCCCGAAGGCATTTGTGCGAGTTACTATAACTGGGCTAGTCCCGAAGGCATTTGAGCAAGTAGCTATATCCGGCTAAATTTCGAAGGTACTTGGTTTGGGAATGAGCGATCTTGCTGTAATAATTTCAATTAATATGCTCGTAAAATCCCAATGATGAGGTATGTCTCGTATATGCATTGGATTAGTTGATTCCTTTTAAATAGTATTCGCTCAGTCGATTAATGAGCTTCCGACTTTTGGTTAAGTTGATCTCTTATGTATGAGTATAAGGGTTGGTAATGTGAAGTAGGTATGATTTTGAGAATGTGTGTATATGAATGCTATACTTCAATTGTGCCTAATTTCATTGCTCAAAACTTACTAAGCATTAAATGCTTACTCCGTTTCTTTGATTCTCTGTTTTATAGATTTTGGTTCGTCAGCTATCGGACTCGGGATTGTCGAAGTCGAAGTCGTCCAAACTATCAAAGCCCTTTTGGTACTCTTTTAGTTGAACTCTGCTAATGGCATGTATAGGACTACCCTTTTTGTTGTTGGTCATGTACCCTTTGGTTTTGTATAAATTTGGATAGCCATGCGAAAATGGCTTATATACACTTTGAGCATAGCATTATAATCGTTTTGTATGTTGTTCATTGAGAGGTATGGAAATGTTTGGTAACGATTAGCCATTGGAATGGTTAATCATGATTATTTTGGTGCTTTGTATGACAAATTCTAGTTGATTCATGGAAAACCATGAAATAGGTAAAGTTTACCTTAAAAACAGATGCTGACAGCAGCAGTGGTGTGGATTTGAAAAATCACTAAAAACAGTAGAAATGGAATTAAATAGTGAATAAATTATGTAACCGAACCATGATGAATCTACTTTTATATGGAAGAAACAAAACGATCATATGAGTCGTATTTTAAGAGATATTTAAGTTTTCGTGGAACAGGGCCAGAGATATTTCTGGATCCCCTGATCTGAATTTGGAAATTCACTATAAATTAACCAGAGATAATTAGAGGTCATGACATATATGTATAGATTCATTTTTGAGTCTAGTTTCGTTAGAAATAAACGGCATAAGTAATGAAACCCTGTACAGGAAGATATCTAAGTCGTAATGCATGAAGGTCAGAGCAGTCAAACATTGAAACAGGGAAGACTTTAACTAATAAACTGTACTAATTGGCCCAATCAAAAATTCTAGAAACAAATTTGTAGATGGATATATGAGTCTAGTTTTAGAGAAAATTTACGGAATCAGTTTTTGAGCTTTGGAACTCGAGATATGATTTTTAAGGTGACAGTGACGCAGTTAGCCAGCTTGTCTGGAAATTTTTAAAATGGACTGTGAAAATAAATGAATCATGTCTGTTAGCACCTCGTGTTCGACTCCGGCAACGGTCTCGGGTGCGGGGTGTTACAATTTTATTGGTATCAGAGCTACGGTTTAGTCGATTCTAGGACTACCGTAATACGTTTGGGTCTAGCTATACATGCCATTATGCGATTATTTGATAGTGTGGTGATTTCTGACGATTGAAAATGTGTTTATTTATAGTAATGGATCCCGATCCCAACCGAGCGGTAGCTGATGATCTTGAGAGTGTAGCGCCTGCTCCCGCGCAAGGGACAGCTCCGGCGGACTCTCAACCTATTGCTAGTAATCCGAACGATGAAGCTACACAAGCTTTTTATAGCGTGATGAATGATTGGTTCAACCAATACATTCGAACTAATACGGCTGTTCCACAACCTCCATTCCCGACTAATACCACCCCCGCACCTACAATACCTCCGACAATCCCGACCAAATAAGGTCAAATAAGCCCTCGATTGATGAAATCAAAAAACACGGCTATCAATTTAAAGCTACTGACAATGATGATGCCGAGCAAGCTGAATTTTGGTTGGACAACACTATTCGGTTTTCGATGAGCTATCTTGCACACCGATGAGTGCCTAAAGTGTACTATCTCCTTGCTACGTGATTACGCCTACTATTGGTGGAATACGTTGACTTCTGTTGTGCCCAGAGAGCAAGTAACTTGGCGTTTTCCAAACCGAGTTTCGAAAAAAGTATATCAGTCAGAGATTCATGGATAAAAAATGGAAGGAATTTCTTGAACTTAAACAAGGTTCCATGTCGGTTACCGACTATGAACAAACGTTTGTAAGGCTTAGCCGGTACGCTCGAGAATGTATTTCTTCAGAAGCCGTGATGTGTAAACGTTTCGAGAATGGGCTGAATGATGATATAAAGCTGTATGTTGGCATTTTGGAAATCCGAGAATTTGTGGTACTTGTCGAGCGAGCTTGCAAAGCCAAGAGCTCGATATGGAGAAAAGAAAAGTGAGGTGGGAGCAAAGGAGTTTTGTAAGAGGTCTTCGGGGAAGCCCTTCCAACATCATCGAAGAAATTTAGAGATGACTTAGGCCGGTCTAGAGACACTTCGGTTTTTCTAGACGAGATCGCGATCGACCCACGTGAGTGCACGAGTCACTTGATCGCCATGTTGGAAATGATCGTCGAGACGAATGCAGTGTCGATATTATGGTAAATGGCGTTAGGGAGTTGTAGATTCCATGACCGCTCTGTTACAAGTGCGGATCAGGTGACCACTTTATTAAAGATTGCCCGAGATTATGCGAGCAGAATGTAAATCGAGTGGGAAACCTGGTACTACTACTGCTCGGGGTAGACCATCTAGGAATACGGGCAATGCTAGTGGCGGTCAGAGAGGATCTAGAGATGCTACAACCAGATCTGAGGCTCGTGCTCTGCTAGAGCTTACTGTTGTCGCCAAGCACGCGAGGATGCTTCCTTGCCAGATGTTATTACCGGTACTTTTACTCTCTTTGATACTAATGTGATTGCTTTGGTTGACCCTGGTTCTACTCATTCTTATATATGTGAAACCTTAGCATCCAGTAAGACTCTACCTGTTGAGTCTACTGAGTTTGTAATTCGGGTGTCAAATACCTTGGGTCGTTACGTGCTTGTCGATAAAGTGTGCAAGAAATGTCCCCTAGTAATCCGAGGTTCCTGTTTTCCGACCGATTTGATGCTTTTACCGTTTGACAAATTTGATGTTATCCTCAGTATGGATTGGTTGACCGTACACGATGCAATTGTAAATTGCAAAAGAAAAACCATCGATTTAAGGTGTGTAAATAACGAGAAAATCCGAGTTGAGTCTACTGACTTGAATAGGTTGCCAGCTGTAATATCATTGATGTTGGCTTAGAAATATGTAAGAAAGAGGTGTGAAGCATACCTTGCCTATGTACTTGATGACAAAGAGTTAGAAAAGAAGCCTGAATCTGTGCCAGTGGTTTGTGAATACCCTAATGTTTTTCCCGAAGAATTACTGGGTTTACCACCTGTTCGGGAGGTAGAGTTTGGTATTGAGCCTGTACCTGGGACTACACCGATTTCGATAGCTCCGTCTCGTATGGCACCAACCGAGTTAAAAGAGTTGAAAGCTCAGTTGCAAGAGTTGACGGATAGGGGTTTCGCTCGACCAAGTTTCTCACCTTGGGGTGCACCAGTATTGTTTGTGAAAAAAAAGGTGGAACCATGAGGTTGTGCATCGACTATCGTCAGCTGAATAAAGTGACAATAAAGAATAAATATCCGTTACCGAGTATTGATGATTTGTTTGATCAAATAAGGGAGCCTCAGTGTTTTCAAAGATAGATTTGAGATCAGGTTATTATCAGTTGCGAATTCGAGATTCGGATATACCCAAAACCGCTTTCGAGCGAGATCTGACCTCTATGAATTCTTAGTGATGCCGTTTGGGCTCACTAATGCCCCGCAGATTTATGGACTTGATGAATCGGATCTTCAGACCGTATTTGGATCGGTTTGTAGTTGTGTTTATCGATGATATTTTGGTCTATTCGAGAAATGAAACCGATCATGCTGAACACCTGGGATTAGTGTTGCAAATTTTACGGGATAAGCAGTTATATGCTAAGTTCAGTAAGTGTGAGTTCTGGTTAAGAGAGGTTAGCTTCTTGGGTCATGTGGTGTCTGCATCGGGTATTCGAGTTGATCCGAACAAAATTTCGGCCATACTTAACTGGAAGCCTCCGAGAAATATTACTGAAGTTTGGAGCTTTTTGGGACTTGCCAGTTACTACAGACGCTTTGTAAAGGGTTTCTCGATGATAGCCACACCAATGACGAAACTACTTCAGAAAGATGTTAAGTTTGAACGGACAGAAAAGTGTCAGAAAAGTGTCAAATTTGGATAGCCGTGCGAAAATGGCTTATATACACTTTGAGCATAGCATTATAATCGTTTTGTATGTTGTTCATTGAGAGGTATGGAAATGTTTGGTAACGATTAGCCATTGGAATGGTTAATCATGATTATTTTGGTGCTTTGTATGACAAATTCTAGTTGATTCATGGAAAACCATGAAATAGGTAAAGTTTACCTTAAAAACAGATGCTGACAGCAGCAGTGGTGTGGATTTGAAAAATCACTAAAAACAGTAGGAATTGAATTAAATAGTGAATAGATTATGTAATCTAACCTTGATCAATCTACTTTTATATGGAAGAAACGAAACGATCATATGAGTCGTATTTTAAGAGATATTTAAGTTTCCGTGGAACAGAGCCAGAGCGATTTCTGGATCCCATGATCTGACTTTGGAAATTCACTATAAATTAACCAGAGATAATTAGAGGTCATTCCATATATGTATAGATTCCTTTTTGAGTCTAGTTTCGTTAGAAATAAACGGTATAAGTAATGAAACCCTGTACAGGAAGATATATATGTCGTAATGCATGAAGGTCAGAGCAGTCAAACATTGAAACAGGGGAGACTTTAACTAATAAACTGTACTAATTGGCCTAATCAAAAATTTTAGAAAAAAATTTTTAGATGGATATATTAGTCTAGTTTCAGGGAAAATTTATGGAATCAGTTTTCGAGCTTTGGAACTCAAGATATAATTTTTAAGGTGACAAGTGATGCGCTTAGCCGACTTGTCCGAAATTTTAAAATGGACTGTGAAAATAAATGAATCATGTCTGTTAGCACCTCGTGTTCGACTTCGGCAACGGTCTCGGGTGCGGGGTGTTACACTAAAAGCCTTCGCTTTCCTTGGTAAGTCACCGGTAACCTCTTTCTTTTTTTAAGAAAACCTCAACAATTTTTGCTTAGAACGATTTATATATGCATGCTAAAATAAGAACAAGGTACACGATTAAATCACCTCTTAGAAACTGTTTGTATTTCTCTGAATCGAATATGTAAGTATATTTCTATTCTCTCCAAAATTCGATCCCCTTACATAGTTTTCATTCGGGCTTTTATAGCCACTACTGTTATTACATAAACTGGGAAAGAAATCGAAGATTTCTTTCCATTTCTTGTCTGTGGATCGATTTCTTTCCATTTTTTGTCTGTTGTATCCACCATATCTTTGATTGTGATCTGTTGAAATCTTTTTATTTTAGTTTCCTTTTTCTATTTTTCGTATCTGCTATGTTTCCTTTTCTTTTGCAGGCGAATCGCGAAGATTCCGTTCAAGCACCCATGACTATGCGCTGATGGGTCTAGTACTGGATTGTGGCGCATGATGATTTCGACGTGATTCGCGCGCTGATGGTGGTGCGATGCATGGTGGTGAAGTTGAGGGGTCACAGCGCTGATGAGATAGAGCATTGATGACCGTCTTGATTCGGGGAACTGGATAGACGCTCCCCGAAGCTTCTAGAAGACATTGCGGCACCAGAAGGAATAGGCAGAAACCCTAGGATTTCTTGCCTTGGTGTAATGAATTGGGCCAGTTGGACCACTTTAGTCCTGGGTCTGTTTAGGTCTGGGTTTGCTAGGTGGTTGTAACCGGGTATAGGCTTTTGTATTTGGTCTAAGTGGGTCCACTGGGTAGCTTTAGGTTTAATGGGTCTGAAATATTTGATTTTTGGGCCCACTGTTTGGGCTTTGTAACATGGACTTGGACTGTTAAATAAATAATAGTTTATTTATTTATCCCTCTTTATTTGGTTTTCAGCCCGGTCAAATTTGGGCTCTTACAAAAATGATGTCATGATATGTGTCCTTAATATATGTAATAAATTGTAGAAATTAAGGGTAAGACAAAGGCTTGGAAAATAGCCTAAGTGTTAGTCACACAAGCAAATACACGGCCATGTGTCTTAGCCGTGTGGAGGGCACGGCCTAGCACACGGGTATGTGGCTTGGCCGTGTGGTTCATTTTGCGTGATGACATCATAGTCAGAGAGTTACACGACCTGAGGACATGGGCATGTCGAAGACACACGGGCGTGTCCCTATGTCCACATGGGCCTGTGGCTCCGCTTCATGGAAAAAAATTCATAAATTTTCCCAAACCTTCCAAAGTTCCCGGTTTAGTCCCTAATCACTTTCATAGCATGCTTAAGGCCTAGTAGGCCAAAATAAGGGACTTTAAGATAAAAATAGAAAATTTTTAAATTTGAACAAAATTTTATGGCCCGATTTGCATGATTGTTTGTGTTTAAGTTTGGTAATGCCTCGTATCCTGTCCCGACATAGGACACAGGTAAGGGGTGTTACATTTAGTGGTATTAGAGCTATGGTTAGTCAGTTCTTGGACTAACCTAGCATGAATGAGGGCCTAGCTATACATGCCACCAATCCGTGATAGTGTGATGTCTCTTGGCGTGAATGAGAACCATCTTGTTTGGACAAAGGTAATTTCCAACCGAGCTACACCGACCATGTTAAATGCGATGCTAAGGTATTCGAGGAAAGTATAGTCATGATAAGCCTGGATTCAGAAAATTATGAATAAAATTTCATGATATATGTGATAACATGTGAGATGAAAGTTCATGTTACGATGAGTACCTATGCTTGTTTGATGTTCATATGATATTGTGCACTTGACTTATTTGATTAAGTGAATGTGATAAAAAGAAATTCATAAAGGTATGAATGAAGGTTTACAATATCATGTTATGGATAAAAATGTCACTGTCCCGATTAGACATTGAATGTTGATGGATTGCAATGATATCCATGAGTGAGATAAAGGGATATATTGTAATGAGTTTATTTATGTTTAATTGATAGCCCTATGATGTATATGACTAATTTGCTTGAGTGAACGTATGTATTTGAGTAACTCACCCACCCTATTGATAGAACGAATGTTCATGTATGCTTGTTTGAGTAAGTATGATTGGCAAACTCGCATAGCTTTAATAAATGTGCTAAATTGATTGAATCGAGTTATATGACTATAATGATGAAATAGTGACATATGTATATACGTATGAGAGATAAGTTAGGGATCTTACGACCCTACCTCCTTACCAGAGTGGTGTTTATAAAGGATTTTATGAGATGTGTAGGATAAGCTCCCAAGTGTGAAACCAAAGAGTTTAGTTGTGGAACGTTTATAAATATGGTCATAGTTTGTAAATGAATTGATAAGTAAAGATAGAACTAGAAAGATATCAGGATGATTTAAAGATTATTCGGTTTACTAAATATCATAATGAGAGGAGAAATTAGCTTTGGTAAACCGACTGATTTAGACACAATGTTGAAAGAATGTGGTAACCAGAATTCTTTTGAACTTATTTTCTTCAGTGAAAGAAATAATACGAGATTAGTGATGACAAAAATAATGAAGGAATAATATTTGAAATGTATGACATTTGAGTGTAACAGCTTACAGTGAGTGGATTATGACTGTCTCTCTTGAGGTACCCTAAGGATTTATTTGTTCTAGGAAGTGTTATTATGACTATCTATCTCCTAATAAATTGTTATTGTACAAGGATGTTTTCTAATCTTGATGTTTGATTAAGGCATTGATAACCTGATTGGTTATAATCAGTGTTGTTCCATTTCTCTTGGGTATTCTATTACATTTTGTCTATTAAGACTTTATGAGAAAACACACATGACGCTATGATTCGGTTTCTTCTAATAGTTGATTTGCCCGATATGTATATGGAAGGTATATTCTTCTTGTTGCATCTATCTTTGGTGGTCAGATTTCTTCTGGATTTCTTTATGTTGGATTTCTATATTCTAGATTTCTCCGTTATGGATTTCCTTATCTTGAACTCTTGGTCATCTTTATCTAGTAACTTGTCGAACATGGCTTATAGTTAAAGTATGACCTTTAGATTGTGATATATATATATCAAGTGTGATTATGCTTCTGATTTGATCATTATAATTTGGTGATCTTAGTATTTGGATGTCTCTAAATTTTTGTATAAGGATTTAACATTGGCAAAGGCTTAAGTGGTAAAATCTTCATTTTGTGAAATTAATGGCTTTATTCATGATTGGCAAAGTTTAGACAGATGAGAACATTGCTAACCGAAGCCTTTGAACTGGTCTAGTCTGTGTTGAGCAAAGACTTCTTGATTTTCATTGATGTATTGTTGTTTGAATGGTGATGTGTTTTAAGACAACAAGGCAAGTGATAGCTTAAAGTATCTGATGTCATAGAAAGACCTAAGTTTGATTCAGTGCAAATGACTTGGGTATTAAAAGATGATGAGATAGTTATTGTATGATCCTTGTGTAAGAATATTTGAAATGTTAATGGGGTTAAAGCTGAGCATCAGGTTCTACCAGAGTTATCTCAGCCAGTATTGACATCAGAATGGAAATAGAGAAAGTTAATATGGTTTTCTTGTCTAGATTATTCCTGTCCTTGAAAGAGGAAAGTGATATGTAGCGTGTTGTTAAATGTTTGACGATATATGTAAATCATGCTGATATGTACTGAATTTTCGCTCATCAAGTTCGAAGAATTTCTTGTCTTTATGAATTTTGGACATCTTGAGATTCTAGTCTCCACTAATCGGATTGAGATCTGGGTTTCATATCATGATTTCTTGGGAAAGCTAGAGGAGGCTTTGTAATGAAATGTAGATGAGAGTTTAATTGGCAAATAATCAGACTGTGTGGAATTATAAAGTGTATGAGGCTAAGATGAACTAGCTAGTTTCACTATTCAAATTCGAAAAAGATTCAGGTATGAATGTATATGTAACATGATGGTATGGATCAGACTTTTGAATACATGAACTTTCTGATAAAGATTAAATTGCAGTGAAAGTGTTGTAAAGCGAAAACCGTTCATGATTCTTGTTTGTGGAATTTAAAGAGATATGTAGTTAATGTTCAGCCTTGAGTGAAAGTTCCTTGACATCGATTATAGGATTGAGGAATCCAAGTGAAAAACCAAAACCACTTTTCTGGTAAGATTTTCGGGGACGAAAATCCCTAAAGGGGGGAGAAATGTAACATCCCGATTTAAGGCCTACACGGAACAGTGGTTTCAGGATCACAAAATCGATGCAAGAAAATTTATTCTTATTATATTTTTATGGTCTACAATTTCACGGGATGATTTTGTGAAAATTTTGTTCAAAAATTTTGACGTTTGGACACACAATTTAGTCAAAAGGACTAAATCGTAAAAAGTGAAAAAGTTGAGTTCTACATGCCAAAGGTGTCCAATTGTTATGAAATTTTAAATTGGAGGTCTTTATATGGAATTATACCATTGGTTAAGTTGGTGGAAAAAAATGGGCATGGTTAGGCATGTTTTCATAGTTTTTCATTAAGGGCATTTTGGTCATTTAGTTATTAAAATGAATTAAAGACAAAATTAAAAGCCAAATTTTGTCATCTTCAACCTCTTGGCCGAAAATTGCATGGAGAAACCATGGCTAGGGTTTTTCAAGCTACCAAACTCGATTGTAAGTCCGTTCTAGCCCCGTTTTTAATGATTTTTATGTTTTTGCAATCCTCGTAACAAGATCTATCTATTTCTACCATTAATTTGAGCTAGGGTTCATGTTTAAAAATTTACCCATGTGTTACATGCATGCATTTTGATGTCTAATGGTAGAAAATGAGTGTTGTGTGTTAAATAAACGACTTTTACTAAGCGATTTTCGATGAAAACGTCCGAAAGGACCGTTTTGTAAAAGTTGTAAAAACAATATAAAAGGGTGTTATGATGAGAATTGTAGTTTGCTATAGTTATGAAAATGGTTCAGCTAGGCTTATAGAATGGGAAAATTGAATAAAAATCATTTTACGAGCCTAGGGGCAAAAATGTAATTTCGACAAAGTTTAGGGGCAAAAATGTATTTTTTCCAAAATATGATTTTGAGTCAATTTGAATAATTTGAGTCCTAAATAGGCTATATTTGAAATGATAGATCAAGGAAATCGAGATTCGGGCTTAAATCGGGAAAATACAAATTTTGGACTAAAATGGTAATTTTGTCGTTTCCGTATTCAAGGTAAGTTCATGTGATTTAATAAGCATATTATTTATGTTATTATTGTTATACATAAAATATATATTTCTATGATTGTGTTGAAATTGATATTAATGGAAGTTTGATGGAGCATGACATATTAAATGAAATGAGTAAGTTCTATGGAAACAAGTTGCTATGTTATTTTTATTGTATAGTTTAATATTTAATAAACATGAAAATGAGTTGGTTTGAATGTACATTGCATAATCATCTATTCATATTGATATACTTGATGAAAAGAGAAAATTCCCGGTTGAATAAAAAGGGATATTCGATGGATAAATCATTGTTTACATGACATGAGATCCTGCATGTGTTGCAGAAAAGGATTTAGCCCAGATGGGTAATCCGTTGATCTCAATATAGAAAGGATCTAGCCTGGATGGGTGTTCCTTAAGTAATCGAGCCTCCTAAAGAATATGGGTGCATTAAGGATTTAGCCCAGACGGGTAGTCCGATTAAGGACTGAATTTAGCCTGGACTAGTAATTCAGATCCGAACTTATGAGAGTTTATGTCGTTGTAAGGGATTTAACCTGGACTGGTAATCCTGACAACACTCTATGAGTTATGATACGGGGGATTTAGCCAGATTGGTAATCCTGCCGTAATGAGTAAGGTTCGCAAGAGTGTGTACTTGAAATGATCGCTTGCATGATTTAACGATAAATATGATATCCATCGATATTTTGAGGAATTAAATGGGAACTAATATGAGAAATGGAATGGAAATACATGAAATGATAAACTCATCTATGTTTAGATGATACTAGTATGATGTATATGTAACACCCCGTACCCGAGTCCGTTACCGGAATCGGACACAAGGTGCACACAGACTTAACTATTTTCACAGTCCATTTAAAAATTTCCAGACTAGCTGGTCACTGCATCATTGTCGCCTTAAAAATCATATCTTGAGTTTCAAAGCTTGAAAATTTGTTTTGTAATTTTTTCCTGAAACTAGACTCATATGTCCATCTACAGATTTTTTTTCTAGAATTTTTTGTCGAGCCAATTAGTACAGTTTATTAGTTAAAGTCTCCCCTATCCCAGGGTTCGACTACACTGACCTTTGTGTGTTACAAATTGAATATCTCCTTGTACAGGGATTTAATACTGATTCCGTTTGTTTCTATAGAAACTAGACTCAGAGAGGAATCTATACATATATGGCATGACTCCTAATTATCTCTGGTTAATTTACAATGAATTTCCAAAGTCAGAACAGGGGATCCAGAAACAGTTCTGGCCCTGTTTCACGAGAACTTTAATATCTCTTAACATATAACTCATATGACCGTTTCGTTTCTTCCACATGAAAGTAGATTCATCAAAGTTAATTTACATAATTTATTTACTATTTAATACCATTCCTAATATTTCTAGTGATTTTTCACATCCACATCACTGCTGCTGTCAGCATCTGCCTTTAAGGTAGGCTTTACCTATTTCATGATTTTCATGATTCAATTGGCCCCTTTTGCATACATAGCACAAAGTGTGATCATGATTAACCATCCCAATGGCTAATCGTTTCAAAACAATTCCATACCTCATAATGATCAACGATCAAACGATTATGGTACAAGGCTAAAAACGTATATAAGCCATTTTCGCATGGCCATCCAAGTTTACACAAAACCGAAAGGTACATGACCTTCAACAAAAGGGTAGTCCTATACATGCCATTTCAAAGTTCAACCAAAATTGTACCAAAATGGGGGCTTTGATAGTGTGGATGACTTCGACTTCGATAATCCCGAATCTGATAGCTAACGAGCAAAATCTATAAAACAGAGAAACAGAGAAGACGGAGTAAGCAATTTATGCTTAGTAAGTTTGAGCAAGAGATTCCAGCACAACAAAAGCATAGCATTCATAAAGCTAACGGATAATTTCATATGCACAAATTCTCAATATCATACTCATTTCACATTCCAACCCCTATGTTCATACATAAGGGATCATCTTAGCCAAATACCGGAAACCCATTACTCGACTGAGCGAATAATATTCGAAGGGAATCAACTAATTCAAGCACATACGAACATACCTCATTGCTGGAATTTTTCAAGCGTATTAACTGAAAATTTTATAGCAAGATCGCTCATTCTCGAATCACGTACCTTCGGAATTTAAACGGATATAACGACTCGCTCAAATGCCTTCGGGATGAAGCCCGGTTATAGTGACTCGCACGAATGCCTTCGGGACTTAACCCGGGTTTAGTAACTTGCACAAATGCCTTCGGGCTTAGCCCGGATTTATTAACTCGCACGAATGCCTTCGGATCCTAGTCCGGATAGAGTCACTTAGCACAAAGCCTTCGGGACTTAGCCCGGACATCATTCGAATAACCGAGCACAATTATCAATAAATTATGACACATTCGTATTTCATTTTCATTAGCAAAACTCAAACACAAGGCACTATTCACACTTGAAATTTCGGCTCAATAGCCACACACAAAGAGCATGATTTTAATTTGCTTTAAACATGATCTAATCAATTCAGAATTTAAGCTCTATTACTCAAGTACTTACCTTGGATGTTGTCGAGCGATTTCGACGACTACTCGACTACTTTTTCCTTCCCTTTATCGGATTTAGCTCCCCTTTGCTCTTGAGCTTAATTTGACAAATAAATTGATTTAATCATTTGAGCATCGAAAGAGGAATTCAAGGTACTTAGCCAATATATATACTCATTAGGCATCAAAGTCGCATATGTACGAATCATGAATCGAACTCAACACATTAGTTAATATTCCTCTTAGCCGAATTTTCTAAGCCAAGAATAGGCATCAATATGCTTGCCTCTAACCGAATGCATGCACACCAATTTCCCCTCATGTCGCCGAATATGCATGTCCATGTTGAGGCCAATTATACACTTATTACCACACAAAAACAGCATACATTTTACTAACTAATGCATTCCATATTGTAACTCAATACACATCTATCATTTCCTTCATAACCGAAACATCATCATAAGTAAGTATATACCTTGAGATAGTATATATATGTCATACCAATGCATCATGCTCAAACATATATACATATATATATGCTAGAGCCGAATCTCAAGTTGATTGTAACTAAACATGAACATGATTTTGAAACACAAATCTTACTTTCCATGCAATGAGCATAAATCACACTTATGGATGTACCATGGCCGAATACATCACGACACCATAATTTTGGTCATGATTACACAAAGAACTTAGTATCTCATTCAAAAATGCTTAAAGAAAATCTAAGAGTCCTCAATCCACCATCACATGTATCATCATCAAGCTTCATATTTAACATGCAATGGCATTAACTCAAAATCCACCTTGGCCAAATACCATCCCCATGATATAACAAAGATTCGAACCATGGGCTAATAAGAACATCAAGTTAGCAACCAAAAACATGCATGAATCTAATGGCACAACATCAAACATACCTTAATCTTGATGCAAGTATAGCCAAACCCCTTCCTAATCCTCTTCCAAACCAAGCATGAAGCAAAACTCTTTCCTTATCCTTAGTATTTTCGGCCAAAGAGAGTGAAATGGATGAAAAAAATTTTGTTTTCTTTCCTACCTACACGCCAATGGGGAGGAGAGAAGCCTTCACACACACATTTTTTTTATTCCATACTCCTTATTTTATTCATTCCAACATAACCCACTTACCAAACATGTTTCATGACATGATTTTGCCCATAATTCCTTGTCATGGCCGGCCACTAGCTATTGGGGGGGGAAATTTGACATGCAAATCCATTGTTTTCCATGCATGCTTTAATTAGTCATCACACATTTCCCCATCATACTTTCAAAGTTTACTATTAGGTCCTTTCTAGTGAAATTCACATTTATAGCTCTAAATCAAAACATCAAAAATGTCACACATGAGTTAACACACATTATAGGAAATAAAATAAATATTAAATTATTTTTATGCCTCGGTTTTGTGGTCTCGAAACTACATTCCGACTAGGGTCGTTTTAAGGCTGTCACAACTCTCCCCACTTAAGAAATTTTCGTCCCGAAAATCTTACCGTAAATAGATTTGGGTATCGCTCTTTCATAGAGTTCTCGGGTTCCCAAGTAGCTTCTTCTATTCCGTGTTTGAGCCATAACACTTTCACTAGCGGAACCCTTTTGTTTCGCAACTCTTTTACTTCACGAGCTAAGATACTGAATCGGTTCTTTTCATAACTCATATCGGCTTGAATTTCAACCTCGATGGACTAATTACGTCTTTACGGATCGGATCTATAGCGTCAAAGCATTGAAACGTGGAAGACGTTGTGAATCTTTTCGAGTTCGGGGCAAAATCAAACGATACGCAACTAGGCCAACTCGTTCGAGTTTTCGACGCCCAATGAATCTCGGCTCAACTTGCCCTTACGGTACCGAATCGAGTATCTTTTCCAAGGCGAAACTTTAAGAAACACTTTATCTCCTACCGATACTCAATGTCTTTTCGTTTCAAATCCGCGTCGATTTACGACGATCTGTGGCCGCCTTCGACTTTCACGGATTACCTTTACCTTCATTCAAAGATCTTTAATCAAATCCACTCCGAAAATTTTGTTTTCACCGAGCTCGGTCCAAAACAATGGTGTACGGCATTTCCGCCCGTACAAAGCCTGGTAAGGCGCCATCTTAATACTTGATTGAAAACTATTGTTGTAAGCGAATTCAATCAAAGGTAAATACCGTTCCCATGAACCACCGAACTCGAGAATGCAACATCTCAACATATCCTCAAGTATCTGAATTATCCGCTCGGATTGACCATCGGTTTGAGGGTGAAAGGCGGTGCTAAAATGCAACTTGGTACCCAAAGCTTCTTGTAATTTCTTCCAAAATCGCGAGGTGAACCTCGGATCTCTATCTGACACAACAGAAATCGGTACCCCGTGTAATCTCACAATCTGAGAAACATACAATTCAGCTAGTTTATCCAATGAAAAATCCGTACGCACAGGGATAAAGTGAGCCGACTTAGTCAGTCTATCAACAACAACCCAAATCGCATCCTTCTTACTTGCTGACAATGGCAGTCCGGACACAAAGTCCATTGTGACTCGATCCCATTTCCATTCGGGTATCGTGATCGGTGAAGTAATCTCAAGGCACTTGATGTTCCGCTTTCACTTGTTGACATATTAAACATCTCAAACAAAGTCGGAGATGTCTCGTTTCATACCATGCCACCAAAACCGACGTTTCAAATCGTTGTACATCTTCGTACTCCCCGGGTGAATTGCGATTCGGCTACAATGGGCTTCGTTCAAAATTATCGAAATGAGTTCCGAATTCTTTGGAACACACAGACGACTTCTGAACCTAAAACAATCGTCATCATCAATTTGAAACTCCGATTCCTTGTTCGGAACACACTCAGCCCGTTTTGCAAGCAACTCATCGTCAACTTTCTGAGCTTCACGAATTTGATGAGTTAACAATGGTTTGGCCTTTAATTCGGCTACTAACACATTGTCGGGTAGAATAGACAGGTGTACATTCATTGCTCGTAAAGCAAACAGCGATTTTCGGCTTAAGGCGTCCGCAACCACATTAGCCTTTCCCGGGTGATAATCAATGACGAGCTCATAATCTTTTAACAACTCGAGCCAACGTCTTTGTCGTAGATTTAAGTCTCTTTGAGTCATCAAATATTTGAGACTTTTGTGATCCGAGTACACATGGCACTTCTCACCAAATAAGTAATGTCGCCATATCTTTAAGGCGAATACGATGGCAGCCGGTTTGAGATCATGGGTCGGATAATTTTTCTCATGTGGCTTTAATTGTCTCGACGCGTAGGCCACAACTCGACCTTCTTTCATCAATACGCAACCCAACCCAAGTAGGGAGGCGTCACTATAGATGAAAAAACTCTTTGCCAGATTCGGGCTGCACTAAAACTGGAGCTTCCGTCAAATGAGTTTTCAATTGATCGAAACTTTTCTGACACTTTTCCGTCCATTCAAACTTGACATCTTTCTGAAGCAGTTTCGTCATGGGTGTGGCTATCATTGAGAATCCTTTTACAAACCATCGGTAGTAACCGCAAGCCCCAAAAGCTCGAACCTCGGTAATATTCCTCGAGGCTTCCGCTAAGTATGGCTGAAATTTTACTCGGTCGACTCGAATACCCGATGCTGAGATACCACATGACCCAAGAAGCTAACCTCTCTTAACGAACTCGCACTTGCTGAACTTAGCGTATAACCGCTTGTCCCGTAAAACTTGCAACATCGCTCTCGGTGCTCGCATGTTCGGTCTCATCTCTGAATAGACCAAGATGTCGTCAATGAACACAACTACGAACCGATCCAAATACGGTCTAAAGATCCGATTCATCAAACCCATAAATACCGCAGGGCATTCATCGAGCCCAAACGGCATCACTAAGAACTCGTAGTGACCATATCTCGCTCAAGGCGGTTTAGGTATATCTCGAATCTCGGATTCATGGCGATAATAGCCCGATCTCAAATCTATTTTGAGAACACCGAGGCTCCTTCAGTTGATCGAACAAATCATCGATGTGATAGCGGATATTTGTTCTTTATTGTCACTTTATTAAGCTGGCGATAGTCGATGCACAACCTCATAGTTCCGTCCTTCTTTTTCACAAACAACACTGGTGCACCCCAAGGTGAAAAACTCGGGCGAGCAAAACCTCTATCCACCAACTCTTGCAACTGAGCTTTCAACTCCTTTAATTCCGTTGGTGCCATACGATACGGAGCTATCGAAATCGGTGTGGTCCTAGGTACAAGCTCAATACCAAACTCTATCTCCCGAATAGGTGGCAAACCCGGTAATTCTTCGAGAAAAACATCCGGGTAATCACAAACCACCGGCACAGATTCGGGTTTTACTTCTAACTCCTTATCATCAAGTACATATGCAAGGTATGCTTCGCACCCCTTTCTTACATATTTCTGGGCCAACATTGATGATATTACAGCTGGCAACCCCTTTAAGTCCGTAGATTCAACTCGGATCATCTCGTTATTTGCGCACCTCAAATCAATAGTCTTGCTTTTGTAATTCACAACCGCATCAGGCACGGTCAACCAATCCAACCCAGGAATAACATCAAATTCATCTAACGGCAAAAGCATGAAGTCCGCCGGAAAACAGGAACCTCGAATTACTAGGGGACATTTCTTACACACTTTGTCGACCAAAGACGTAACGACCCAAGGGATTCGACACCGAATTACGAACTCGATGAGACTCAATAGGTAAAGTCTTCTTTGGATGCTAAGGTTTCGCATATATAAGAATGAGTAGAACCGGGGTCAATTAAAGCAATCACATTAGTATCAAAGAGAGTGAAAGTACCGGTAATAACATCCGGCGAGGAAGCATCCTCACGCTCGGCGTATGGCATAAGCCCTAGCAGAGCGCGAGCCTCGGATCTGGTCGTAGCATCTCTAGATCCTCTCGACCACCACTAGCATTGCCCGTATTTCCGGATGGTCTACCTCGGCGGTGGTAGCACCCGCTTCCCACTCGATTTGTATTTTGTTCGGCAACCTCGGGCAATCTTTAATAAAGTGGTCGATCGATTCGCACTTGTAACAGAGTGGTCACGGAACCTCAGACTTCCGAATGCCATTTGCCACAATGTCGACACTCCGCTCGTCTCGACGTTCATTCCCAACACTGGCGACCGAAGTGCCTCGTGTACCCACAGGGGGTCGATCACGATCTCGTCTAAAAAGGCCCGAAGTGCCTCTAGACCGGCCCACATCATCTCTAAATTTCTTCGATGCATGTTGAAGAGACTTTCCCGAGGATCTTTTACGAAACTCTCCAATTCCCACATCAACTTTTTGTTTTTCTTTTCTAAGCTCTTCGGCTTTACAAGCTCGCTCGACAAGTACTACGAACTCTCGTATTTCAAGAATGCCAACGAACATTTTTATGTCTTCATTCAGCCCATCCTCGAAACGTTTACACATTACAGCCTCGGACGAAACACATTCCCAAGCGTATCTACTAAGTCTAACAAATTTTCGCTCGTAATCAGTAACTGACATAGAACCTTGCTTAAGCTCAAGAAATTCCTTCCGTTTTTGATCAACAAATCTCTGACTGATATACTTTTTCCGAAACTCAGTTTGGAAAAATTCCCAAGTTACTTGCTCTCGGGGCACAACAGAAGTCAGAGTGCTCCACCAATAATAGGCGTAATCACGTAGCAAGGAGATAGCACACTTTAGGCATTCATCGGTGTACAAGATAGCTCATCGAGTACGGATAGTGTTGTCCAACCAAAATTCAGCTTGCTCGGCATCGTCGTTATCCGTAGCTTTGAATTCATAGCCCGTGTTTTCGGATTCATCAACTGGGGCTTATTCGACCTTATTTGGTCGATTCTTGGAGGCATTGTAGGTGCGGGGTGTGTTTGTTGGGAATGGAGGTTGTGGAACAGTAGTATTAGTTCGAATGTATTGGTTGAACCAATCATTCATCATGCTATAAAAGGCTTGCCTAGCCTCATCATTCGGATTGCTAGCAACAGGTTGAGAGTCCGCCGGCGCTGTCCCTTGTGCGGAAGCAGGCGCCACACTCTCCACATCATCAGCTATCGCTCGGTTGGGATCGGGATCCATTACTATAAATAAACACAAATTCAAACGTCAGAAATCACCACACTATCAAATAATCACATAAAATGGCATGTATAGCTAGACCCAAACGCATTACGGTAGTCCTAGAATCGACTAAACTGTAGCTATGATACCAATAAAATTGTAACATCCCGTACCCAAGTCCGTTATCGGAATCGGACACAAGGTGCACACACACTTAACTATTTTCACAGTCCATTTAGAAATTTCCAGACTAGCTGGTCACTGCGTCACTGTCACCTTAAAAATCATATCTTGAGTTTCAAAGCTCAAAAATTTGTTTCGTAATTTTTCCCTGAAACTAGACTCATATGTACATCTACATATTTTTTTGCTAGAATTTTTGGTTGAGCCAATTAGTACAGTTTATTAGTTAAAGTCTCCCCTATCCCAGGGTTCGACTACACTAACCTTCGTGCGTTACGAATTGAATATTTCCTTGTACAGGCCTTTAATACTCATTCCGTTTGTTTCTATAGAAACTAGACTCAGAGAGGAATCTATACATATATGGCATGACTCCTAATTATCTCTGGTTAATTTACAATGAATTTCCAAAGTCGGAACAGGGGACCCAGAAACCGTTCTGGCCCTGTTTCACGAGAACTTTAATATCTCTTAACATATAACTCATATGACCGTTTCGTTTCTTCCACATGAAAGTAGATTAATCAAAGTTCATTTACATAATTTATTCACTATTTAATACCATTCCTACTATTTTTAGTGATTTTCACATCCACATCACTGCTGCTGTCAGCATCTGCCTTTAAGGTAGGCTTTACCTATTTCATGATTTCCATGATTCAATTGGCCCCTTTGCATACATAGCACAAAGTGTGATCATGATTAACCATCCCAATGGCTAATCGTTTCAAAACAATTCCATACCTCATAATGATCAACAAACAAATGATTATGGTACTAGGCTAAAACGATATATAGCCATTTTAGCATGGCCATCCAAGTTTACACAAAACCGAAAGGTACATGACCTTCAACAAAAGGGTAGTCCTATACATGCCATTTCAAAGTTCAACCAAAATTGTACCAAAATGGGGGCTTTGATAGTGTGGATGACTTCGACTCGATGATCCTGAATCCGATAGCTAACGAGCAAAATCTATAAAACAGAGAAACAGAGAAGACGGAGTAAGCAATTTATGCTTAGTAAGTTTGAGCAAGAGATTCCAGCACAACAAAAGCATAGCATTCATAAAGCTAACGGATAATTTCATATTCACAAATTCTCAATATCATACTCATTTCACATTCCAACCCCTATGTTCATACATAAGGGATCATCTTAGCCAAATACCGAAACCCATTACTCGATTGAGCGAATAATATTCAAGGAATCAACTAATTCAAGCACATACGAACATACCTCATTGCTGGAATTTTTCAAGCGTATTAACTGAAAATTTTATAGCAAGATCGCTCATTCTCGAATCACGTACCTTCGAATTTAACTGGATATAACGACTCGCTCAAATGCCTTGGTGAAGCTGGTTATAGTGACTCGCATTTAATGCCTTTGGGACTTAACCCGGTTTAGTAACTTGCACAAATGCCTTCGGCTTAGCCCGGATTTATTAACTCGCACGAATGCCTTCGGATCCTAGTCCGAGATATAGTCACTTAGCACAAAGCCTTCGGGACTTAGCCCGGACATCATTCAATAACCGAGCACAATTATCAATAAATTATGACACATTCAGTATTTCATTTTCATTAGCAAAACTCAAACACAAGTCACTATTCACACTTGAAATTTCGCTCAATAGCCACACACAAAGAGCATGATTTTAATTTGCTTTAAACATGATCTAATCAATTCGAATTTAAGCTCTATTACTCAAGTACTTACCTTGGATGTTGTCGAGCGATTTAACGGCTACTCGACTACTTTTTCCTTCCCTTTATTGGATTTAGCTCCCTTTGCTCTTGAGCTTAATTTGACAAATAAATTGATTTAATCATTTGAGCATCGAAGAGGAATTCAAGGTACTTAGCCAATATATATACTCATTAGGCATCAAAGTCGCATATGTACGAATCATGAATCGAACTCAACACATTAGTTAATATTCCTCTTAGCCGAATTTTCTAAGCCAAGAATAGGCATTAATATGCTTGCCTCTAACCGAATGCATGCACACCAATTTCCCCTCATGTGGCGAATATGCATGTCCATGTTGAGGCCAATTATACACTTATTACCACACAAAATAGCATACATTTTACTAACTAATGCATTCCATATTGTAACTCAATACACATCTATCATTTCCTTCATAACCGAAACATCATCATAAGTAAGTATATACCTTGAGATAGTATATATATGTCATACCAATGCATCATGCTCAAACATATATACATATATATATATGCTAGAGCCGAATCTCAAGTTGATTGTAACTAAACATGAACATGATTTCGAAACACAAATCTTACTTTCCATGCAATGAGCATAAATCACACTTATGGATGTACCATGGCCGAATACATCACGACACCATAATTTTGGTCATGATTACACAAAGAACTTAGTATCTCATTCAAAAATGCTTAAAGAAAATCTAAGAGTCCTCAATCCACCATCACATGTATCATCATCAAGCTTCATATTTAACATGCAATGGCATTAACTCAAAATCCACCTTGGCCAAATACCATCCCCATGATATAACAAAGATTCGAACCATGGGCTAATAAGAACATCAAGTTAGCAACCAAAAACATGCATGAATCTAATGGCACAACATCAAACATACCTTAATCTTGATGCAAGTATAGCCAAACCCCTTCCTAATCCTCTTCCAAACCAAGCATGAAGCAAAACTCTTTCCTTATCCTTAGTATTTTCGGCCAAAAAGAGAGTGAAATGGATGAAAAAAAAATTTTTGTTTTCTTTCCTACCTACACGTCAATGGGGAGGGAGAGAAGCCTTCACACACACATTTTTTTTTATTCCATACTCCTTATTTTATTCATTCCAACATAACCCACTTACCAAACATGTTTCATGACATGATTTTGCCCATAATTCCTTGTCATGGCGGCCACTAGCTATTGGGGGAAATTTGACATGCAAATCCATTGTTTTCCATGCATGCTTTAATTAGTCATCACACATTTCCCCATCATACTTTCAAAGTTTACTATTAGGTCCTTTCTAGTGAAATTCACATTTATAGCTCTAAATCAAAACATCAAAAATGTCACACATGAGTTAACACACATTATAGGAAATAAAATAAATATTAAATTATTTTTATGCCTCGGTTTTGTGGTCTCGAAACTACATTCTGACTAGGGTCGTTTTAAGGCTGTCACAACTCTCCCCCACTTAAGAAATTTTCGTCCCCGAAAATCTTACCGGTAAATAGATTTGGGTATCGCTCTTTCATAGAGTTCTCGGGTTCCCAAGTAGCTTCTTCTATTCCGTGTTTGAGCCATAACACTTTCACTAGCGGAACCCTTTTGTTTCGCAACTCTTTTACTTCACGAGCTAAGATACGAATCGGTTCTTTTTCATAACTCATATCGGCTTGAATTTCAACCTCTGATGGACTAATTACGTACGACGGATCAGATCTATAGCGTCAAAGCATTGAAACGTGGAAGACGTTGTGAATCTTTTCGAGTTCAGGGGGAAAAATCAAACGATACGCAACTAGGCCAACTCGTTCAGAGTTTTCGTACGGCCCAATGAATCTCGGGCTCAACTTGCCCTTACGGCCGAATCTGAGTATCTTTTTCCAAGGCGAAACTTTAAGAAACACTTTATCTCCTACCTGATACTCAATGTCTTTTCGTTTCAAATCCGTCACGATTTACGACGATCTGTGGCGCCTTCGGACTTTCACGGATTACCTTTACCTTCCGCTTCAGCATCTTTAATCAAATCCACTCGAAAATTTTGTTTTCACCGAGCTCGGTCCAAAACAATGGTGTACGGCATTTCCGCCGTACAAAGCACAGTAAGCGCCATCTTAATACTTGATTGAAAACTATTGTTGTAGCGAATTCAATCAAAGGTAAATCTGTTCCCATGAACCACCGAACTCGAGAATGCAACATCTCAACATATCCTCAAGTATCTGAATTATCCGCCGGATTGACCATCGGTTTGAGGGTGAAAGGCGGTGCTAAAATGCAACTTGGTACCCAAAGCTTCTTGTAATTTCTTCCAAAATCGCGAGGTGAACCTCGGATCTCTATCGACACAATGTAAATCGGTACCCGTGTAATCTCACAATCGAGAAACGTACAATTCAGCTAGTTTATCCAATGAAAAATCCGTGCATACAGGATAAAGTGAGCCGACTTAGTCGGTCTATCAACAACAACCCAAATCGCATCCTTCTTACTTGCGACAATGGCGGTCCGGACACAAAGTCCATTGTGACTCGATCCCATTTCCATTCGGGTATCGTGATCGGTGAAGTAATCTCAAGGCACTTGATGTTCCGCTTTCACTTGTTGACATATTAAACATCTCGAAACAAAGTCGGAGATGTCTCGTTTCATACCATGCCACCAAACATACCTTAATCTTGATGCAAGTATAGCCAAACCCCTTCCTAATCCTCTTCCAAACCAAGCATGAAGCAAAACTCCTTCCTTATCCTTAGTATTTTCGGCCAAAAAGAGAGTGAAATGGGTGAACAAAATTTTTTTGTTTTCTTTCCTACCTACACGGCAATGGGGAGGGAGAGAAGCCTTCACACACACATTTTTTTTTTATTCCATACTCCTTATTTTATTCATTCCAACATAACCCACTTACCAAACATGTTTCATGACATGATTTTGCCCATAATTCCTTGTCATGGCGGCCACTAGCTATTGGGGGAATTTGACATGCAAGTCCATTGTTTTGCATGCATGCTTTAATTAGTCATCACACATTTCCCCATCATACTTTCAAAGTTTACTACTAGGTCCTTTCTAGTGAAATTCACATTTATAGCTCTAAATCAAAACATCAAAAATGTCACACATGAGTTAACACACATTATAGGAAATAAAATAAATATTAAATTATTTTTATGCCTCGGTTTTGTGGTCCGAAAACCACATTCCGACTAGGGTCATTTTAAGGCTGTCACAGTATATGATTGTCATGTTTAGATGAGTGATTTTGCTAAGATATAGCACATGTACGTACTCGAAACCCATGAGCATGTGTTTTCCATGTGAAATGAAATAGACTTGTGATAAGAGTGCAAATGAATGAGTGATATTTATGAGAATAATTTCTATTACAAATTTGAGATGGTTATCATCCTGTTGCATTATTATAGATTAGTACAATACCAGTGGTTCGACTTTTCAAATCCACCAAAAATAGTGAAAATTGAGTTAGAGGCTGAGTAAAATATGAAATTAAATCTTATTTAGTCTAGTTTTAGATAAAGGAAATAGTGTAAGCAAAAGAAACTCATATAAGGAGATATTTGAATTTTTGTGAAACAGGGTCAGAGTGATCTCGAACTCCCCTGTCCTAAATTTGGAAAATCATACAAATTATAAAAAACTTATTATGGGTTATAATTTATATTCTTAAAATCCTTAATGAGACTAGTTTCAAGGGAAATAGACATAAGCATTATCCAAGTCTCGTACTATGAGATAATTGATTTATAGTGAAGAGCGGTCGAAACTGCCAGACAACAAAATAGGGGTGACTTTAAAGAATAAACTGTACTTTTTGGCTATACCAAAAATACTAAAAATTTTATGGTAAAAATATATGTGAGTCTAATTTTAGGGAAAATTAACAGTTTCCAATTCGAATTCCCACAGCTCTAGATACGAATAATTTGGTGACTGTGATTTAGGAAAATAGCTTGACTAGACTTTGAATAAATAGAAAGAATTTTAAAAATAGCATGTTATCACATTGCTTATTATTTTTCATGCGAGCTTACTAAGCGTAAATTTTACTCCCTTTTTCCATTTCCTTAGCATTTTTAGGTCGGCTCGGGTTTGGAGATCTTCGGAGGTAGTATCACATTATCAAGACATCTTCGTTGGAATATTAATATATTTATGCTAGCGATTCCAAGTGAGTGGCATGTATAGGGACTTAGTTTTATGATAGATGTTGTTATGAGTAGCCAAATGTATTGGCTTATAATGATTCATTGTATATAGCCATGAGATGTGGCTTACAATAATTATGGCTTGTAAGCCTATTTATCCATGTTAAGCCCTAATGTTTGTGATGTGGATATGCTTGTTGAAAATGCATGTTGGTGTATAACATGTGTGTATGATGAATGCTTCATGACCAATCGAACCGGTCATTGCTATGAGAAAATGCTTGATATAAGAAAAAAAAAAGATGATGATGTTGATTAAACTTGATTGCTCAAGGTCTAATAACACAAGTGATAAGTGAATAATTCTAGATTATTAGTAAATGTGGTACAATAGTAAGTTTAATGGTCATGGATGTTTACATCTAGGCCTAATATTGCATGAGCATGCAAAATACGTGAATAATGACATGTTAATGTTAAGAATATATCTTAATGAAGGAGGTTAAATCATTAAAATGATTGCATGATATATGTCCTTAATATATACAAAGAATTGTGGAAATTAAGGGTAACACAAAGGCTTGGAAAATAGCCTAAGTGTTAGTCACACTAGCAGATACACGGCCATATGTCTCAACCGTGTGGAGGGCACGGCCTAGCACATGGGCATGTGGCTTGGCCGTGTGGTTTATTTTGCGTGATGACATTATAGTTAGAGAGTTACAAGGCCTAAGGACATGGGCGTGTTGAAGACACACGGGCGTGTCCCTGTGTCCACATGGGCATGTGGCTCCACTTCATGGAAAAAATTTCATAAATTTTCCTAAACCTTTCAAAGTTCTCGGTTTAGTCCTAATCACTTTAATAGCACACTTAAGGCCTTGTAGGCCCAAGTAAGGGACTTTAAGATAAAAATTGAAAATTTTTAAATTTGAACAAAATTTTATGGCCCGGTTTGCATGATTGTTTGTGTTTAAGTCCGGTAATGCCTCGTACCCTGTCCCGGCATAAGAGACGAGTAAGGGGTGTTACAAATAGACTACCATCATCAAATAAGCTAAGTCGAGCGAACATCGCCCTCAAATCAATCATAGCCCTACGGCTCAGTGCGTCGGCCACCACATTGGCCTTACGAGGATGGTATTCAATAGAACAAACATAGTCTTTTAGTAGCTCAATCCATTTACGCTACCTAAGATTCAGCTCCTTCTGATTGAGGAGGTACTTGAGGCTCTTATGATTAGTGTAAATGATACACTTCTCACTATATAAGTAATGCCTCCAAATCTTAAATGCGAATACCACTGCGGCTAACTCCAAGTCATGCGTCAGATAATTCGCCTCATGAGTTTTAAGTTGACGAGATGCATAAGCCACCACATTACCTTCTTGTATCAACACACATCCCAGATCGACATGTGATGCATCACTATAGACAATGGATTCTTTCCTAGACTCTGGCTGTATCAATACAGGGGCCTCAGTCAAAACTTTCTTAAGCTTCTCAAAACTCTCCTGCTGTGCATCAGTCCAGTTAAATGATACACCCTTACGCAACAATTTAGTCAGAGGTGCAGCAATCAATGAAAACCCATCCACAAAATGTCTATAATACCCTACTACACCCAGAAAACTTCAAATTTTAGATATCGACTTAGGCTACTTCCAATCCAGAACAGCTTCAATTTTCCGATGATCAACCCTAATCCCCTTAGCAGATACCACATGACCCAGAAAAGTTACCTCTCGTAGCCATAATTCACACTTGCTGAATTTAGCATACAGTTGTTTCTTCTTTAGAATTTGCAGAACAACACGGAGATGTGCATCGTGTTCATCTTCAGTTTCCGAATACACCAGAATATCATCTATAAACACCACTACGAACCGATCCAGATAATGCTGGAACACTCGATTCATCAGATCCATAAAGGCTACTGGTGCATTTTTCAGTCGAAACAGCATCACTAGGAACTCGTAATGACCATAACGAGTCCTAAACGTTGTCTTATAAACATCAGTCTCCTTGACCCTCAGTTGAAGGTACCCCAATCGGAAATCAATCCTAGAGAAGACTGAAGCTCCTCAGAACTGGTCGAATAGATCGTCTATCCTCGATATGGGGTACTTATTCTTAATGGTCAATTTATTTAGTTGTCGGTAGTCAATACACATACGCATGGATCCATCCTTCTTTTCCACAAATAAAACCGGTGCTCCCCACGGAGACACACTAAGGCGAATGAACCCTTACTGCAGTAATTCTTGAATTTGAGCTTTAAGCTCCACAAGCTCCTTCGGTGCCATTCGATAAGGGGCGATGGACACCGGAGTTGTACCAAGCAGTAGCTCAATCCTAAAATCCACTTAACTGTTTGGAGGCAAACCAGGTAGTTCATCAGGAAAAACATCCAGAAAATTTTTAACCATTCTGATATCCTTAATAGACGAACCTTCAGAATCAGAAACACTGATGTAAGCTAACTACGCCTCACAACCCTTATGAATCAATTTCTCGTCCCTCAGTGTAGAAATCACATTTGACAAATAATTTCGACGCTCCCCAATTACAACCACCTCATCACCCTCCGTAGTTTTCAGTACCACCCGTTTAGTAGCACAATCCAACTTCATTTGGTTCTTAACTAGCCAGTCCTTGCCCAGTATTAAGTCAAATTCCCCAAAAGGGAGTTCCATTAAATCTGCCAAAAAGATCATTCTTTGGACCTTCAAAGGTATATCCTTAAACATGTTATTCACCCTTACAGACTGCCCTAATGGACTAACACCGTAACCTTACTCGCAGTGTTTTCAACCCTTATACCCAAAGTCTCAGATACAGTGCATGCTATATAAGAATGAGTAGACCCAACATCAATTAGTGCAGTATAAGGTACGTTATGGATAAAGAATGTACCCGTAATAACATTTGGGGCGTCTCCGTCCTCTCAACGATGTGCAACATAAACCAGAGCTAGCTACCTCGCCTTAGTATGACCAGCACCTCTGCCCGGTACTCCACGACCATGGCCTATACCATTTCCACCTCTAGCTTGACCACAGCCTCTTGATGGCTATTGATCACCTGTCGGTGGCTGAACGACACCCATAGTAATAGCTTTCATCTGATCGGGCCTCCTTGGACAATCTCTAATATGGTACTCTAATGATCCGCACCTCAAACATGCCTCAATCCTTTTCTAGCACTCGCTCTGATGACGTCTCCCACAATTAGCACAGGGCTGCGATCCAGAAGCAGTAACAGGCGCCCAACTCTAACTAGCCCATCAATTCTGGCCTTTTTCTTAGGCCTCAGAAAAGAATTTGAGGGTTCCGAATCCCTCTTGTTCCTACCTCTGTCCTTCTCACGATTTTTTCGTTCTGTACGCTTCATTTCTTCAGCAATCTTCACCTTATCCACTAAAGTAGCAAAATCTCACTCCCTCTATGGAGCTATCAACACCCGTAGACTATCTTTGAGGCCATCCTCAAAGTGAACGCAACGCTCATATTTAGTTGCCACCACGCCTCGCGCATAGCGACTTAATCGCAAGAATTTCGCCTCATATTCGGCCACTAATTTATCCTTCTGAGTCAAATTAAGGAACTCTCTTTCTTGGGCATCCACATAACTAGCACTCACATATTTCCCTTGGAATGCAATCTTGAAAAATTCTCAGGTCAACCGGTCGGGCTAAGTGCCCTCTTTCACTGTAAGCCACCACTGATAGGCTTCGTATCGCAACAATGACACTGCACTTTTTAGTTTTTGCTTGGGGGTGCAGTCGAGGTCATCCATGATCTTCTCTGTGGCCTTAATCCAATATTTAGCCACATTAGGGGCAACTTCAGCAATTCCCCTACAAATCTCAGCCCCATTAGACTGGAGTCGTTCTGTAACTGACCCACGGACCATAGTACCAGTATTAGGCCCAAAAACCCTATCAAGAATTCGCAATATAACTTGGGACAGTGCATCGTCCCTAGCTGCACGATCGTGTGACTAGCCTTAGTCACGGGTGAAGCTGGTGTCTCCATAGCTTCATCGTTAGGCATATGGTTTGATGCCGAAGACCTAGCCTGAGCACCTCCACAGCCTCTGCCGTGGCCTCTTGTACCCCTTCCAGGAGTACCTCTGGTGCTCATTATTGATTTTCATTTTATCTGTGTTAGAAATTTTATGCATTAGTTTACGACTCTGACATTTATTATAGGATATTTTATGAAAAATAGTTTCAGTATTTCAGTGTTTGTTTTTGCAGCTCGCAGTCTTACTACAGTTTTAGTTTACCCTAGACAGAGTATTTCAGTACAGTCTACTACCTACAGTAGTCTCAATATTTCAATTTAAACGCACAGTAGTTTCAGAGGACTTACAAAATCAGCGTTGGAGACTCGATGTACCACACCATCAGCAGTAAAATATTTTCAAGTATTTCAAATCATTTAAAGCAATTCTTTTTCGAAATCCCAAGTTTTAAAAGAAACCCAAACCCACAGTCGAATTTTGCTACCTGGCTTTAATACCAATAAATGTAACACCCCAAACCCGGACTGGACATTATGGCCAAATCTTGCGAGGCTACATTAAAGTGTTTTTCGAAAAAAATGATTTCGTTGTAAAATTCGTTCTATATTAAAACCTCTTCGGGCTCGACCTTTAATTGCGGGCCACTGCATCGACTGGGTTACAATAGAACAAGTTCAGTGGGCTGATGCGATTTGGGCCCTCCTAAACACTGACCCTTGGGAGCTATTCTTTGGGCTCATCGAGCCAACATACCTCGAGCTCATGATGGAACTATGCTCAACATCTCATCTTTAGACCGTAATAACGAACTACGATGATCCTGGCACGATCCAATTTCTTCTAGGCAGATTAGTCCGCCAGCTCAGCGTCCTAGAGTTCGGTACTGCACTAGGCTTATATACGGAGGAGTTCAAGGAGGAGAATGATTTGGACACTCTCAATCGCCATATCCATCATTTTCCTTCACGGTGCTAGGATGCATTAGTATTAGGTGGGGCCACCTACAATCCTAGCCGCTCCAAGGCATCGGCTCTCCCTCCATCTCTGAGGTACATACACGCCATTTTGGCTCACACGATAACGGGAAGGAGAGAGTGTGACAACCCGAATTAGGGCCTAATCGGAATAGTGGTTTCATGACCACAAATCCGAGATAGAAATAATTGTTTTATAATTATTTTGGGGTTTATGATATGATTGCATGATTTTGTGAAAATTTCGTGATGAAATTCTATGCCTAAAGTGCTTAAATTGAAAATAGGGACTAAATCGAATAAGTTGCAAAATTTACATCCGGAAGTTTTAGTATGAAATTGTTTTGGAATATTAATTAGGAGGTCTTAAATAGAAATTTGACCAATTTTAAATTCATGGACAAAATTAGGACATGGAAGGAATTTTTGAAAGTTTAGTAAGGAGGGCATTTTGGTCATTTGGATATTAAATGAAATAAAATGGGAAAAATAACACAAAATTGATCATCCTCCTCCTTAGTTGCTGCCGAATTCTCCTCTCTCCATAGCTAGGGTTTCTTCAATTTTCAAGCTCCATAGTAAGTGATTCCAAGCCCGCTTTTAATGTTATTTACGTTTTGGAATCCGGAAGCTCGATTAAGCTTATGCTAGTAATAATTTAACCTAGGGTTCACATTTGGAAAAATACCCATAGGTGAAATTTGTGTATTTTGATGTTTTATGATAGAATATGAGGTTTTAAATTATGTTAAATAACTTGTGCTACTCGGTTTTAAGTGAAAACGAGTAAAAGCAAGATAATCGGTAAAAATACCTATTGTTCATAACTATATGATAGAGTGAGAATTTGATGTTGTTGTAGAAGAGAAAATGTTCAGCATATCATAAAACATAAGAATAAGGGCTGAAATTAAATTCCAGTCTAGGGGCAAAATGTAATTTTGTAAAAGTTAGGGGCAAAATGTAATTTTTCCATAATGTGATTTTGGATTGAAATAAATAGTATGAGTATTAAATGAGCTAAATGTGTTATTATAGATCAAGAAAGACGCGAATTGATCTCGAGCAGGGGAAGGAAAAAGTTTTGGACTAAATTGCAAAATTTCCACATTTTGCACCAAGGTAAGTTTGTATGTAAATATTACAATAATTTCATGTACATTCTTATATTTTAGCCTATTATATAAACATACTAGCTGATGTTAAAATGTAAATCGACTATTGGAAAAATGGAAATAAATATAGAGAGAGATCCGGTTGAACATTGGAGAGATCGAATGAAATAGAGGGCGTAGCTAGGTCACATGTATGATGCTGAGTGCACATCATGTGTACAAGAAAGCTACGAGACACCCTGTAGTAGCTAGGTCACATGCGTGATACGAGATGTATCCCATGTAGACAAGAGAGCTACGTGAAAGATAAATGTAGCTAGGTCGCATGCGTGATTCCAAGTGAAGGACACCATGTAGACAAGAGAGCTACGTGAAAGGTAAATGTAGCTAGGTCGCATGCGTGATTCCAAGTGAAGGACACCATGTAGACAAGAGAGCTACGAGACAAATCGGTTAGGTCGCATGAGTGGTACTAAGTGTTCACCATGTGTACAAGAGAGCCGAACTAAACGAAGTATGATGGTGGGGTGTGTCTTTGAAACCATTAAATATCGAGGATTGATCCGAATTGTTCAACGGGATGGTTTTGTGGTGATATTGTGGTTTGGACCTACACTTATGGTGAATGAAATGTGGTGAAAATGATTTGTGGTATATACATATATAAGATAAAATGAGGGTAGCATAAAGAATGTGTGAAAGAGTGAAATTAGCATTAAAACTGTTTTTAGATGGTAGCAGTGACGTGATTTTGAAAAATCACCAAAAATAGGAGGAATATAATTAGAGGTTGAATGAGATGTAAAATTAAAGCTTAATGAGTCTACTTTTATATAAAAGAAACAGAGCAAGCAAAGGAATTCTATATTTTGAGATATTTACAATTGTATGTGACTTGCTCAGGATGAATACGTGATCCCCTGTTCCAACTTTGAAAAATCATTAAAAATTGTACAAAGAAAATTAAGAAATATAGTTTACATGCCTAAATTCCTTATTGAGACTAGTTTTAACTGAAACAGACCTTAGGGTTGTTTGAATTGTGTACTGAGAGATATTCAATTCGTAGTGAACAGAGGTCGATCAATCGAGTGTAACAGGGAAACTTTAACTAATAAACTGTACTAATCGGCTGAACCAAAATTATAGAAAAAATTAACAAAAATCTTTATGAGTCTAGATTCAGGAAATTTTACGGATTTGAATTTCGAGTTTTGTAACCCGAGTTATGATTTATTTAGTGAATATGACGCAGAGAGACAGCTAAATCAAAGTGGAATGAATAGTGAAGTTAAAGTAGATAAACTTGAATTGTTGTGTAAACATGTTAGATTCTTTAATTAGTATTTACATACTTACTTACTAAGCTATAAGCTTACTTTGTTTCTCTCTTTTGTCTTATAGTGTTCTTGACTTGCTCGGGAGTTAAGGATCGTGAAGATCTACCCGCACTATCATACTTTAGGGTATTTGAACTAAACGTTTTGAATTATGGCATGTATAGTAGGCTTAATTATTTTGTTACGTGTCATATTTGTCTAGGTTAAAATATTAGTTACTGATACTCGACCGGATACTTTGTACAAGCCATTAAAGTGGGCTAATATTGTTCAAGACATATGCTATACGATGCACTATCAAATTGGATGACATATTTATATCTCGATTATGTTTAATGGTATGTGTTATGTTCGGTAATACCTTATATCTGTTCCTGCGTGATAGAACGGGTAAGGGTGTTACATTTAGTGGTATTAGAGCTATGGTTTAGTCGGTTCTCGGACTAATAAAGTGTGTGTAAAGGTCTAGCTATACATGCCATAAAAATATTGTGATAGTGTGGTGATCGCTGATTATTCTAAAGCGTGTTTTGTTTTAATATAGTAATGGATCCTGAAGGAACTGCGGCTGATGATGCTGCTAGTAATGCGCCGGCTCCCGCACAAGGGACCGCGCCTATGGAAAGTAGACCTGAGACATTGAGACAAGGAGATGAGGCTCGGGATGCCTTTCTCCAAATGATGAACAATTGGTATACTGAATTTATTCGAGCAAATCCAAATGCTCAACCTCCTCCACCCCTCCTATACCTCGGGCGATTCCTGTAGGCTGCTCAAGGTATAGATTTGGTAAGAATGAACAAGCCTCCGGTTGACAAGATTCAAAACAAGGGTCAAGAGTTTAGAGCAAAGGTCGATGATGATCCCGAGAAAGCGGAATTCGGCTTGAAAATTCTACCCGTGTATTTGATGAGTTCTCATGTACACCGAGGAATGCTTAAAGTGTCTTTGTATCACTTTTGAGAGATTGACTTACCACCGGTGGAAGACTTTGGTTGCATGGTGCCAAAAGAAAAGTTACTTGGGATTTCTTCCAGGAAGAATTTAGAAAGAAATACATAAGTCAGTGATTTATTGATCAAAAGCGGAAGGAGTTCCTTGAGTTGAAGCGGGGAAAATGTCTCAGAGCAGTATGAACGCGAATTTGTAAGACTCAAAGCAAGTATGCTCGGGAATGTGTGTCTACCGAGGCCATTATGTGTAGAAGATTTGAAGATGGGCTGAATGAGGACATTAAAATGCTTGTAGGAATTTTGGAGTTGAAAGAATTTGTAGTATTGGTTGATCGAGCTCTTAAAGAGAAGAATTGAACAAAGAAAGAAGAAAAGCTGCTATTGAGGCCCGAGACATCAGAAAAAGACAGATAAGCAAGCCATTTCAATCTCAACCAAAGAGGTCCAAAGAGACAAACCCTCGAATGACAGTTTCAATTGGGGATTCACACAGAGATCGTGGTAGAGCATATTCGGGTCTAAAGCTCAAGCTACTTGATGGCAAGTGTGGGTAATGTGCGACCTAGAAAGCCCGAGTGTCAACAATGTGGCGAGCAACATTATGGTGAGTGTTGGGGACCGAGCGAGCTTGTTTCAAAAGGTTCTCGTGAGCATTTTATTAGAGATTGTCCGGAGAAAATTAAAGAAGAAAGATTTCAGAGTGCTAGATGAATACCACCGCTAGTAGAGGTAGACCACCGAGAAATCTTGGAGGTGGGACTAGTAGTAAAACTGTGATGAAAGATTTAACGGCAAGATCGAAGCTAGAGCACTGCTAGAGCTTATGCTATACGTGCCGAGAAGATGCATCATCTCCGATGTCATTCTTGGTACATTTTCTCTATGATACTATTGTTATTGCATTGATTGATCCGGGTCCACTCATTCCTATATTTGCATGAATTTAGTATCCAATAAAAAGTTGCTGTTGAATTCTTGAGTTTACGATTAAAGTGTCGAACCCCTTAGGCCAATATGTGCTAGTTGACAAGGTTTGCAAGAATTGCCCATTAATGTTGTTACCATTTGGTGAGTTTGACGTTATCTTGGGAATGGACTGGTTAACATTGTATGATGCTAAGGTAGATTGTAAACAAAAGACACTAGAGCTGAAATGTGAAAATGGAAAAATTCTGTGGGTTGAAACAGATGAATCAAATAAATTGCCTATGGTGATTTCGCACATGTCTGCACAGAAATACATGAGAAAAGGGTGTGAAGCTTATCTCGCTTATGTAATGAATATTGAGTTGCCCCAACTGAAATTTGAATCGAGGCTTAGATAGTCTGTGAGTTTCGGATGTATTTCGGAGGAATTGCACAGGTTGCCTCCGAATAGAGATAGATTTTGCTATTGATTTGTTGCCGGCACCGCACCGATCTCGATTGCTCCATATAGAATGGGTCCGATGAATTAAAAGAATTGAAGGCTCGATTGCGGGAGTTAACGGACAAGGGATTTGTGAGACCGAGTTTCTCTCCTGGGTGCTCTGTATTATTCAGAAGAAGAAGGATGGTTCAATGAGACTTTGCATTGATTACCATCACTTAATAAGGTGACTATAAAGAACAAGTACCCATTGCCGAGGATTGATGATTTATTCGATCGGTTAAAGGGGCCACAGTGTTTTCAAAGATTGATTTGAGGTCCGGTTACTACCACCGAGAGTTAAGGAGTCGATGTGTTAAAAGCGCCTTTAGGACAAGGTATGGACATTATGAGTTTCTTGTGATGCCTTTCGACAACAAATGCTCCACTATATTTATGGACTTAATGAATCGGATCTTCCTACCATATTTGGATAAGTTTGTAGTAGTGTTTATAGATGACATTTTAATTTATTCTCGAGATGAGTCGAACATGCGAACACTTGAGAACTATATTGCAAATCTTGAGAGAAAAGAAACTGTTTGCCAAGTTTAGTAAAAGTGAGTTCTGGCTTCGTGAAGTCGGATTTTTGGGGCATATAGTCTCAGGTGATGGTATTCGGGTGGATCCAAGTAAGATTTCTGCGATCGTTGATTGGAAACCGCCCAAGAATGTATCCGAGGTTAGAAGCTTTTTAGGCTTAGCCGAGTATTATAGACGTTTTGTTGAAGGATTTTCGATGATTGCCTCTCCTATGACTAAGTTGTTGCAAAAGAATGTTAAGTTTGAATGGACTGATAAATGTCAACAAAGTTTTGAAAAGTTGAAAGCACGATTGACAGAAGCACCAATTTTAGTACAGCCCGAGTCAGGAAAGGAGTTCGTAATTTATAGTGATGCATCATTGACAGGCCTTGGATGTGTGTTGATGCAAGAGGGTAAAGTGGTAGCTTATGCTTCGAGACAGTTAAAACCGCATGAGAAGAACTATCCTACACATGATTTGGGCTGGCATTGTTGTTTTTGCCTTGAAGATTTGGCGACATTATTTGTACGGTGAAAATCTGAATTTTCTGATCACAAAAGTTTGAAGTACTTGATGAATCAAAAGGATCTAAATCTGCGACAAATAAGATGGCTTGAATTATTAAAGGATTATGATCTAGTGATTGATTATCATCCGGAAAAGCAAATGTAATTCTTGGCGCCTTGAGCGAAAAATTTCTTTTTACTTTGAGAGCCATGAACACGGGGTTAGCATTGTCGATGATGGGTCAATCTTAGCGAAATGAGAGCTAAACCGTTATTTCTCCGATTGATTTGTGATGCTCAAAAGAATGATAGTGAGTTGCGGATCAAGAGAACTCAATGCGAATCAAAGTTACGACTCAGATTTTCGAGTTGGACCGGATGATTGTTTGATGTTTCGAGACAGGATATGTGTGCCGAAAAATGATAAATTGATTCGAAAATATTACATGAGGCGCACAATGGTCATTTATCGATTCATCTGGTAGCACAAAATGTATAATGATTTAAAGAAGTGTATTGGTGGCGGTATGAAAAGGGACATTTCGAATTTGTAACCAAGTGTTTGATCATCAACAAGTAAAAGTTGAACATCAAGTGCCTTGAGGATTACTTCAACCGGTAATGGTGCCCGAGTGGAAATGGGACAAGATTACCATGGATTTTGTAACCGGTTTGCCTTTAACTCCTAAAAGAAGGATCTTTGTTTGGGTAGTGGTTGATAGATTAACAAAGTCACCCACTTTATACCAAGATGCGTACCGATTACTCACTTGATAAATTAGCCAATTATATGTTGCTGAAATTGTGAAGTTGCACGGAGTACCTATGTCTATAATATCGATAGAGATCCAAGATTTACCTCGAGATTTTGGAAAAAGTTACAAGAAGCTTTGGGTACAAAATTGAACTTTAGTACCGCATTTCATTCACAAACAGATGGTCAAACGAAAAGAGTAATCCGGTACTCAAGATATGCTTAGATCTTTGTGTTTTAGAATTTGGAGGTAGTTGGGAGAAATATCTATCTTTGATTGAGTTTGCCTACAATAACGCTTATCAATCAAGTATACAAATGGCACCGTCTGAAGCCTTGTATGGTCGTAAGTGTCGGACTCCTTTATATTGGACCGAGCTTAGTGAGAAATGATTCATGGAGTTGATCTAGTTAAAGAAACCGAAGAGAAAATAAAAGTAATTCGGGATTGCTTAAAAGCTGCTTCAGATCGACAAAAGTCATATGCAGATTTAAAAAGAAAAGAGATTGAATTTCAGGTGGGTGATAAAGTGTTCTTGAAGGTGTCACCATGGAAAAGATTCGAGATTTAGTCGGAAAGGCAAGTTGAGTCCGCGTTTTATTGGGCCGTCATTTAGATTCTTGAGAGAATTAGACCGATGGCATATCGGTTGGCCTTACCGGCAGAGTTAGAAAGAATTCATAACGTGTTTCATGTATCAATGTTGCGACGTTATCGTTCTGATCCTTCACATGTGATTTCTCCAACAGAAATTGAGATTCGATCGGATATGACCTATGAGGAGGAACCAATAAAGATTTTGGCTCGAGAGGTTAAACAGTTAAGAAATAAAAGTATAGCTTTAGTGAAAGTATTGTGGCACGACATGGGATAGAAGAGGCTACGTGGGAACTGAAGAAGCTATGAGGAAGCAGACCCAAACCTCTTTCTGGTAAGATTTTCGAGGACGAAAATCTCAAAAGGGGGGGAGAATTGTGACAACCCGAATTAGGGCCTAATCGGAATAGTGGTTTCATGACCACAAATCCGAGATAGAAATAATTGTTTTATAATTATTTTGGGGTTTATGATATGATTGCATGATTTTGTGAAAATTTCGTGATGAAATTCTATGCCTAAAGTGCTTAAATTGAAAATAGGGACTAAATTGAATAAGTTGCAAAATTTACATCCCGGAAGTTTTTAGTATGAAATTGTTTTGGAATATTAATTAGGAGGTCTTAAATAGCAATTTGACCAATTTTAAATTCATGGACAAAATTAGGACATGGAAGGAATTTTTGAAAGTTTAGTAAGGAGGGGCATTTTGGTCATTTGGATATTAAATGAAATAAAATGGGAAAAATAACACAAAATTGATCATCCTCCTCCTTAGTTGCTGCCGAATTCTCCCTCTCTCCATAGCTAGGGTTTCTTCAATTTTCAAGCTCCATAGTAAGTGATTCCAAGCCCCGTTTTTAATGTTATTTACGTTTTGGAATCTGGAAGCTCGATTAAGCTTATGCTAGTAATAATTTAACCTAGGGTTCACATTTGGAAAAATACCCATAGGTGAAATTTGTGTATTTTGATGTTTTATGATAGAATATGAGGTTTTAAATTATGTTAAATAACTTGTGCTACTCGGTTTTAAGTGAAAACGAGTAAAACGGCATAATCGGTAAAAATACCTATTGTTCATAACTATATGATAGAGTGAGAATTTGATGTTGTTGTAGAAGAGAAAATGTTCAGCATATCATAAAACATAAGAATAAGGGCTGAAATTAAATTCCGAGTCTAGGGCAAAATGTAATTTTGTAAAGTTAGGGGCAAAATGTAATTTTTCCATAATGTGATTTTTGGATTGAAATAAATAGTATGAGTATTAAATGAGCTAAATGTGTTATTATAGATCAAGAAAGACGCGAATTGATCTCGAGCGGGGAAGGAAAAAGTTTTGGACTAAATTGCAAAATTTCCACATTTTGCACCAAGGTAAGTTTGTATGTAAATATTACAATAATTTCATGTACATTCTTATATTTCAGCCTATTATATAAACATACTAGCTGATGTTAAAATGTAAATCGACTATTGGAAAAATGGAAATAAATATAGAGAGAGATCCGGTTGAACATTGGAGAGATCGAATGAAATAGAGGAGCGTAGCTAGGTCACATGTATGATGCTGAGTGCACATCATGTGTACAAGAAAGCTACGAGACACCACAGTAGTAGCTAGGTCACATGCGTGATACGAGATGTATCCCATGTAGACAAGAGAGCTACGTGAAAGATAAATGTAGCTAGGTCGCATGCGTGATTCCAAGTGAAGGACACCATGTAGACAAGAGAGCTACGTGAAAGGTAAATGTAGCTAGGTGCATGCGTGATTCCAAGTGAAGGACACCATGTAGACAAGAGAGCTACGAGACAAATCGGTTAGGTCGCATGAGTGGTACTAAGTGTTCACCATGTGTACAAGAGAGCCGAACTAAACGAAGTATGATGGTGGGGTGTGTCTTTGAAACCATTAAATATCGAGGATTGATCCGAATTGTTCAACGGGATGGTTTTGTGGTGATATTGTGGTTTGGACCTACACTTATGGTGAATGAAATGTGGTGAAAATGATTTGTGGTATATACATATATAAGATAAAATGAGGGTAGCATAAAGAATGTGTGAAAGAGTGAAATTAGCATTAAAACTGTTTTTAGATGGTAGCAGTGACGTGATTTTGAAAAATCACCAAAAATAGGAGGAATATAATTAGAGGTTGAATGAGATGTAAAATTAAAGCTTAATGAGTCTACTTTTATATAAAAGAAACAGAGCAAGCAAAGGAATTCTATATTTTGAGATATTTACAATTGTATGTGACTTGCTCAGGATGAATACGTGATCCCCTGTTCCAAATTTGAAAAATCATTAAAAATTGTACAAATAAAATTAAGAAATATAGTTTACATGCCTAAATTCCTTATTGAGACTAGTTTTAAATGAAACAGACCTCAGGGTTGTTTGAATTGTGTACTGAGAGATATTCAATTCGTAGTGAACAGAGGTCAGATCAGTCGAGCTGTGTAACAGGGGAAACTTTAACTAATAAACTGTACTAATAGGCTGAACCAAAAATTATAGAAAAAAATTAGAAAAAAGCTTTATGAGTCTAGATTCAGGGAAATTTTACGGATTTGAATTTCGAGTTTTGTAACCCGAGTTATGATTTATTTAGTGAATATGATGCAGTAGAGACAGCTAAATCAAAGTGGAATGAATAGTGAAGTTAAAGTAGATAAACTTGAATTGTTGTGTAAACATGTTAGATTCTTTAATTAGTATTTACATACTTACTTACTTAGCTATAAGCTTACTTTGTTTCTCTCTTTTGTCTTATAGTGTTCTTGACTTGCTCAGGAGTTAAGGATCGTGAAGATCTACCGCACTATCATACTTTAGGGTATTTGAACTAAGCGTTTTGAATTATGGCATGTATAGTAGGCTTAATTATTTTGTTACGTGTCATATTTGTCTAGGTTAAAATATTAGTTCTGATACTCGACCGGATACTTTGTACAAGCCATTAAAGTGGGCTAATATTGTTCAAGACATATGCTATACGATGCACTATCAAATTGGATGACATATTTATATCTCGATTATGTTTAATGGTATGTGTTATGTTCTGGTAATACCTTATATCCTGTTCCGGCGACGGTAACGGGTAAGGGGTGTTACAGAGAGAGCACTGGCATTGTCAACACTCACAACGCCTACTTTTTATGGTGTATGTTGCACGGGCACATCATCGACCTTGCCTATTTCATTGCCGTCGCAATTCAGCACCGGATGGAGCAGCATAGGAAGGGGGTCATCTCCACTGGCCCTTATGTTACTCGGTTGGCTTGACACTTCGGGCTCCTCAACACCGTAGCCCAAGAATCCTCCCTTACCCTCATCGGCCAGATGTCTGCACAATGCATCCCAAGCATGCTTAGCATGAGGATGATCGAGAGGCGCCAGGAACCTACCCTCCCTAATATCGTCTCGCCTAATCTACCAAGGAGGAGGCTCCAAAGGACATTACTGATGATGTCCCTCTGCAGCACGAGGACCCACCATCCCAGCCACCACCACCCTCTCATCCAGTTCATGCGGCGGCTTCATATGCTGACATCTCTGAGTGCATCACACGATTTGAGTAGCAGTAACGATTGGATAACATTGATGCTACTCTACAGCAGATTTGTCAGCACCTCTACGTCTCATCGCCAGTCCCACCTCGCGAACCATCCATCAATGAATTTGTCTAAAAATATTTATTTATTATTTTATGTTTTTAATTTTTATTAAAACTACTTTTTATTTTTATTAGATTCTAGAATTTTATTTTTAATTATCAATTTTAGTTATTTCTTTATGAGTAATTATTCTTCCTAATATCCCCTAAAAAAGTTCCTGATTTTATCAGAGTTATATAGAGCTCTTAAGCTCATCATCGTATAAGAACTAAAAACTCCAACGGGAAAGGATCTCCACGACTTCCATGTCCTGATCGACCACGACCAAAGCTACCACTAGATATAATATTCTTTTGGCGTAGGACTTATGGACTAATGAACCTCTACCACCGTCAGAGTATCCTCCTCCACTCTCGCACCGATTACTCTCCAAAACTCCAGTTCGAGGAATTCATCATACAGGAAGTTTCACTTCTCTCCCTATCATATTTTTATATTCTAACATCTATCTTTGTACATTGAGGGCAATGTACATCTTAAGTGTGGGGGGTATTTATTTCATTATCAAAAAAATCCCTGAATGACTGCCTTGTTCTCTTGGAAAGCTCTCATATCGTATTTAGGATAAATTTTGACTGATTTATGATTTTGATGGATATATCTTGAATTCAAACATAGGGATTTATGCATTGATTGTTTAAACTTTAAGACATTAGAGAATCAAGCATGATAAGTTAATTTTTAAGAATTTAAAATTATAGGTTGTTTCCCCAAGTCTATGTATTACTTTGAATTGGAATTCACGAGTTTAAACATCAAAAGCCATAATTTTTGTGAGATTTTTAGCCTTTTGAGCATCTATTAATTTTTTCATGGTCACTTTCATTATTGCTTTGAGTGCATCAATATCGAATTGTTATTCTAGAACTTGCCTGATTATGCATGTCAAGACCACACTATTTGATTTGATATGTCAAAATGAGAAAGGCACTTAGGATTAACCCACTCATGTCATGAAAAACCTACCTCCACGATTAACCCTTAGTGAACCCCGTTGAGCTAACAAGATATTCCTTGTATTACCCTTAATATTAACCCTTAACCCATTTTTGTTGAAATCCCCTCAATTATTTTGATTCCTATTTTTGTCGAGATTTGAGTTGAGTAAATTGCTTAGCTATGTCTTGTTTGTAATAAGTTATTCTATGTTATTTAACTTGCTCTAAGAAAAAAAACTATGTATACACATTAGTAATTCCATTTTCTGAGAAGACGCTCTGTTGTACGCAAGTGATGATTAACTCTTTTTCTAGTTAGGCAATTTTTCAATTTGATCTCAATTCTAACCATTTCTTTCAGCTTGTGACCACACCCCTTAACCAAGCCTTGTTACAACCTTCTAAAGACCTTTTGATTGATGTTTCATCTCAATTTATAGTGGTGGAGATTTGATTTTCATGCAAGCCTATGGTAATGACTTTTCATTATTGACTATTGAGTGCTTCATTTATTGTCCTTAAACACCTCGAGTGATTTGAGTCAATCTTTAGTGAGGATGTGAAACTTTGTGATATTTTGAATTAAAGGAAATTACTTAGATGAGAGGAGACACATATGTTTTCAGGATAAAATGCTCAATTTAGAATGTTTGAAACTTTGATGTTCTTTTAGTTGAATTCTCAAATGTATAATTACCTGTAGATTATTTTGAGATATTATCGATAGAAATTGTAAGTTGAGAAGAATTTATTATTATGATTTGAGAATTTTGCTTAAGGACAAGCAAATGCTTAAGTGTGGGGGTATTTGATAAACCGTAATTTATACATATTTTTACCCCATTCTTAACGTATTTTATGGATGATTTTTCCTTAGAATTGGTGAATTCGATGCTCCTAATGCCTTAATTTCATGTTTTATACCTAGGAGAGCATAGGAGAGTGAAAGGAACGAGAAATAGGCAAAATATAGAGAAAATGGCCCAAAGTACGAAATCAACACGGCCTGGACTTCCTCACACGGGCAGCCCACACGGCCGTGTCAATTTGGCAGAATTGAAGCACAACTGATACGAGTAGAGCACATGCCCGTGCCATTCTAACAGGCCGTGTCAATTTGGCAGAATTGAAGCACGACTCACACGGGTAGAACATACACCCGTGCCATTCTAACAGGCTCGAACAAGGCCTGAAATAATCGCACATGGGCATGTCCCTACCGAGCCCAAGTTGAGTCCAATTCGGAAAAGGCTACTTTTGAGGGCTCATAGGCATTCCAAAGCCTATAAATACACCCTAGAATAGGAGAAAAAGAACACACAGAATAAGGGGTAAGGAATTAGTCCAAGGAAGCCGATTGATTCATCTCAGAAGCCGGATTCATCATCAAGACTGAAAATCTCTACTCAATTTACCTTTCAGGAGTTTTGGGTTTTCTTTATGTTTTGTATTCTTTATTATTCCGAGATGTTTTCTTATTTATTTATGAACTAAAACCCTTAAATACCTAAGCGGAATGAAACCTAAGACGAATCTTGTTATTATTTTCTGAATTGTATGATAAATATTTAACTTGTTCTTAATTATGTGTTCTTAATTCTTGTTTTGATATCCCAGGATACTGATTCAAGATAAGCTCTTATTCAGAGGAGGAATAAACCCTGTCTAAGAGTACATTTGTCATAATTAAGCGGAGTTGTTTGCGCGCCTAGACATAGGGTGACAAGATTTTGCCGGATTAGGGTGAAACCTAATAAGGGGATCCATAGATCGAGTTAATGCAACCCTAGAATGTTAATTAGAAAAAGGTCTCTATTATTCAATCTAGGGATTAGATGTTATTAGTCTCGAATAGGGGTAATAACATAACTTAGAGATCTCTATGGAACAAGTTAAATGAACAAATCGTCCAATTCAGAGCCAGAATAACAAGTACAGTCTAGGTGGATTTTTCCTTAGGTATTGTCTTAATTTAATCGATTTTCCCAAAAGCAATTCCCCAATTCTATTCTCTGTGAGTTCTTAGTATAGATAATTAGTTAGTTAAAACAAAACCCCTTTATTCCTAGGCTAGATAATAAAAGACAGTCATTACTAGTACTTTTAGTTCCTTTGGGTTCGACAATCTGGTCTTGCTAAAACTTTGCTACTATTCGATAGGTACACTTGTCTACATCACGATAATAGTTAGTTTCAAGAACGATTAATTATAAATATTTAAAACCTATCACGAAATCACGCGATCAAGTTTTTGGCGCCGTTGCCGGGGAATAAAAGTATTAGGAACACTCAATTTTTATTACTTTAGCCATTTATTTTTCTTGCAATCTAATTCTATTTTTAAATTTTATTCTAATTTAATAATTTTCTTTTTCTTTCTTCTGGTAGGTTTTTCTAGTTTATGACTAGAAGAAACCCGTCAGGACCACTACTTTTTGACGAAGAAATCGATCGCATAGTTTGCAGAAACCAAAGAGAAATAAGGCGAAGCTTAAGATACACAGAGAATGACCAAGAAGACGATACGCAACCCCTAACCGAAGAGATGGCCAAAAACCAAGACAATCAGCTACCTCCTGCGATTGTAGTTAATCAAAATCCTGCTCCATGCACTATGTATGGTTATGCTAAACCTTCATTAATAGGAACTGAGTTGAGCATAGTTAGACCTGCTCTAACTGCAAATACTTTTGAACTGAAACCTAACACTATTCAAATGATACAGCAATTTCTTCAGTTTGACGATTTGTAGGATGAGGATCCCAATGCTCACTTAGCAAACTTCCTAGAATTTTGTGATACATTTAAAATCAATAGCATTTTTGATGATGTCATACGTCTTCAGTTATTTCCCTTTTCATTGAGGAACAAAGCTAAACAGTGGTTGAACTCGTTACCACGAGGGTCAATTACTACTTGGGAACAAATGATCGAAAAATTTTTACTAAAATATTTTTCACTGGCTAAAATGGCTAAATTACATAATGATATCTCTTCTTTTGTCCAGATGGATTTAGAAACACTCTACGATGCATGGGAGAGATACAAGGATCTTTTGAGAAAGGGCCCTCACCATGGGTTACCGCTTTGGCTTCCGGTTCAAACATTCCATAATGGCCTGAATCCTTCGACTCGGCAAATGGGTGACGCAGCTGCTGGCGGAGCCATCAATAACAAAACACCTGAAGATGCTTATGAGTTCATAGAGGAGATGTCACTGAATAACTATCAGTGGCAAGTCATGAGGACAAAGGCAACAAAAACAGCCGGTGTTTATAACATCTATTTGGTCACCATGCTCTCTAATTAGGTACAACTCTTGAATAAGAAAATTGATGGTTTTCTTAGTTCTTCACAGGTTCATCCAGTAATGAGGTGCAAGACGAATGGAGGAGGAGCATGCACAGAGTATCAACCCTTCAACCGTAGCATCAAGGAGGAACATGTCCAATATATGCGTTACAATAACTCTAGATCCCAAAATAACCCATATAGTAACACTTACAATGCAGGTTAGAGGAACCACCCAAATTTCTTATGGGGAGGCCAAGGAAATCAATGACCACCTCCGGGCTACCAACAGCCACCCTATCAATAGGAAAAGAAATCGAACCTTGAAGAGATGCTCACAAAGCTTATCTCAGTATTAGAAATCCATTATTAGAACACCAAAACGGCACTTAAAAATCAACAAGCATCAATCTAAGGGCTCAAAACTCAGATAGGCCAGCTTTCTAAACTAATCTCCGAACGACCACAAGGTAGCTTGCCAAGTAATACTGAACCTAACCCAAGGGAACAGCTCAACGAGATTAATGTTCAAGATGTAGAAGGATTCGTTGAGCTTAAGCCAGAACCGAGGCAAGAAACTGTGGTAAGCAAACGTAAATGTGAGGTAGATTATAATAAAAACAAATCAGTTGCTGTCGAATATAAACCTTGTGTGCCATACCCCAACGCGACAAGGAAAGACCGCTCAGATGAACAATTTGGTAAATTCCTTAAACTCTTAAAAAATTACATACTAACTTACCATTTATTGAAGCTCTATCGTAGATGCCAAACGCAATGAAATTTTTAAAGGAGCTTTTAGCAAATAAGTGGAAGTTGGACGAGGCGTCGCATGTAGAGCTGAACTTAGTTTGCTCAGCTATTCTCCAAAATAAACTACCCAACAAACTAAAAGATCCAGGGAGTTTTACAATTCCTTACCTAATTTTTAGTTTAGATGTTAATAATGCATTAGCTAATTTAGGGGCTAGTATCAACGTCATGCCCTACAAAATGTTCAAACAATTAGGTCTTGGGAAACCCAAAAAAACTAGGATGAGCATTCAATTGGCGGATAAAACTATAAGATTTCCTAGGGGTTTTATTGAAGATGTGCTAGTTAAAATCGATAAATTTATATTTCCCGTGGACTTCATTGTTCTAGACATAGAAAAGGATAGCAACACCCCTTTAGTTCTAGGAAGGCCTTTTTTAGCAACTGCTATAATGATCATTGATGTTGGCACAGGTGAACTCACGCTCCGTGTGGGAGACTAAACAATCACCCTTCAAGCTCGTAATTCTAGCAACACATCAAAAATTAAAGTTGATCGTCTAACCTATTCTACTAAATGACAATATGGTACAACCTACTTTGCAGGAAATGAGTCTGAAGAAAGCACATGAGTCATTCTCAAGCAATAGTAGAAGACCTACTCATGAAGAACGAAGGCTGCAAATAGAGGAGCTAGATGAATGGTGAACACAAAAACTGAGAACACATGATAAACCAAATCTACGCTAGAACGAGCTCGATACCTTTCCAAATCAACTTAAGGTTAGAGATAAAGTCTTATTAGATGCCGCAGATCCTCACATTGTCACTGCCAGACTGAATGAAGAAATCCCTCTTACGTTACTTAGTATTTTTCCATTCGGTATAGTTGAGGTAAGTCACCCCAAGTTCGGCACTTTTATGGTAAACAACACCCATTTAAAACCTTATTTTGATGAGATTGATAGCAAGAACGAGGAGTATAAACTCCTTGAACCACCATGACCATTCAACGGAGAAGTAAGTCGAGCTCAGACTATAAATAAGCGCTCCTTGGGAGGCAACCCGAGCACCAACTGTATTAACTTCTTTAAATATTAGTGTATAACACCTAACTTACTAACGGAGCTCTTGAAAACAGGTTCACCATAGAGACACGGCCAAGCACACTGGCATGCTTAGGACTGTGTGGAAATAGAATAAAAATTTTCCCCAAACACGGGCTATGAAAAATCGCCATGGCCGTGGCCGAGCTTGCCAAAACAATACAGGCATGTGACACGCCCGTGCCTTAGGACCGTGGTTGAAACTGAGAAACTAGCACGGGCGTGCAACATGCCCATGTCTAACACCCTTGGTCGAACCTGTCAAATTAACACAGGAGTGGGACTTGCATACACGGGCGTAAGAGAAGCGAACGAAGCTAGACACAGTTGTGCGACACGGCCATGTGCACCCACACGACCAAGGTACACGGGAGTGGGACGAATTTCAGACACGCCCAAATAGGAAAAACGTGAAACACACGGGCGTGTCCCCTGGCCGTGTGGCCCAAAATCTATAAATACCCTGCACTATTCATGGTCTTCCCCACTCAAAAACCCTAACCCTAGTCGCTGCAAGTCCACACGGCCTCCCTGCCACGCCCGTGCGCTGCCTCCAACTCCATTTTTGACGCTTGATTTCTCTCCCTTAGCGTTTGTTTACTCTTTTCACCTCTATTCTACTTACTTTTAATGTTTATTTTAAAATAATCTTTATTTTTCTCTTACTATTTCCATTTTGATCATTATTTTAGCATTATTAGATTATTTATGATACATTTCATGTTTAAATCAAGTTGTTAGAAAAGCCTTACTCTTTTGTCATACACATGCCATTACTATGCCAATTCTCACGCCATTACAATGATAATGTCACAAAATTATGCTATCAAAATAATTATGTTGGTTATGTTTAATATTAGTAGTTGCGGCTGAAATTCTGATTTTTATTTGAAATTTGTCTTCATTTTACTTTTATCATTTTTCAAGATGAATTAATGGTTTTGATTACATGTACCATATCGTCTTCACGAGGAAAGAAAACCGCCGTACCTGCTTCGAAGAAGAGAAAGGGAGCGTCATTTTCTGCAGGTCCAACCACGAAAATTCATCACCCACTCCTGCAGTTCCCCCGAGGGCCCCAAGAAGAACTTCCCAAATCCTTCTGGCCCGACCTTTAATTTCAGGGCTGCTACATCGATTGGGCTGCAATAGAACAAGTTTAGTTGGCTGCTGCGATTCGGGCCCTCCTAACCACTGACCCTTGAAGCTGTTCTTTAGGATCATCAAGCCAACATACCTCGAGCTCACGATGGAACTATGCTCAACGTTTCATCTTCAAATCGTAATGACGAACTACGATGATCCTGGCATGGTCTAATTTCTCCTAGGTGGATTAGTCTGCCAGCTCAACATCCTAGAGTTCGGTACGGCACTGGGCTTATATACGGAGGAGTTCAAGGAGGAGAATTATTTAGACACTCTTAATCGCCATATCCATCATTCTCCCTCATGGTGCTCGGACACACTAGTACCAGGTGGGGCCACTTACAATCCTAGCCGCTCCAAGTCATCGGCTCTCCCTCCATCTATGAGGTACCTACACGCCATTTTGGCTCACATGATAACGGGAATGAGAGAGAGCACTAGAATCGTCAACACTCACGATGCCTACTTTTCATGGTGTATATCACACGGGCACATCATCGACCTTGCCTATTTCATTGCCCTTGCGATTCAGCACCAGAGGGAGTGGCATAGGAAGGGGGTCATCTCCATTGGCCCTTATGTTACTCGATTGGCTCAACACTTCGGGCTCCTCAATACCGTAGCCCAAGAATCCTCCCTTACCCTCATCGTCCAGATGTCTCCATAATGCATCTCAAGCATGCTTAGCATGAGGATGATCGAGAGGCGCCGAGGAACTTACCCTCCCCAATATTGTCTCACCCAACCTACCGAGGAGGAGGCTTCAGAGGACATTACTGATGATGTCCCTCCGCAGCACGAGGACCCACCATCCCAGCCACCACCACCCTCTCGTCCAATTCATGCGGCGGCTTCATATGCTGACATCTCTAAGCGCCTCACACGATTCGAGCAGTAGTGTTTTCAATGATTTGATAACATTGATGCTACTCTACAACAGATTTGTCAGCACCTCCACATCTCATCGCCAGTCCAACCTCGTGAAAAAACATTTATTTATTATTTTATATTTTTAATTTTTATTAAAACTATTTTTTATTTTTATTAGATTCTAGAATTTTATTTTTAATTATCAATTTCAGTTATTTCTTTCTGAGTAATTATTCTTCCTAATATCCCCTAAAAAAAGTTCCTGATTTTATCATAGTTATATAGAGTTCTTAAGCTCATCATCGCATTGGAACTAAAAACTCCAACGGGAAAGGTTCTCCACGACTGCCATGTCCCGATCGACCACAACCATAGCTACCACTAGATAAAATATTCTTTTGGCACAGGACTTATGGATGAACCTCTACCACCGCCGGATTATCCTCCTCCACTCTCATACCAATTACTCTCTAAAACTCCAGTTCGAGGAATTCATCATACAAGAAGTTTCAGTTCTGTCCCTATCTTATTTTTATATTCTAATATCTATCTTTGTACATTGAGGGCAATATACATCTTAAGTGTGGGGAGGTATCTATTTCATTATTAGAAAAATCCCTGAATGACTGCCTTGTTCTCTTAGAAAGCTCTCATATCATATTTAGATAAATTTTGACTGACTTATGATTTTGGTTGATATATCTTGAATTAAAACGTAGGGACTTATGCATTGATTGTTTAAACTTTAAGACATTAGAGAATCAAGCAGGATAAGTTTACTTTTAAGAATTTAAAATTATAGGTTGTCTCCCCATGTGTAGGTATTACTTTGAATTGGAATTCATGAGTTTAAACATCTAAAAGCCATAATTTTTGTGATATTTTTGAGCCTTTTGAGCATCTATTAATTCTTTCATGCTCACTTTTATTTTTGCTTTGAGTACGTTAATATCGAATTGTTATTCTAGAACTTGCCTGATTATGAATGTCAAGACCACACTATTTGATTTGATATGTCAAAATGAGAAAGGCACGTAGGATTAACCCACTCATGCCATGAAAAACCTATCTCCACGATTAACCCTTAGTGAACCTCGTTGAGCTAACAAGCCATTCCTTGTATTACCCTTAATATTAACCCTTAACCCTTTTTTGTTGAAATCCCCTCAATTATTTTGATTCCTATTTTTGTCGAGATTTGAGTTGAGTAAATTTCTTAGCTATGTCTTGTTTATAATAAGTTATTCTATGTTATTTAACTTGATCTAAGAAAAAAAACTATGTATACACATTAGTAATTCCATTTTCTGAGAAGACGCTCTGTTGTACGCAAGTGATGATTAACTCTTTTTCTAGTTAGGCAATTTTTCAATTCGATCTCGATTCTAACCATTTCTTTCAGCTTGTGACCACACCCCCCTAACCAAGCCTCGTTACAACCTTCTAAAGACCTTTTGATTGATGTTTCATCTCAATTTATAGTGGTGGAGATTTGATTTTCATGCAAGCCTATGGTAATGACTTTTCATTATTGACTATTGAGTGCTTCGTTTATTATCCTTAAACACCTTGAGTGATTTGAGTGAATTTTTAGTGAGGATGTGAAACTCTGTGATATTTTGAATCAAAGGGAATTACTTAAATGAGAGGAGACACATATGTTTTTAGGATAAAATGCTCAACTTAGAATGTTTGAAACTTTGATGTTCTTTTAGTTGAATTCTCAAATGTATGATTACCTGTGGATTATTTTGAGATATTATCGATAGAAATTGTAAGTTGAGAAGAATTTATTATTATGAGTTGAGGATTTTTCTTGAGGACAAGCAAATGCTTAAGTGTGGGGGTATTTGATAAACCGTAATTTATACATATTTTTACCCCATGCTTAACGTATTTTATGGATGATTTTCCTTAGAATTGGTGAATTCGATGCTCCTAATGCCTTAATTTCATGTTTTATACCTAGGAGACCATAGGAGAGCGAAAGGTACAAGAAACGAGCCAAAAATGGAGAAAATGGGCCAAAGTACGAAATCAACACGGCCTGGACTTCGTCACGTGGGCAGCCCACACATCCGTGTCAATTTGGCAGAATCGAAGCACTACTCACACGGGTAGAACACATGCCCTTGCCATTCTAACAGGCTCGAACACGACCTAAAATAATCACACATGGGCGTGTCCCTACCGAGCCCAAGTTGAGTCCAATTCTGAAAAGGCCACTTTTGAGGGCTCATAAGCATTCCGAAGCCTATAAATACACCCTAGAATAGGAGAAAAAGAACACACAGAATAGGAGGTAAGGAATTACTCCAAGAAAGCCGATTGATTCATCTCAGAATCTGGATTCATCATCAAGACTGAAGGTCTCTCCTCAATTTCCCCTTCAGGAGTTTTGGGTTTTCTTTATGTTTTGTATTCTTTATTATTCTGAGATGTTTTCTTATTTAGTTATGAACTAAAACCCTTAAATACCTAAGGGGAATGAAACCTAAGACGAATCTTGTTATTATTTTCTGAATTGTATGATAAATATTTAACTTGTTCTTAATTATGTGTTCTTAATTCTTGTTTTGATATCCCAGGATACTGATTCAAGATAAACTCTGATTTAGAAAAGGAATAGACCCTGTCTAAGAGTACATTTTTCATAATTAAGCAGAGTTGTTTGTACGTCTAGACATAGGGTGACAAGATTTTACCAGATTAGGGTGAAACCTAATAGCAGGATCCATAGATTGAGTTAATGCAACCCTAGGATGTTAATTAGAGAAAGGTCTCAATTATTCAATCTAGGGATTAGGCATTATTAGTCTCGAATAGGGATAATAACATAACTTAGGGATCTTTATGGAATAAGTTAAATGAACAAATCGTTCGATTCGGAGCCAGAATAACAACTGCAGTCTAGGTGGATTTTCCTTAGGTATTGTCTTAATTCAATCGATTTTCCAAAAAGTAATTCCCCAATTCTATTCTCTGTGAGTTCTTAGTTTAGATAATTAGTTAGTTAAAACAAAACCTCTTTATTCCTAGGCTAGATAATAAAAAGATAGTCATTACTAGTACTTTTAGTTCCTTTGGGTTCGACAATCCAGTCTTGATAAATCTTTACTACTGTTCGATAGGTACACTTGCCTACATCACAATAATAGTTAGTTTCAAGAACGATTAATTATAAATATTTAAAACCTATCACGAAATCACGCGATCACCCAGCTAGCCTCTACACTTCACTTTATTCAACCCTGCACTCCATATGGGGATAAAATAAACCCACCCATCCCTACACTCCAGAATATAGCACCGATTGCGGCACTAAAAATTAATTGCAGCAGAGCTGCCAGTACAGTACACTTCCTCCAATCATAATAAACCCATCCCTATGCAATATGTCATGTGTCATGGCATAATATCATACATATATGCAATATGCTAATGGCACACTCACATACAGTCATACATATCATAGGCGCATATCAGTCATTTTACCTTATAGGGGCATAACAGTTATTTCAACAATTTAGGGTCTAGGTATACTTACTGACCCAACAGTAGGTTCCCAGTCGTCTCGAGCGACCTGTGCAACCTTAACAGTCAAACAGTGAAAATGGGCCCATGTGGGCCCACACACCCATGGGGACCACAAAGCCCAAAAATGGCTTTGGCTGTGTGAACTGCACAGCCTGGCCCAACAATCTCCACCCATTCGTGTGGTTTACCCATGTGGGGTCCACAAGCCTATAGGGCCCACACGGTCCATTTTGGCCCAAAGCGGCCTAAGCCCATGAAAACGCTTCTGTTGACCTCTACGATCAAATGCCTCCGTTTATGTGTTCGATTTACCACACGAGCGACCGCACGCTCGTGTGGGGTTGACGGTCACCTATTCTAGCTTTTGCCGATTTACGATTATGGTAGTGTGATTACATAACTTAGACGAAGATGTACGAGTAGCCCACGAGCCCAAAGGCTATATGCAATCAAAATATTCCATTAATCAATGACTATAGGGTTAACATCTCCTTTTAATACTTATTGCAAAATTTTCACTAACACTTGCCTTTGTCAAACTAATGAAGATCACACCCTTAAACCGATACACGAGACCGATTACGAACTCCTTTATAGATTACCTGTGTTCCAAGTGAACTATTAACTATCACAGTACATGCACATAAATTAAACCAAGCGTACAACCACTTACCGAAGGTGTAAAATCGAAACTAGGAAAGGAGGGCAATCGGTCCACTATCCCCAAAAATATCCCTCGCTATGACAGAGGCAGAGCTAGCGCAACCACACACCTAGAAATTTTCTGCAGGAAAAGAAGGTGTTAGGTGAGAACTATAGATGTGGTAGGAAGGGAAAAGGGTGAGAAAGATCTAAATAGCAGCACTTACCACCAAGATCGACAGAGAAGAAGCAGAAGAAGGAGTCGACACAAAGAGGATAAATGAAAGAGAAGTATTTGGCCAGCAAAGATTGAATTGAATTTGATAGAGGAAGGAAGAAGAAAGAAGAATCGATCACCCAAGGTTAAAATTGAAAGAGTTTGAGAGAGAGGAAGGCAATAGATAGTCAGCCAAAGGGAAAAGAACTGTTTGAGAAAATGTGTGAAGGAAAAGAAAGTCCGTGGACAAAAGGATTGAAAAGGAGAGTAAAACCGAAAGCAACTACACCCGAATGGTACTCGAAATAGCACTACTCAGCTTTAGAATTGAAAATGAAAAGAACCACAACTTGGAAAAACTTGAAATGGAGAGAAAAGAACCAAAAGAGCAGAAAATGTCGAAAGTTTTAGAGAATATCTTTTTCAGCCGAAAATCCCTTTACAGCTACTATTCAATTTTGGCACAACTCTGTCACATCTTAAATTCCACTTTTTCCGCCCTTAACTCTTTCCTAGAATCTCTCCACCATAACCTCTTCAACCACTTATTCAAACTCCATCCAACCACCTCAATTTCGGTCAACCTAAGACACCTCCACGTTACTTGTAGCAAAATAAAATCTATTGTGAAATCCAAGACTCAAACCTCAGACCCCCTGGAACACTCCACACGCCACTACCCTAGACCAGCAGGCTTTTTATGCCAAGTTTTGCCTTTTTTTTTTATTTAAAAAAAAGCCAAGGTTTTATTCAATGAAAACAAAATTTTTGCAAATGCCCAGGCTTGAACCCAGGACTTCTCAGACACTCTCAGAACACTTAGCCACTAAAACAGATACATAGTTGTGTAACAAGACACACAAAAATAATTACTAAAGTTTTAGGGCATTACAGAATAAATGTAACACCCCTACCTGTGTCGAACACCGGGATAGGATACGAGGCATTATGAGACTTGAGCATACACTACTATGTAAAATCGGGCCATAAAATTTCGTTCAAATTTAAAATTTATTCAAGAACAAGCATATCGTCCCTTATATGGGCCTACGAGGCCCAAAATGTACATCGGGGCAGTTTAGGACTAAACCGTGAACCTTAGAAAAATTTTCTTAAATTAGGGTCACACGCTTGTGTGGACACAAGGACACACCTGTTCGCCCTTGACACACTTGTGTCCCCAGGCCGGGTAACTTTCTGCTTATGACGTCAGCATAAATTTAATTTCACACGGCCAAGTCACACGCCCATGTGCTAGGCCATGTGGCGAATTTAATTTTCACATTTAAGGTGCAGACTTCACACGGCCTAAGCACACGCCCATGTCTTAAAGTCGTGTCCTCCATAAAGCTGAGACACACGGCCGTGTCTCTGCCTGTCTGTTTACTACCATGCATACTGACTTGTAAAACTAGGGTGCAGGGGACATACGGCCGGACTACAAGCCCATGGGGCTGACCGTGTGTCACACACTGCCTAGACACATATCCGTGTGTCTACCTGTGTAGACAAATTTGAGGTTATATTTGAAGCCCTCCTGTCACCCTTAACAACCCCAACACACACTCACATGCTAATGGTGGTTGACATGGCATAAAAGGGTTACTTAGACATCCATAGCTTTAACTCATGCATGATAAATTCATATCAAGTTTACCTAATTGGGACTCCTTGACTTGTTAAGTTCATTCAATACATTTCTTTACCTTTATTAATATAGTGATCATACCAATTGACATCATTTATCTATCAAGCATAGATTCCACATTTTATTAGCCATTTGGCACACACCACAAAAGTAATAACACATCTCATACACGTAACAATATTTAGGGAATTCAACCCAATAATCAATATGAGCCATATTTCAAGGCTATATACAAAATGGAATAATATACCAAAAGGAGCCATCACTTTGGCTAATAAATATGACACATATAACAAAATACTAAGTCCCCTATACATGCCATACTTGAATGTAGTAAACTAATTATACCCCAAAAGATTTGTTGATAGTGTGACTCAAGCTCCAACGTCCACGATCCCTGAGCTAGCTTGACGATGTTAAAAGAAAAGGGAAAGGAGAGAAGGGTAAGCATAGAGCTTAGTAAGTTGTATGTAATTAATAAACAACATAAGTCATGATATTCATGGATTAAACATATTATCAATTATCACCACAATATTATACTACATACATGAACGTAGTCAAAATTGACATTAAATATCATTAAACATCAAGCTTATCTTACTCCTTTCTACTCATGCTAAAATTCCCATCATGAATCGAGTTCAATACTCATAAGGTTTACGTACATACCTGTACCGTACATTCTTACTCATATCACTCCACTTCTTAACCAGACATCTTGAATGGCCCATTGAACCACCAGAATATTAAAGGACACTCAGGATTGTCATACACCAAATAAAGTACCAATGCCATGTCCCCGACATGGTTTTACATGAATCCACAAATCATCGGCGATGCCATGTCCCAGAAATAGTTTTACACTAGTACACATATCATCACCGATGCCATGTCCCAGACATAGTCTTACACAGGCACATATATCATCGCCGATGCTATGTCCCAGACATGGTCTTACACAGGCACATATTTCATCGCCGATGCCATGTCCCAAACATGGTCTTACACAGGCAAATTTAGCATGGTGTCATGACATCCAAGTCCTAAGTATTCCTTTGGTCCACCCTGGCTTCGAGACTCCGTTGGATCATCACAAGTCAATTTCATTAAGGGATACATACATGTATCATATAATGTCAAATATTAAGTACGTAATATTGGAGTTGTTGAATTACTTCCACTCACCTCAGTGCAAAATATGGTAAATTTGCGATTTAGTCCTCAATCTTGCCTTTTCCTCCGTTAAGGTATATCCCTTGTCCCTCTTAATTTTGAGCTTGAAAGATGAAAGAAACCTTAGCTATAGCTTCTTGTGAAATTCAACCAAGGAGGATGAAGATGGACACAAATTTTGACTATTTTCCCCTTTCAATTCTTTTATTAACTAATGGACCAAAATGCCCTTCTATTATAACTTTGATTTTTTATACCTCCTATGTCCTTTTTTGTCCATAATGACATATAATGGTCTAATTGCCAAATAAGGACTTCAAATTTAAAATCTCATCACAATTAAGCCCTTAAATTAACTAGAACACATGTTTTTCACTTATTGCAATTTAGTCCTAATAACTCAATTGGACACCTTATCGGTAAAATTTCTCATTGATAAATTAACACACACATGAAAATATATCATGGATCTCGTAACATCCATAAAATAATTATTTTTATATAGGATTTGTGGTCTTGAAACCACTATTCTGACTAGACCCTAATTCAGGATGTTACACTAGGAAGGACGATGCTAAGGCTGGACCAAAGAAGTAGCTAAGCGGGCATATATGCATACAAAGCAGAGGTTGCATAGGCATGTTCGAGTCTAATAGAAACATTTCAAACAAGTTTTGAAAATTTTTTATAAGCCTTAGGGTGACTCAATTGTGTTGGTAAAATAATCTAAGTCAGTAGTATTATTTAGAGGTTAAATAAGTGGGATCGTATAAACCAAAGTGATGTGTAATTATACTGTGAGTTTTGTACACATTGTTCACCCAAATGCAATTTTGTTGGGTAGTCTTACTATTAAGATGTATTTCTTTGAAAATTTGTATGTGTTATGTATGTATAAGTTTGTTATAGCAATGTAACACTTAAGGTCCGGATCTGGTGAATTGATTTGGGTTGAGGGCATTATAGCATTTATAATAATAACACATTTTACATACACCATAAGGCTTATAAATAGATTTCGTAACTTATTCATAACATTTCTATCAAACTTGAACACGCCATTCCTTTTGCTCTGTATGCATAATAGCCCATTTGTACCACCCAGCGTAGTCCTGGTGTCATTCCTCTTGGTGTTGCCCCCTAATCCGCCTACCTGTGATATAATGACACAGAGGTAAGTTCGATAGAACTTAGTTGGTAAGCCCTAATTTACCTAAGTCTTATTTGAGAATATCTATCTCTTTGTTATGGATTTTTTTAGCTCGACTCTGACGAATAAGTCTCCAAGATTCTATTTATCATGCCATAGTTTTCAAACCTCGTACAGCAATCATAACTTGCCTTACAGATAGTTTTCAAACCTCGTACAGCAATCATAACTTGCCTTACAGCAATCATAACTTGCCTTTCACCATATTGTTACATTTTTCACATTTTTCATCTTGTCTATTCATGATTCTTTAACCTTTAGTATTACAAAGGACCATACAGACGAAACACTTTCGATTCACCAAACACATTTGATATGTTTTAGCTTTAATGTTCACATCTCACAATATGAAGGATTCACCTTGTCATACTATACATAGCCATTCCTTCAAAGTCTGCCATTTTGTTCCTCTAAGGTTTGCCATATCTATATATGAAACTTTTAGAGTTTACCATACTTGCCATTCTTTCATACATATCATTCTTATAGAGTTTATTGTACATACTTTTCCTTCAAATATTTGCCACAAGGGTCATTCATTAGATTGTGCCACAAAGGTGTTCCTTTTTTTCAAGATAGCCACAAAGGCTTCCTTTAATGAGTTCGCTACAAAAGGTTTTTGTCTCTTGGTGATTTAGGTGATAGGGATTTTCCTAGACTCACACTTAGTGGGTTTGCCCCTCATCGTCCTAGGGCACACAAAGACAACATTAGGTAATAATGCTCCTTAAATTCTTCCATATGATGCCATAACCCACCAGTTAAGGTCTTACACGATATGGTCTTTAACACCATGCCCATATACTTATCCTTTAAGAGATTGGTGTTTTTAGTCCCAACCGACCCCTTTAGATGACTCCGGAGATAGACACAACTCATCATGCATCGAATCACTCATGACAAAAAATCTTATGCTTACCAGACATATATGCACTTCCTACCAAACAAAAAATCACAAGTTCATACCAATTCAATTCAAATCATACATTATAATAGCTTACTAAAATTTGGCTTATTTCACTTTTCGATTTCAAATTTTTTTTTCAATGTTTCACCCAATAGAACCCTATAAAAATGAATCTGGATACATAGGTGAACTGCTTCACACCAAGATAGCTTGTATGAGCTTAAACTACACTACACCAAGGCACCAAAATACAAAGCCTGTAGGCATAAAATGTTTAAACATTTTTAATTACATCCCTCCACCACACCAAAGTCTCCATAGAGACAAACAATACTCGATGATGTGCAACAGATGTTGGATCTCAATATAATTTTCCATAATCTCCATATCTCACATATCTCACACAATCGTGCATACGACCCAATTGGAATGTTAATAGTATCCTAACCTTTTACTAAGTTCACATGGGCATCAACCATACTTATTAACATATTCATACCCTGTATCATTCACATTTGCATATCATATTCTGTAATCGGTCACATTTGTATTTCATACCCTGTAATCGATCACAGTTCAATCACTAACCACCAATCACCAATCTATTTCATTTCAATTCAATCCAATTCATATATAATTTTACATTCAATTCATAATCTTATTTCAATTCATCATCAACCCAAAAATATCTCTTATCATATAGCATGTTTCAATCCATTTTCATATAACGCATAATGTCTTCACTAAATAATACTACTTTCCATTTTATCCAATTCAATCCACTATCTCGATAATCAATATCAACTGTTGAACCAAGCTTTACTTGGAAATTATTTTGATATAACAAATATTATGTTTTGAACAAAAAACATTTTAAACAAACCTTGGCAAAAAATTTCATTTCAAATGACACTAAAAAGAAAAATAGTTGAACTCATACTTAGAAAATATTTTAAGGTCAAATTTTTAAACAAACTTTCAAACATGTTAAAACTCCTCCAAGCCAAAAAGTATTGATCCATTATTGATATTTTTTGTCAAGTAATGTAAACTGAAAAATATATAGGATTTTCCTATGTCATTTATCACCTTTTACTTAAATTAGTTGTTAAAACTAAGTAATTGTTTAATAAATTAATGAAATATGTGAAAATATGAAATTAGGACATAGAAATTATTAAAATGTGATTTTATGCTTTATTATATAGTTTTCATGCATAAAATGGCTTATTTTATATTTATTTGAACATATTATATTTTTAAGACATAAAATGGGCTATGCATGATTAAATTAAATAGTAAAATATAAAATTATATTTAATAATTCATTTTAAAATATTTCATTAATAATCTGGGTTTTAATTAATTATTTAAATTTGATAAATTTTATTCTTTGGTCCTTTAATTTATTGATTTATTTTGGACAGGTCTGATAGCTTTGTTGGGTTACAAAAACCATCCAAATTGAAGACCAAGTCAACCCAAATTCAGCTACACATGGCTGTCCACATAAACCACTTTTTGTTTTAATTACACAAGATCCTTGCAATGTTGAAGAAATTAGAAATTTGCCCAAAGATTTACATTTGATCGAGTCTCAGTCCTGAGTTGTTATGGCATTTAAATTGTTTAAAAATCAAGCCAAATTAAACTAAAATCCACTAAGCATCGCCAGCCACTCATTGGAAAAGCTTAAAGAGACTAATCCTCTCTATTTTTAGCAAACTACTCTCCTCTTTTCACCTATATATAAGAATTCATTTCACCATTCCTATTCATCCCTCATCCCTCATCATTCTCTCTTTTCTCTCAATTCTCTTTATCATTTTCTATTCCCCACACCTAGCATCATCTCTTCATAGAGACTTTAGCAATTAAGCCTCTTAAAGAGCCCTTGGTCGGCTACCTTGGAGAGCCATGAGCAAATGAACAAAGTGAAGGAGCGAAAGAGAATCGTCGGTTAGAGTCTTGGGTGACAGTCACTTTGATTTAGGTTTAATCTTTCTTTTCTTTAATTTAATCTGAAAATGTTTTCTATGTGTTCTTTTTTCTTGTTTACAACAATGTTAGCTTAATTTTATTTAAGCTAGGATGATTGCTTTGATTAAATAATATTTATTTGATTCATACTTATAATGTTTGTGCCTTAATCGATCATGTTTTCAATTAAAATCAAATCTGTATTTCGTTCATACGTGATTGAAATGCACCTGAATTAGCTGAGTGGTCCTAACCAGACGACGGCTAGTGGATGCATAATTGAAATGTGCATGCTCAATTTAGATCCTAACCTGATTAAATTGCTGGTTGCATAACAACTGTGACAGCCCAAAATTGACCCTAGTCGGGAGGTGGTTTCGGGACCACAAAACCGAGTCATAAAAATAATTTATAATTTATTTTGATGCCTATAATATGTGTTAATTCATGTGTGACATTTTGATGTTTCGATTTAGAGTTATAAATGTGAATTTCATTAGAAAGGACCTAGTAGTAAACTTTGAAAGTGTGATGGGGAAAGGTGTGATGACTAGTTGAACATGCATGCAAAAATAAGGGATTTGCATGTCAATTTCCCCCAACATGAAGTGGCCGGCCATGGCAAGAGTGGATGGGCAAAACATGTCATGAAACATGTTTTGTTGGTGCATTAGGGTGAAATAATAAAATAAAGAGCATGGGCAAAGAAAGAAAAAAAAAATGATCTCATCCATGCTTCCCCCTTTGGCCGTGAGTTGAGAGAAAGGAAAAGAAAAATTTTGGTTCATCCATTCTCATTTTCTTTGGGCTGAAAATTCTAAGAAGGAAGGAAATTTTGCTCCATTTTTAGTTTAGAAGAGATCTAGAAGGAGATTTGGCTATACTTGCATCAAGATTAAGGTATGTTGAGGTTGTGTCATGAGATTCATGCTTGTTTTGGTTGCTAACTTGATGTGCATGTTAGCCATGGTTCAAATCCTTGCTATGCCATGAAAAATGGTATTTGGCCAAGGTTGATATTGTGTTAAAGCCATTGCATGCTAAATGTGAAGCTTGTTGATGATGCATGTAATGATGGATTGACTACTCTTGAAATTTCATTTTAGTATTCTTGAGTAGGACATTGAATTCTTTGTTTAACCATGACCGAAGTTGAAAGAGTATGGTTGTGATGTATTCGCCATGGTGCATTCATGAGCATGATTTATGCTTGTTACTTGATTGGTAAAATTTGTGTTTGGATGGGTATGAACCCTTGAGATTGGCCTTGCACCTATATGTGTATACATGTTTGCACATGATGTATTGGCATGACATATATACTATTTCAAGGTATATATTTGCTTGTGCTATGTATGCAAAAAGGGCCTATTGAATCGTGGAAATCATGAAATAGGTAAAGGTTACCTTGAAAACAGATGCTGGCAGCAGCAGTGGTGTGGTTTTGAAAAATCACCAAAATTTGTAGGAATGGTAGTAAATAGTGAATAAGTTATTTAAATGAACCTTGATGAGTCTACTTTCATATGGAAGAAACGAAACGGTCATAGGAGTTACTTGTTAAGAGATATTAACGTTATTGTGAGACAGGGCCAGAACGGTTTCTGGGTCCCCTGTCGCGACTTTAAAAACTTTCTATAAATTATCCAGAAAGAATTATAAGTCATGCCTTATATGTGCAGATTCCATTTTGAGTCTAGTTTCATTAGAAACAAACGGAACCAGTATTAAAGCCCTGTAAAGAGACATATTCAAGTTGTAACACGCGAAGGTCAGAGCAGTCGATCCCTGTAACATGGGTGACTTTAACTAATAAACTGTACCAATTGGCCCGACCAAAAATTCTAGAAATAAATCCATGGAAGGATATATGAGTGTAAATTCAGGGAAAATTTACGGAATCAGTTTCCGAGTTTTGAAACTCGAGATATGATTTTTAAGGCGACAGTGACGCAGTTTTCCAGCCTGTCTGGAAATGCCAAATTGGTCGGTACTTTAAGAGGATTTAGCTCGTCAACCCCTCGCGTCCGACACCGGCGATGGTCTCGGGCTCGGGGTGTTACAACAACTCTAGCCAAGCTCTGTTATCTGTATGGTTTTTAGATTTGTGTGATTAAACTGTTTCAAACCTAACACGTCCCTGTTATCTCACACGAATGCTAAGAAACCCTTAGTAAATAAGGATCAATAAAATGCATATTTACTAAGTAAAGGATTCGGAAAGGACCTAATGTGGTTTCCAAACTCATGAAAGATCGAGTGGAATGTTTTTCCAAAAGTTATTAAGCATGCTGATAATAGATTGAGTTTAATTAAAGTAATTTTCCTATTTTGTTTACGTTATAATTGTTGCAAATTGTGTTTAATTTTGCCAAAATTTATTTTCTTCATATAGTTTGCATACTTAGGATAATTTGCATTAGGGATCATTGCATTCAGTTTAATATATTTTAATCATCACTTCTCAACCATATTGTGTTTTTATTTACCAAATTGTTAAGGGTAATTTTACAATCAAGTGATTTAACACAAATACAATCCCTGTGGAGATGATAACTCGATACTTACTTATTACTTGATAACGACTGTGTACACTTGCACAAAGCTACGCGTTACAAGTATCAATATATCTTCTTGAGTATTAATAAATTTAAATTTTTTTCAATGCATTTTTTCGTATCAATATGAAAATGACATTTTGTTTTCAAAAGTATTTACCGAGTATTGATACGGTATCATTCCTTTTGTTAGGTACCGATAAATTTCTTCAAGTATCGATAGTGGTATAATTTTATCGATACATTTTACAGTATCGATACAAAATTGTCAATCAGACTTCCAAAAGATTTATCAAGTATCGATATAATATTGATACTTGATATTTAGTATTGATAGAATTTCCCTAGTGTCGATATTGATGGCTTCAACGGTTACTAAAATAGACATTAAATGCTTACGGTATCAACACTCATAGAAAAAGTATCGATACCTATTGTTGCAGGTGACATTATTGCATTGGTATTTTTATCTGATCATGATTTTCATGTGATAGGTTTTAAATACTTATAATTAATCGTTCTTGAAACTAACTATTATCACGATGTAGGAAAAGTGTACCTATCGAACAGTAGTATAGTTTTAGCAAGATCGAACCCAAAGGAACTAAAAGTACTAGTAATGACTGTCTTTTTATTATCTAGCCTAAAAATAGGGGGTTTTGTTTTAACTAACTAATTATCTAAACTAAGAATTCGTAGAAAGTAGAATTGGGGGATTACTTTTGCAAAAAGATTGAATGAGGACAATACCTAAGGAAAAATCCACCTAGACTTTACTTGTTATTCTGGCTCCGAATTAGACGATTTATTCATTTAACTTGTTCCGTAGAGATTCCTAGGTTATGTTATTATACCTATTCAAGACTAATAACGTCTAATCCCTAGATTGAATAATTGAGACTTTTCTCTAATTAACACCCTAGGGTTGCATTAACTCGATCTATGGATCCCCTTATTAGGTTTCACCCTAATCCGACAAAATCTTGTCACCCTATGTCTAGGCACGCAATCAACTCCACTTAATTATGATAAATTTTCTCTTGGACAGGGTCTATTCCTCCTCTAAATAAGAGCTTATCTTAAATCAGTATCCTAGAATATCAAAACAATAATTAAGAACACATAGTTAAGAACAAGTTAAATATTTATCATACAATTTAGAAAATAATAACAAGATTCGTCTTAGGTTTCATTCCCCTTAGGTATTTAGCGGATTTAGTTCATAACTAAAAAGGAAAACATCTCAAAAGAATAATGAATATAAAACATAAAGAAAATCCAAAACTCCTGAAGGAAAATTGAGTGGAGATCTTTAGTCTTGATGGTGACTTCGGCTTCTAAGATGGATCAAATGGCCCCCCTTGAGCAGTTCCCTGCCTCCTTCTCTCCGTGTCTTCTTTTCTTCCTCCTCTAGGGTGTATTTATAGGCTTTGGAATGCATAAAAACCCTCAAAGTTGGCCTTTTTCGAATTGGACTAAACATGGGCTCGGCAGGGACACGCTCGTGTGAGTCGTTCTTCAATTCTGCCAAATTGACATGGCCGTGTGGTATGCCCGTCTGAGGAAGTCCAAACTATGTTGATTTCGTACTTTAGCCCATTTTCTCAATTTTTGGCTCATTTCTCGTTCCTTTCGCTCTTCTATGCTCACCTAAGTATAAAACATGAAATTAAGGCATTAGGAGCATCAAATTCACCAATTCTAAGGAAAAATCATCCATAAAATGCGTTAAGCATGGGGTAAAACTATGTATAAATTATGGTTTATCAAATACCCCCACACTTAAGCATTTGCTTGTCCTCAAGCAAAATCCTCAACTCATAATCAAAATAAATCCTTCTCAACTTATAATTTCTATCAATAATATCTCGAAATAATCCACAAGTAATCATACATTGAGAATTCAACTAAAAGAACATCAAAGTTTCAAACATTCCAAGTTGAGCATTTTATCCTAAAAACATAGGTGTCTCTCATCATCTAAGTAATTACCTTTGATTCAGAATATCACAGAGTTTCACATCCTCACTAAAGATTCACTCAAATCACTCGAGGTGTTTAAAGACAATAAATGAAGCACTCAATAGTCAATAATGAAAAGTCATTACCATAAGCTTACATGAAAATCAAATCTCCACCACTTATAAATTGAGATGAAACATCAATCAAAAGGTCTTTAGAGGGTTATAACGCGGCTTGGTTAGGGGGTGCGGTCACAAACTAAAAGAAAAGGTTAGAATCGAGATTGAATTGAAAAATTTTCTAACTAGAAAAATAGCTAGTCATCAATTGCGTACAACAAAGCTTTTCTCAGAATATGGAATTTAACTTCTTTGGCTCAGAAGATTACTACTACTAAGATGTATACATTTTTTTTTCAAAACAAGTTAAATTGCAAAGTAGAATAAAACATAGCTAAGCAACTATTTCAATTCCTATCTCGACAAAAATGGGGATCAAATTAATTTAGGGGATTTTAAGAATAATGGGTTAAGGATTAATATTAAGGGTAATACAAGAAATGGCTTGTTAGCTCAACAGGGTTTACTAAGGGTTAATCGTGGAGGTAGGCTTTTCATGGTATGAGTAGGTTAATCCTAAGTGCCTTTTTTTATTTTGACATATCAAATCAAAAAGTGTGGTCTTGACATGCATAATCAAGCAAGTTCTAGAATAACAGTTTCAATTACTAACGCACTCAAAGCAATAATAAAAGTGAGCATGAAAGAATTAATAGATGCTCAAAAGGCTCAAAAATCTCACAAAAGTTATGGCTTTTTGAGGTTTAAAACTTGTGAATTCCAACTCAAAGTAATACCTAAACTTTGGGGAAAATAACCTAAAATTTAAAATTCTTAAAAATTAACTTATCATGCTTGATTCTCTAATGTCTTAAGGTTTAAACAATAAAAGCATAAATTCCTATGTTTTAATTCAAGTTTTATCAATCAAAATCATAAATCAATCAAAATTTATCCTAAATATGATATGAGAGCTTTTCAAGAGAATAAGGAAGTCATTCAGGGATTTTTCTGATAGTAAAATAAATACCCCCCAAACTTAAGATGTACATTGTCCTCAATGTACAAAGATAGATATAAGAAAATAAAAATAAGATAGGTAGAGGAGTGAAACTTCCTGAGTGATGAATGAATTTCCTTGAACTGGAGTTTCTGGTGAATAGTTGGCGTGAAGGTGAAGGAGGATACTCCGGTGGTGGTAGAGGTTCGTTAGTCCATAAGTCCTACACCAAAAGAATATTATATCTAGTGGTGGCTATGGTCGTTGTCAAGCAGGAGATGGCAATCAGGGAGAACCTTTCCCGGTGAAGTTTCGAGTTCCTGAGTCATAGTGAGCTGTGGAGCTTTTTATAACTGTGATAGAATTAGGAACTCTTTTAGGAAATATATAAGGAAGGGTAAGTACTCAATAGGAATTAGCCAAAATTAAAAATTGTAAAATAATAATTATAAGTCCTAATAAAAATACGGTGAAAGAAAAATAAAAAGTAGTCTTAAAATAAAATAAAAGTAATAACATAAAATAATAAATAAAAGTTTTTAAACATCTTCATCGCTAGATGGTTCGCGAGGTGGGGGTGGCGATGAGATGTGGAGGTGTTGACAGATCTGCTGTAGTGTAGCATCACTGTTGTCAAATCGTTGAAAACACTGTTGCTCAGATCGAGTGAGGCGCTCAGAGATGTCAGCATATGAAGCTGCCACATGAACTGGACGAGAGGGTGGTGGTGGCTGAGACGGTGGGTCCTCGTGCTATGGGGGGACATCATCAGTAACATCCTCGGGGGCCTCCTCCTCTGTAGATTGGGCGAGACAATATTGATGAGGGTAGGTTCCTCGGTGCTTTTCGATCATCCTCATGCTAAGCATGCTCAAGATGCCTTGTGAAGACATCTGGCCAATGAGGGTCAAGGATGATTCTTAGGCCGTGGTGCTGAGGAGCCCGAAGTGTCGAGCCAATTGCTTCACATAGGGGCCAATGGAGATGACCCCTTTCCTATGCCACTCCACCTGGTGCTGAATCGCTAGGGCAATGAAATAGGCAAGGTCAATGACGTGCCCGTGTGACATACACCATAGAAAGTTGGCGTTGTGATTGTTGACGACGCCAATGCTTTCTTGCCTTCCTGTAATCGTGTGGGCCAAAATGGCATGTAGGTACCTCAGGGATAGAGTGAGAGCCGATGCCTTGGAGCGGCTAGGATTATAGGTGGTCGCGCCTGGTACTAGTGCGTCCCAGCATCGTGAAGGAGAACGATGAATGTGGCGGTTGATAGCATGTAAGTCATTCTCCTCCTTGAATTCCTCTGTATATAAACCTAGTGCAGTACCAAATTCTGGGACGCTGAGCTAGCGGTCTGCCTAGGCAAAATTGCACCATGCCAGGATCATCGTAGTTTATCATCACGGTCTGAATATGAAATGTAGAGCATAACTCCATCGTATGCTCGAGATACGTCGGCTCGATGATCCCAAAGAAAAGCTCCCAATGGTAGGTGGTTAGGAGGGCCCGAATCGCATCAGCTAACTAAACTTGTTCTATTGCAGCCCAGTCGATGCAGCAGCCCGCAATTAAAGGTCGGGCCTGGAGTATTTGGAAAAGTTCTTCTTGGGGTCCAATGGGGAATTACAGGAAAGGGTGGCGAATTTTCGTGGTAGGACCCGAGGACGATGGCGCTTCCTTCCTTTTCTTTGAAGCAGGGACGACAACCTTTTTACTACGTGAAAATGACATGGTACATGCAATTGGATTCAGCAATTCGTCTTGATGAGTAGACAGGGTAAAATGTGACTAAATTCGAGGAGGAAATTCAATAAATATCTTCAGCCACAACTACTAAGTTTAACTAAAACAATAAGTTCAATGACATACTTTTGTGGCATGAGCATGGTGATATAAGTAAAAATGGCAAAGAATGGAATGCAACATACTATATGATTGAGTAGAAATGTCAACACAAGAGGCATGAATATGTCAACTATCCTAGCCATGAATAGTCACTTCTAACTAATCAAATGGAGTAGAGAAATCATGTAATGAGTAGGAATTTGAACATGAAAAAGATGATAACTTGTTCTATAAATGAAATTTGAGTGATAGAAAGATGAAAATAAAAGGAAAAATATAGATTACTATGATAAATAGCATTATAAATCAGTGAAATAACAGAGAAAAGAGTAAACAAAAGCTAAAGGAGAGAGTGTGGGTGTCAAAGATGAAGTTGGAAGCAGTACACAGGCGTGGCAGGGAGGACGTGTGGACTTGCAGTGGCTAGGGTTAGGGTTTTTAGGTGAAGAAGATAATGAATAGTGCAGCCTATTTATAGATTTTGGGGCACACGGCCATGGAACACGCTCGTGTTCCCCAATTTCAGCCCGTGTGAGTCACGAATTTTAAATTTGGGTGCATCTGACAATTGTCCCACGCCCGTGTTCCTTGGGCATGTTGCACGTCCGTGTTAGTTTGACAGGTTCGGCCACTGGTTCCAGGCAAGGGCATGTCGCACGCCCGTGCTGTTTTGGCAGGTTCACCCACGGCCATGTCACACAGTGGTGGCGATGTGTCGTAGCCCGTGTTAGGGACATCTTTGCCCTATTTCCACACGGCCATAAGCACGCCCATGTGCTTGGCCGTGTCTAGGTGGTAAACTTGTATTCAAGAGCTCCGTTAGTAAGTTAGGTGTTGAAAACTAAAATTTAAAGAAGTTAATGCAGTTGGTGCTCGGGTTGCCTCCCGAGAAGCACTTATTTATAGTCTAAGCTCGACTTACCTCTCCATTGAATGGTCATGGTGGTTCGAGGAGTTTATAGTCCTCATTCTTGCTGTCATTCTCATTAAAATAAGATTTTCAACTAGTGTTATTTACCTTAAAAGTGCCGAACTTGGGATGACTTACCTCGATTGTACTGAATGGGAAAATGCTAAGTACCGTAAGAGGGATTTCTTCGTTTAGTGTGGTAGTGACAATGTGAGCATCTGCAGCATCTAATAAGACTTTATCTCCAACCTTAAGTTGACGTGGGAAGGTGTTGAGCTCGTTCTGGCATAGTTTTGGTTTATCGTGTGTTCTCGGTTTATGCGCCCTCCATTCATCTAGCTCCTCGATTTGTAGCCTTCGATCTCCATGAATAGGTCCTCTGCTACTGCTTGAGAATGACTCATGTGCTTCCTTTAGACTCATTTCTTGCAAAGTAGGTTGTACCATATTGTCAGTTTTAGGAGAATGGTTTAGACAATCACCTTCAATTTCAGATGTGGTGCCAGAATTGGCTTAAAGGGTGATTGTTTCGTCTCCCACACGAAGTGTGAGCTCACCTGTGCCAACATCAATAATCATTTTAGCAGTTGCCAAAAAGGGCCTTCCTAAAATCAAAGGAGTGTTGCTATCTTCCTCTATGTCTAAAACAATGAAGTCAACGGGAAATATAAATTTATCTATTTTAACTAGCACATCTTTAGTAATACCCCTAGGGAATCTTATAGTTTTATCTACTAATTGAATGCTCATCCTAGTCTGTTTGGGTTTCCCAAGACCTAATTATTTGAACATTTTGTAGGGTATGACGTTAATACTAGCCCCTAAATAAGCTAATGCATTATTAACATCTAAACTACCAATTAAGCAAGGAATCGTAAAACTCCCAGGATCTTTTAGTTTGTTGGGCAGTTTATTCTAAAGAATAGCTGAGCAAACTGCGTTTACCTCTACATGCGACGCCTCGTCCAACTTCCCCTAATTTGCTAAACTTCTTTCAAAAATTTCATTGCGTTTGGCATTTGTGATAGAGCTTCAATAAACGGTAAGTTAATATGTAATTTTTTTAAGAGTTTAAGGAATTTACCAAATTGTTCATCTAAGCAGTCTTTCCTTGTTGCGTTGGGGTATGGCACACGAGGTTTATATACGAAATTCACTAATTTGTTTTTATTATGACCTACCTCACATTGACCTCTGCTCACCACAGTTTCTTGCTTCGGTTCTGGCTCAGGCTCAACGAATTTCTCTTCATCTTGAACATTAATCGTGTTGAGTTGTTCCCTTGGGTTGGGTTCAGTATTACTTGGAAAGCTAACTTGTGGTCGTTCGGAGATTAGTTTGGACAGTTGGCCTATCTGCGTTTTGAGCCCTTAGATCAATGCTTGTTGATTCTTAAGTGCTGTCTCGATATTCTGGAAACAAGTGTCTAACACTGATATAAACTTTGAGAGCATCTCTTCAAGGTTCAGCTTTTTTTCCTATTAGTAGGGTGGTTGTTGGTAGCCTGGAGGTGGTCTCTGATTTCCTTGGCCTCCCTATGAGAAATTTGTGTGGTTCCTCCAACCTGCATTGTAAGTGTTACTATATGGATTATTTTGAGATAGAGAATTATTACCCATGTAATTTAACTGCTCATTATCCATGTTGTGGCCGTAAGGTTGGTATTCCAAATTGCTTGATCCACCTTCACTTGCTTCGCACCGCATTACTGGGTGAACCTGTGAAAAACTAAGAAAACCATCAATTTTCTTATTCAAGAGTTCTACCTGATTAGAGATCATGGTGACCAAATCGACGTTATAAACACTGGCTGTTTTTGTTGGCTTTGTCCTCATGACTTGCCACTGATAGTTATTCAGTGACATCTCCTCTATAAATTCATAAGCATCTTTAGGTGTTTTATTATTGATGGTTCCGCCAGCAGTTGCGTCAACCATTTATCGAGTCAAAGGATCCAGGCCATTATGGAATGTTTAAACCTGAAGCCAAAGTGGTAACCCATGATGAGGGCACCTTCTCAGTAAGTCCTTGTATCTCTCCCATGCATCGTAAAAGTTTCTAATTCCATCTGCACAAACGAAGAGATACCATTACGTAATTTAGCCATTTTAGCCGACAAAAAATATTTTAGTAAAAATTTTTCGGTCATTTGTTCCGAAGTAGTAATTGACTCTCGTGGTAACGAGTTCAACCACTGTTTAGCTTTGTTCCTCAATGAAAAAGGAAATAACCGAAGACGAATGGCATTATCAGAAACGCCATTGATTTTAAATGCATCGCATAGTTCCAAAAAGTTTGCTAAGTGAGCATTGGGATCCTCATCATAGTGCGTGGAGCAGGATTTTGATTAACCGCAATTGCAGGAGGTTGCTGATTGTCTTGGTTTTCAACCATCTCTTCGGTTGGGGGTTGAGTATTGTCCTCTTGCTCGTTCTCTGTGTATCTTAAGCTTCGCCTTATTTCTCTTTGGTTTCTGAGAACTGTCAGATCAATTACTTCATCAAAGAGTAGTGGTCCTGACGGGTTTCTTCTAGTCAAAAACTATAAAAAACCTGCCAAGGGAAAGAAAAAGTAATAAAAAATTAAATTAAATTAAATTGCAAGAAAAATAAATGGCTAAAGTAATAAAAATTAAGCGTTCTTAATATCTTAGTTCCCCGGCAACAGTGCCAAAAACTTGATCACGATTTTCGTGTGACAGGTTTTAAATACTTAAAATTAATCGTTCTTGAAACTAACTATTATCACGATGTAGGAAAGTGTACCTATCGAACAGTAGTATAGTTTTAGCAAGATCGAACCCAAAGGAACTAAAAGTACTAGTAATGACTGTCTTTTTATTATCTAGCCTAAAAATAGGGGGTTTTGTTTTAACTAACTAATTATCTAAACTAAGAATTCGTAGAAAGTAGAATTGGGGGATTACTTTTGCAAAAAGATTGAATGAGGACAACACCTAAGGAAAAATCCACCTAGACTTTACTTGTTATTCTGGCTCCGAATCAGACGATTTATTCATTTAACTTGTTCCGTAGATATCCCTAAGTTATGTTATTATCCCTATTCAAGACTAATAAAATCTAATCCCTAGATTGAATAATTGAGACTTTTCTCTAATTAACACCCTAGGGTTGCATTAACTCGATCTATGGATCCCCTTATTAGGTTTCACCCTAATCCGGCAAAGTCTTGTCACCCTATGTCTAGCCGCGCAATCAACTCCGCTTAATTATGACAAATGTACTCTTAGACAGGGTCTATTCCTCCTCTAAATAAGAGCTTATCTTGAATCAATATCCTGGAATATCAAAACAAGAACTAAGAACACATAATTAAGAGCAAGTTAAATATTTATCATACAATTCAGAAAATAATAACAAGATTTGTAACACCGCGAACCCGAGACCGTCGCCGGAGTCGAACACGAGGTGTTAACAGACTTCAAACCACTTATTGAGAATTTCCCAGACAAGCTGCCAATCTGTGTACTAGTCGCTTCAAAAATCATAACTTGAGTTTTACAACTCGAAAATCAGTTTCGTAATTTTTCACTGAAACTAGACTCATATGTCCATCTACAGATTTTTTTCTAGAATTTTTGGTCAAGCCAATTAGTACAGTTTATTAGTTAACGTCGCCCATGTTACAGAGGTCGACTACACTGACCTTCGTGCGTTACAACTCGAATAACTCCATGTGCAGGGCTTCAATACTGATTCCGTTTGTTTCTTTAGAAACTAGACTCAAAGAGGAATTTATACATATATGGTATGACTCCTAATTATCTCTGGTTAATTTATAATGAATTTTCAAAGTCGGAACAGGGAATCCAGAAACCGTTCTGGCCCTGTTTCATGAAAACCCAAATATCTTTTAACATACAACTCATATGACCGTTTCGTTTCTTCCATATGAAAATGGATTCATCAAGGTTCATTTACATAATTTATTCACTATTTAATTCTATTCCTACTGTTTTTAGTGATTTTTCACATCCACGTCACTGTTGCTGCCAGCATCTATTTCTAGGGTAGACTTTCTCTAACACATAGTTTCTATGATTCAACCACCCCTTTTACATATATAGTCCAAAATATAATCATGATGACCCATTCTAATGGCTGGTCATTGCCAAACATTTCCGTGCTTCTTAATGAGCATATACATACCAAATGATTATAACATTATGCTCAAAACATTTATAAGCATTTTCGCATGGCTATTCAAAATTTTACATACCAAGTTCAAACAAAACATAATAGCCTATACATGCGAAATGTACTCCAAGACCAACTACGAAGAAAATACCAAAAGTTGTTAGCGGTGTGATGACTTGATGATGGTCCCGAATACGCAAAAAGTCGAGTCCAAGAAACCTAAAATAGGTGACAAGCAAACACGGAATGAGTATATAACTCAAGAAGTCATAAGCAATGCACTAACAACCATTAATAACATTATCGCAAGAGGAAACAAAATGGAGCGAGGCTAATTACTCCATTCAAACCGAACTATACCATAGTTCCTTAGACCTTTCGATTCAATCATACATCTACATGACCTTTCACTCATTCCGCGATAATTCTTATGTACGTGACTTCAATTTACATTGTCACATAGGTTCAAACTTACCAAGCTCGACCCCAAATATAAACATAGCGCCTATTAGCCATGAACTCAAGGTACTTACCCGATCCGCTGTCCGTGATCAACTCAATAGTGTCGCACACTCAGTGTCAATAGTGATTCAAAAGCATATAGTGTGTCCGCACACTTAGTGCTATATAATCAACTCGCACACTTAGTGCTACATGATCAAACTCGCACACTTAGTGCTGTACAAGTTTTAAACCAGCACACTTAGTGCCATTCTCATGATCACAAATGTTTATACCCGCACACTTAGTGCCGAAATCAACAACTCAATACATCTCACCTCTTTTCCTTCCATTCAATACTTCCATCACCACATACACACATGTATATAAATTCATCATTCCTTTCGGCATAATTACATAGACATTATGTCTATTCAAATCAATACAAAATATATGCTTAGTGACTTACCTTGTGTTGGGTAAAACAGTCCAAGTTGGCTACTCGATGACCTTCGTCTTTCCCTTGCTTGATTCTCCTTCTTTAACTCCTTGAGCTTAATCAATAAATCAACTAGTTTAACCATCTTGCTAAACATTCATAATTCAATTACACATGCATATGTATGTTTGTATATTCGGCAACCATCCTCACTTATTACCCATTTAGTCAATTATCTAAGCCAAGATAAGGCTTCAATACGGTTGCCTCTAACCGAATACATGCACACCAATCTACTTCATTTGGCCAAATATGCATGTCTATGTTGAGGCCAATTTTACTTAATACCACACAAAAAACAGCATACATTTTACTAACTAACGATTACATATTGTAGCTCAATACACATCTCTCATTTACTACATAACCGAAACATCATCACAAGCAAATATACACCTTGAAATAGAATATATGTCATACCAATTCATCATGTGCAAACACATATTCATGTAGGTGCAAGGGCCGAATCTCAAGTTGTTTATATCCAAATATAAGCACATATCCAAAGCTCAAATCTTACCTACCATGCAACATGCATGAATCATACTTATGGATATACCATGACCGAATACATCACAACACCATAATTTTGGTCATGATTAAGCAAAGAACTTAATGTCTTACTCAAAAATACTAAAAAGAAAGTCCAAGAGCCATCAATCCCCATCACATATACCATTAACAAGCTTCATATTTAACATGCAATGGCATTAACACAAAATCCACCTTGGCCAAATACCATCCCCATGATATAACAAAGATTTGAACCATGGGCTAATAAGAACATCAAGCTAGTAACTAAAACATGCATGAATCTCATGGCACAACCTCAAACATACCTTAATCTTGATGCAAGTATAGCCAAACCCCTTCCTAATCCTCTTCCAAACCAAACATGAAGCAAAAATTCCCTCTTCTTCCTTAGGATTTTCGGTCAAGAGAGAATGAAAGGATGATCAATTTTTTTTCTTTTCTTTTCTTCAATACACGGCAATAGGGGGGTTCACTCACACATTTTTTTTTTCATTCTTTATTACCCATGCTTATTTGTTTATTTCTTTTCTCCCTAATGCACCAACAAAACATGTCTATGACATGTTTTGCCCATCCCTCATTGTCATGGCCGGCCACCTCTTATAAAAAGAGGGATATTTGACATGCAAGGCCATTGTTTTGCATGCATGCTTTAATTAGTCATTACACATTCCCCCATCATACTTCCAAAGTTTTCTACTAGGTCCTTTCTAGTGAAATTCACATTTATAACTCTAAATCAAAACATCAAAAATGTCACACATGAGTTAACACATATTATAGGCAATAAAATAAATATTAAATTATTTTTATGCCTCGGTTTTGTGGTCCCGAAACCACATTCCGACTAGGGTCGTTTTAAGGCTGTCACAAGATTCGTCTTAGGTTTCATTCCCCTTACGTATTTAGGGGATTTATTTCATAACTAAAAAGGAAAACATCTCAAAAGAATAATGAATAAAAAACATAAAGAAAACCCAAAACTCCTGAAGGGAAATTGAGGGGAGATCTTCAGCCTTGATGGTGACTCCGACTTCTGAAATTGATCAATCAGCCTCCCTTGAGCAGTTCCCTGCCTCCTTCTCTCTGTTTCCTCTTTTCTTCCTCCTCTTGGGTGTATTTATAGGCTTTGGAATGCCTAAAAGCCCTCAAAATTGGCCTTTTCCTAATTGGACTAAACTTGGGCTCGGTAGGCACACGCCCGTGTGACACACCCGTGTAAGTCGTGCTTCGATTCTGCTAAATTGACACGGCTGTGTGGTATGCCCGTGTGAGGAAGTCCAAGCTGTGTTGATTTTGTACTTGGGCCCATTTTCTCAGTTTTTGGCTCGTTTCTCATTCTTTTCGCTCTCCTATTTTCACCTAAGTATAAAACATGAAATTAAGGCATTAGGTGCATCGAATTCATCAATTCTAAGGAAAAATCATCCATAAAATGCGTTAAGAATGGGGTAAAAATATGTATAAATTACGGTTTATCATTATCCCCAATGACTCTATTTAATATTCAAAAAACCACAATGGTTGGAAATTAATTAAAGGGTATAAATACCAGCCTCTAAAGGGTCTATAACACTAACAAAGATGATTAAAGCAAAAACTTCAATTAATCAACCTTTGAGATTAAAGTTTTCATACTTTTCTTGTGCACACTTGTGACCTTTCATTTTTGCTTAGTCAGCTCAAGTGTTTTATTATTTCTTTTGTGCTAAATTGGCAAATAATCCAATCTTGTAAGGATTAATTCTCTGTTTTCTTATTTTTATTTCTTTTTTAGAGGGTTTTATCTTAAGGTTTTGGTAGAAACCTGAAGGGAGTTGTAAAGTTAAACCTTGTACTTAAAGGTTAGTCAAATTAGTGAATTTGGAAAAATCCTTAGTAGTGGAAAGTTAAGGTAGTGGAGTAGGCAATTTGGGTCGAACCAATCTAAACCATTACGTTAGTTTGTTCCATTTTTTTTTCTAGCTTCCACAAAATTTTAAAAGTCAATCACCCCCTCTAGGCGATTTTGGTTTAATCAATCAAGCTAACATCAATAGTAGAAAATCAATTCAAACGATCGTTATTACCTCACCTCAATACTCAATCATGCAATATGAGATGAATACACAAAGAAAATGATTGATCTCGAATCATAAAAGCACAAACCGAAATCTTGTGTCACTCATCAACAACTCTCGGTTTTCCTTTCTCTCTTGACAGACTGGCGTCGTTTTTAGCTATAATCATTTGTTAATAAAGGAACAATATCCAAAATTAATCCTATTCAAATTCAAATATAAGGTCAAGCATATTTTGTATTATTCAATTTAGTACTTAAACTTGAAATAAGAATATATTTCGATATTTAGCATCAGATCAAAATCTGATTTCACATTCACTCATTAGGGACCTTAGACTTTCTATTCATAGCATAGTTTCATGATAGGTTTTCACTTTATTCAATTTGGTTCCTAATGTTACAAAGTTAATAACCAAGCTTATTAAGCTTTACAATTTAGTCCTTTTCATAATATAAGTTAAATATCTATCAAATTCAAGTCTAATTCATCAATTTATCAACAATGGTAACTTGCTAAATTTTCAAAAATTGAACAGATTGATACATGGGCTAGCTAAATTAAACTCTCATGATCATTAATCTATAAAAATTACATGAAAAATAACTTATTATCTATGAATTTTGGACATGGCCGAATGGCTGAATACTTGAAACTTTCTCCTATTTCTATATTCTTGGGATGGTGGAAGAAGATGAGCATTCTCATATTTCTTCCCATTGTCTTCCTTTTTATACTTGGATTTTTTTTCTAATTAAGCTTAGTTAATTAGCTAAATTAATGTTTTATTATACTTAATTAACCATTAGCTAAACAAAGTGGCATTCTAAAATCATCATCCACTAATTCATGATAGACAGTGGTTAAATAACCATTTTGGTTATTTAGATAATTGCTATCTAGGTCTTCAAGCCTTTTGTTTATTAAAACTCACTACCGATTGGACTTTTACAATTTGGTCCTTGATATTTAATTAGCTACTTTTTTCGGCTAAATTACTTAATTGAACTTCATTATGTTTTTATAATAACTCTGTAAATATTCCTATTTTATATTTAAAGACTCGAGTTACGAAAATGAGATTTTAAAATCACATTTTCAAATACCATTGAAAATCGGTTTGTTACAGAAACTTCAAAGCTTGACCTCTCCTCCTCGTCCTCCTCCGATTCAACCTTAAGAACATCTTAAATACTTAAACTGCAACCATCTCAGTTTTGAATGACTTGTAAATGCTTCTCTTTACTCCATAAACATTAGGAGCACATTCATTCCATGAACTATAAATGCGTGGTTTCTTCCCACGAAAAATCACATAAAACTTCTTCATTTGATTTTGATCATTCATTGTTCAAATACACCTTAAGAAGAAAATAGTCAGATGAAGATTTGCTTTTAGAAAATAAATACTTGAAATATTTTTTCAATAAAAATAGAGATAAGAAGAGGAAGAATATTATTTGCAATTAAAGACAATTGAAAATTTATTTTGCAAGCAATACACAGATGAATAATATTCCAGTTAAATATTTTCCTCCTTAAAAAATAGAGAAAGATGAGGGGATAAGGGGCTAACGGTTGGAAATTGGGAAGGGAAAACCTTTTTTTTCTTAGTTAAAGATATATATTCCTTAGGAAGGGATATAAACTACAAAAAAGTGTTTTGCATGTTAAAAGAGAATAAATTAGTGGGACCTTAATCCATTTTTCACGTTAAAATATGACTAATGATCACCTATCTTGATAAGAGATGCTAAAAGAGAATAAATTAGTGGGACCTTAGTCCATTTTTCACGTTAAAATATGAGTAATGATCACCTATCTTGATAAGAGAGGTACTAAAATTTCAATTTTGATCAAGGGTGGTTTTGTCACAAAAACACTAAAAAATGGGGTTCCATACATTCTGTAGAGTAGTTTTTTGTAAGAAAATCATTTGACTATAGAAAAAACATATAATGAGTGTGTGGTTTATTGTGTTAATGTAGTTTTGGGGTAAAAGTATCATGGAGACTCTTTTACTAAGAGCTGGATTGCATTCTGTCCCTTCTAGTAAAAAATTGATAAATTAGTCTTGTACGTTAGATCAAAGAGTAAATTGGTCTTTTTTGTTAAAACTTTCATCCATATCTACTGTTAAAGATTAGTCCATGTATGTTAGCGTGAGGTACACATGGCATGCCATGTGTTACTTTATGATTATTCTATCAACTATGTTAGTTTTTAACAGTATAAATAGATGAAAATTTTAACAGAAATGATAACTTTTCTATTTAATCTAATGTATAGAGACTAATTTGCCAATTTATTGAGTAGAGGGAGCAAAATACAATCTAACACCTAGTACAAGGGCCCCTATGATATTTTTACCATAGTTTTTGTCATAAATTCATAAATAGTTTTAGTTGTGTCATAGATTGATAATTTATTATTTTTTCAATATATTCTAAAGTATAAATAGTTATCTAACTATTAGCTTGTTTCTATTTTGTTAGTAACTTAATGAAAGTATAAAATTTAATATTTGTCGCTATAATAAAAATATTAAATTTAAATGATAAAAATAAAAATACCTAATAATTATATTACTAATTATATAATTTACAAAAGAAAACCTGACATATTCTAGTAATATTGAAAAAGATGGTGGGAGCACGCCGCATTTAAATTAATAATAAATACTTCATTTGCAGTTATCATGATAGCTGATGGGCTCATGTTTTAGAAGACAGAAGATTTGTTTTAAACATTAAATTATCAATAAACTTTTTTTAAAAGAAAACAACTATACTCACAAGATGAGAATATGTATTGGACCACACCAATTTTTTTAAGCTTAATCTGCGTTGGATCCACGTTAATGTGCGTTTTAGTCGGTTCTGAATATATGAAATGCGATTATAATTTCAATAATAATATACCAAATATTTTTCCTCCAAGTTGACTTTGATGCTTTGGTTGAAGATGCATGTGCCTTTGCCGACAAACGCAAATCAAATTGGAAGTCACAATTGGGCTCGCTCCTCAAATAACTACATTGGTGATCCGAAAATAATACTTTTTTTAAGTGTCGAAAATAATATTTTTAAATAAGAGGAAAACAGCAGAGCCTATATAACTAAAATCCTATTTTATAATGAGTTATTTTGTATTTAAATCTTTGAATTTAGTTAGTATCCTAATTGCTATTTAAATTTTGAAATCATTAACTAAATTTATACTTTTCTAGATAAAATTGTTAATTTTGTGTTTGCTATATATCTTAAAATTTTAAAATAGAAATTTTTAGTTTATAATTGAACAAATGGTTCCGGGCATCTATTTGTGCAAATCACAATAAACCTATATTTCTAATATTTTTATTTTGTATAATCGCTTATAAAGTTTATTTGCAAAGAAAATTTGGACCATTTTGTCTACATTTTAGATTAAAATCTTAACTTCTGTTACTGAGGGTATAAACTGGAAATTTTCATTTCATTCAAGATAAAAATCTTTTGTATTTGATAATTATTTTAATTTTTATTTAATATAAAATTTTTAACAAAAGATGTTAGAATAAGTATTAGAGTCGTGTGACCCAAATTCTGTTAAATAAGAGATTACTTGCAAGTTAAGTTAAACAAAATATATTTTCTTTCTAGAAGATTTAGTACTTATTAGTATAATATATTTAGCATTTATTAGCATAATTTATTTGACCTACGGATTTTGCTTATAAATATGCTCTTTTACAACATTAGAAAATACACCCATTAAAACATTTGAACTTATAACACTTTTAAAGAATTTTGTGTTTATGTTTTGAGAGTTCTTTGTTTTCGGGTTTCGAGGTTTAATTTTTTTATCTCCATCTTTTGTACTCTTCATTCTTTTCCTATTATAGTAAAATTATATTTGCTCGTGGTTTTTTATTCTCTTTGAAGGGGTTTTTCCATGTTAAATTTGTGTGTTCAATTTCTCAATTTCTTCCGCTATTTCTACTTGTTTGTTGCTTAATCGAGACAATCCCCAACAAATGGTATCAAAGTTCAATTTTCGTAGATCAGCCCGTTCAGAAATGGCAGTAACAAGGTTTGACATTGAGAAGCTCGATGGTGTCACAAATTTCAATTTGTGGGAAGTTCAGATGATGACAATTCTAGTTCAGATTGGCCTAAAAAATGTCGTTACGGAGAAAAAATTGAGAATGTAGATGAAACAAAATGCGAAGATCTTGATAAACAGGCCCTGTCTGCAATCCAGTTATGCCTCACGAATAGGGTATTGTAGGAGGTATTGATGGAGAAAACCTCAGCGCCTTGTGGAAAAAATTAGAAATTTTTTATGCGACTAAGTCTCTGGCTAAACATTTAGTGTTGAAACATCTATTTACGTTTCGCATGAATGAATGTGAGCTTCTTAGAGATCACATTAGTCAATTTATTACTCTTTTGAATGATTTAAAGAATGTTGAGGTTAAGATTGATGATGAAGATTAAACTATGCTATTATTGAACTCAACAATGAGTTTGGTTCAGATAACAAGGTAGATAGGCAAGCTTCCATTTTGGGAGCATCAAAGAAGCGAGACAAAATGTGTCGTTATTGTAAGAAGTTAGGTCACGTCAAAGCAGATTGTTATAAACTGTGAAATAAAAGGGCTGCTGAGAGTAATGAGGAAGATGTAGCTAGTGCTAATTCGGCTGACGAAAGTGGTGATGATTTCTTGTTAATGTCAACGAGCGATAGCTCCAAGCTTACATCTAAGTGGCTCCTAGATTTGAGATGTTCTTTCCACATGTGTCTTAATAGAGAATGGCTCTCCACATAAAGTTAAGTTAAAGGTGGAGTTGTGTACATGGAAAATGATTTATGTAGTAAGGTAATCGATATTGGTACTGTTAAAATTTGGATGCACAATGGGACGATTAGGTTACAGAATCAACATCGAGTCGAGCAACATCTTTGAATGAAAGTTTATATCTCATCTCTTTGAGTATTTTAGACTCGAAAGGTTACAGAATATAAAGGTTGTCAGTCCTTTTATCTTTAACAAAACGATAGCCCCACGAGACACTTCAATGTCACTCGACTCGTTCAAAGATGAGATAAAAACTTGATTTACCAAAGAATCTCATCTCTTTGAGTATTTTAGACTCGAAAGGTTACAGAATCAAGATCGAGTCGGGAGACATTAAAGTGTCTCGTGGGGCTATCATTTTGTTAAAGATAAAAGGACCGACAGCCTTTATATTCTGGAAGGTTCTACAGTGACCGGTAAAACCGAACGTCCCTCATCCATTACGGAGTCAAAGTCAATTCATTTTGAGCGGAGGCAGCTTGGTTATAAAACGGAAAAAGGTATGACTGTTTCATTGAAGAAAGGTTCTCTTTTGGATGCATTTTGAAAAGTTAGGGCACTGTATTTGTGAAAATCAAACTCTAGTTAGTTTTGATTTGACAGTGCATAAGTTGAAGGCTAGAAGTCTTCCAGCTTCTAAGCACAGGTTCAACTTAGTTAATTCGCTGCATAATTCAAGATAGGCCCATGATAGGATTTGGAAAAGATGGCGTTGTGAGAATTCATGTTAAGGTAGAGATTGTTAGAGTGTGTGACTCAAATTCCTGTTAAATAAGAGATTGCTTGCAAGTCAAGTTAAACCAAATAAATTTTCTTTCTACAAGATTCAATATTTATTAGTATAATTTATTTAGCATTTATTAGTATAATTTATTTGACCTAAAAATTTAGCCTATAAATAGGCTCTTTTACAACATTAGAAAACACACCCATTAAAAGATTAGAACTCATAACACTTTTGGAGAATTTTATGTTTATGTTTTGAGGGTTTTTGGTTTTTTGTTTTTTGTTTTTCGGTTTTAGGGTTTAATTTTTTTATCTCCATCTTTTGTACTCTTCATTCTTTTGACATTATAGTAAAATTATTTTTACCCGTGGTTTTTTATGTAACACCCCAAAACTAGCATAGAAGTTTAGACCAAATCTGGAGGGGTTACACAAACACACTGAAATCTGGTTTCGACAATAATTAAGAAAACACTCAAACTGTTACTTGATGTGTAACGAAAATCTTTTCGAGGTTTTAACTTTAAAAATGAAATCCGTTTTAGTCGACTTAAGTGATTTTGTAGTTTCACGTTAGAAATTATCAGTTACTTACGAGATTAGAAAAAAGTAAGGCGAGTTAAGAAACATATTACAAACCCAAAAAAATTAAAACATATTTATATCAGCATAAAATAATCCGAGCTTTACACACCGTCCAATCCTAAATCAAAAATTTACCTTAAAGGACAATAATAAGACAAAAGGGGTGAGCTACAAAGCAAAGTGTAAAACCAGCCCCAAAACAAATCAATAGAACACAACATATAATTCAAAGTAACACAGATAACTTAAAAGCGATAATATAACCAGAACGAAACAAATCATATACCTAGAACACTATAGATTAGAATATCAATGATATTTTAATAATTATAGTCCAATAAAACAAAAAGAACAAAACAAAACAGAGCCGAAGATGTGAGTCTAAGCCAATGCAATATTTACAGAAAAACATAAGGCAGATTTTTTAGAAGACGTCCTACCCAACTCCACTACACACCAAATTAGAGTTTTCCCCACAAACTCATCCACGCAAAACACACCACAAAAGTCATCCCAAGTTGCCCGACAACGGTAACCCGCCACCCTGGTTTGCCCGGCAACAATGGCTTATCAATATGCATTTAAATTGCCAAATCAAATATATGTGATCAAGCTACTAAATACGTAGACCATTAAACTGCCAGTACAGAATTTTCCTTCTCTAACATCATCCTACATCCCATGCAAAGTGTCCTGGCATGTACACATAGAATCAGAGTGATAAGCATTTAGGTCATGCTATCATACAACAATAGAATTAGTAGGCATGAGAGTCCATGCTTTGTAAAACAAATTTATCAAACCTCAATAGATCATATCAGATTTGCCATGAAGTCACATGCATGGTTACAAATCAGAATAAGAACCAGTGCCAATTAATTTAACATATTCAGATATGTAACACCCCTCACCCGTATTCAACGTCAAAATAGGGTTACGAAGCATCACCAAACTTATCACACATTTAAACATACATTTCTCATATGAATAATTGATTCAAATACAATTCATTCACGATCAAACATTATGTCCCTAATATGAGCCTACGAGGCCCTAAACATGCATTAGGAGTGGTTCGGGACTAAACCAATAACTTTGGAAACATTTAGAACACTTAGAAAATTTTTCTCAAAACATGGGACACACGCCTGTATGGCCCGGCCGTGTGAGAGCCGTGTGTCTCACACAGCCAATAGACACGCCCGTGTCACAGGTCGTGTAGACATTCGAAATGGGAGCACATGGTCGTGTCCCAGCCCGTGTCTGACCCCGTGTAACTCTCTAACTTGGGTCATGCGGCCAACACACACACCCATGTGGCTAGCCCGTCTGCCCTAAAAATGGCCATACACCCCCGCGTGTCAGGCCGTGCCAAACCTGTAGGGTATACTGACTTATGCCACACGGCCAAGTCACACACCCGTGTGTGAAGCCGTGTGGAGTATACTAACTTGATTTTAATTTCAACACCAGGGGATACACGGCCGTGTAATATAACCGTGTGTCACGGCTGAGACACACGCCCTTGTCTCTGCCCGTGTGGACAAAAATAGGCTATTTACCAAGCCATTTTGCCACCCAAATATTCATATACCTACAATAACCCAATTGGCACAAAACATGGCACATATAGGCATTCAACTACTCTCAATCAAACATCATTTAAACCATTTCAAACACCAGCCAATACAAAAACATATCAATACCACAATATACCATTCAATTCAAACTAAACTTCACTTATACAATTCAACTATGTAATCATTTCTAAACATGCATCTTTATGCTCAATTTCACAAGCATATATTTTCTCAAATTTCTATCATTTGACTACCACAATATCTACTATCCATAAACATTTCAAAGCCAACTTCAAGCTCATAACATAAGCCACATACATACATTTATATACATATTCAAACCAACCAAAATAAGCCAACTCTCATGGCTATATCTATACAAACCAAAGCATAAGTATTTCCAAGCCATTTCAAATGGCATAACACATTACCAAATATACCAAAATAACCAAAGTCCCTATACATGCCATATACTTAAAACATAAGCTCGAAAGTACAAAATTGATAGTTGGATAGTGTGACGATATCTCCGACGATCCCCAAGTCTAAGCTAACTTTGAATTCACTATAAAACATGGGAAAATAAACAAAGTAAGCTTTATAGCTTAGTAAGCTCATATGAAATGGACTTAATATAACCATAAACACATAATTCATCAATTGAATATAAACACATATAATTCATATTAACTAACAAACCTTTCAAATGCTCATTCACAAAACTTTATGTATTCTTCACTATTTCTTTGATTTAAAGCTTATATGATTTGTGTACATCCTTGTACCATCTCGTATCAATCTCATACTCAACCACATCATTCATTTACCTATTGAACCATTCAGAATAAATTTTGGATACTCTGGAGTCTCGCACCCTAAGTGCCAATATCATGTCCCGAAGCCAAATCAATGAAGCTCACACCCGAAGTGCCGATATCATAGCCCAAAGCCAAATCAATGTAACTCGCACCTGAAGTGCCAATATCATGGCCTGAAGCCAAATCAATGTAACTCGCACCCGAAGTGCCAATATCATGGCCCGAAGCCAAATCAATGAATTCCCTAATAACATGTCACTAGTATCCTAATCTATTTCTAAGGTTCAACCGGGATTTCGTATGTTGAATCGTCATCGAATTACCATCGAACATATCCGTAGTCTCGTATTCACAATTTATGCGATATCAAAGCATATAAAATACATTTGTAAGGAAGCTTATTACATGCGAACTTACCTCAGATGTAAAAACGACTAAATTGATCGATTAGTCAAGAATTTTATCTTTCCTTTGATCTAGATTCGAGTTTCACTTTTCTTGATCTAAATGTAATAAAAATTAACTTATTTAATTATCTTTCTATTCAACTTAATCCAAAATTCGCATTAAACCACTTTTACACATTTGCCTCTAATGTTTCACATCTTTTACAATTTAGTCCTTATTTTATTAAAACACAAATTCATGCAATTTAACCACAACTCATGCTAGACGAATTACAAATAAGTCCCTAGCAGCCCATATTTCTCATTTATTTCACATTTTAACCACAAAATTTCCACATTTCACAATTTAATCCCTAATTTGCATTTTCACTGAAAATCACTTAACAAAACTAGCATAACTATCACCAAACATTTATAATCCATCATCAAACATCAAAATACTCATAATTCATCAATGGAAACATTTAAAATCTATAACAGTTTTTCAAATAGTCCCTGGTCTAGCTAGACCTAGCTGCAATGATCTCAAAAATGTAAAAATCATTAAAAACGGGACAAAAATGGACTTACAATTGAGGTAGGAAGCTTGGCCGAATGAAAAAGCTCAAAAATGGCTTCCAAAAACCTATTTTCGGTTGAAGATGGAGAAATAAATATGATAATTGACTTTGCTTTATTTATTTTATGTTTATTAACTAATTTATTAATTTAACCTTGATTAAAAACCATCAAAATTCATGATAATATGTCCATATATGTCCACTCATGTTTCAAATGGTCTAATTACAACATAAAGACCTCTAAATTAATATTCCATAGCTATTGGATACCGATAGCTAATGGAACTCCACTTTTACACTTTACACGATTTAGTCCTTTTTCTCAAATTAACTAACCAAATGATAAAATTTCTTAACGAAAATTTCACACAAACATATTATCATGCTGTAAATATTAAAATAATAATAAAATAATTATTTCGACTTCGGATTAGTGGTCCCGAGACCATTGTTTTGATTTGACTAAAAACGGGCTGTTATAAGATATCACATATTCTTCATCAACAAAGTGACGCAGAGGTACACCAAAAAACTTAGCAGAATACAAAACGTACATGGATAAGGCACATACCATAACACATCTAAACAGAGGCACATTATACATTAGCAAATCATCATTACTTTACTTATATCAGAATAGACATACATAAAAATAGTAGATTATACACCCACAGATCAACAAATATTGAGTTTTATAGCATAATACAGATCATAAGGACCCTATGGAAGGCCTACGTTCGATCTGAATGATGATCACGACCCTAAGTAAAATTTTAGAGCCTTGACTCACACGCTCGCGTGGATCCACACGGCCTAGGTAGTGGCCTGTATAATCAACACAGCCTAGCACACACTCCTGTCGTCCCTTTATTGTTACACATAGCCTGACACTTGGCCTGGCACATGGTCTTGTGACCTAAAACAGTGAGTTGCACGGTCTATCACACGACCTGGTACAATCCCATGTGCCTTGATCTCTATATTCTCTCACATGGTCTAGACACACGCCCGTGTCTTTGGCCCGTGTGTCATTAATGCAAAAAAGTCTTGAGCACGGCCTAGAAACATGCCAGTGTCCCTAGTTGTGTTGGCCAAAAAAGTGCCTACACGGTCTACTTCACAATCGTATGGCACACATGGCCTGGCACATGGTCGTGTGGCGTCAAAGGCCATATTTTTTGGCTTTTGCAAATTGTAAAAATTTGGGTTTTTGGTTACCTACCTAGTGCATATTTAATATAGAAGGAGCCAGAGTGATCCCGGCATCAATAATGGAACTGCAATTTCCCAAACCTTAAGCCGTAGAGAGAACGTTAAACTCGAGACCTTCGTCTAACAAAGAGTTACGCAAGTTAACGTTTTCATCACAAAAAATGAATTACAACCCCATCCAACAACAAACTCACGCAAGAACTTGACAGAAAATACTTACACGACTGATTATAAATAAATAGCGAAAGGAAGTTAGAAGAACTGATGCCACAATGATTCAACAGAAAATCGTCGGTGTAACACCCCTAACCCGTATCCGTCGCCGGAATAGAGTTACGGAGCATTACTGTAAAACGTAACTTAAAACATTCATTTCCAAACATTAGATAAATCATAGCCTAATTCATTCAAACACATGCATATCATCTCTTATTCGATCCTTTGAGGCCTTAGAAACACTTTAGAAATGATTCAGGACTAAATCGGCAACATATGAAACCTTAAGAAAAAAGTTGGAAAATTTTACACATAACTTAGAAAAATCATCTCATGGTAAGATAAGTTTTATTAACATGGCATACTTGAATTCATACTTTTCATAAACATAGTTATACATACTTTAATCATCAATAATTCATACCTTTTCATAAGTTCTTAACTTAGCCATTAGAACACTTACCATTCCTTTCCTTTTCATGCCTGTTGAACCACTTAGAATAATATCAAATACACGGGAAGCTCACACAAAGTGTGCTAACACATGGTCAAAACCATTTCCTTTCTTTTTCCTTTACATCGATGCTCATTTGAGCCATAAATGGGTCTACTCACACCAGCTAATGATCGGAATATAGCTACACAATACTGTTCACACAAGCTGACAAGTATCCACAACAAATTCTGGAACTCAGCCATCGGTAAGACATTCAGGACTTACACACGAAACATGGTAACCCTAATGACATGTCATTTGTATCCTATATATTCCTAAGGTTCAAACAAGACTCGATACTCATCGTAACATCATTGGATTTCCATCGTGACATGATTTGATGAACATAATGGCATTTAAATCAAATAACATTAAAATGCTATTTTAACACACGAACTTACCTCGAATGCAAAGACGATGAAATAGGATCACCAATCCGCGACTTTATCTTTCCCTCGATCTAGATCTGTACGAGGCTTAACTTGATCTAAATAAGCAAATTCAATCCATTTAATATTCATTCAATACAATTCAATCCAAAATTCATACTTTTGCATAATTACCTTTTTACCCTTATTATTTTAACTTCTTTACAATTTAATCCTTAACATCGTAAATTAACATTTATGCAATTTCATCCCTATATCATGCTTGTTGATTTACATAGGTACTCATATCAACCTACACCAATCATCAATTCACAATTACATTATGATGTTTTACTACTTTTACACATAAGTCCCTAAATGATAATTTCATCAAAAATTACTTTACAAAATTTCTTTATTAAAAATAACAATTCATTTTCTTCCATAAATTTTCAAAAATCACACAAACACATTCATGATAAAACCCTAATCCTTTAAAAATTTTGTAAATTAGTCCCTAGGCTAGCTAGATTAAGCCACAATGATCCCGAAAACATAAAAATCATTAAAAATGAGATCAAAAATCACTTACATGCAACCATAAGACATAGCCTTTAACACCTCATACCCATATTCGACGCCGGAATAAGGTATAAGGCATTACCAGACTTATATCACAAGCAAACATACAATTTCGAGTCATAAATTTGCATCCAAATTAAAACCATTTGTAATTAGCCATAAAGTCCCTATTACGAGCCTACGAGGCCCAAAACATGCATTGGAGGTGGTCCGAGACTAAACCGAGAAATTTAAAAATTTTCACAAAACTTAGAAAATTTTCCCACTAAACAGGGGTCACACGCCCGTGTGGATATGGGACACGCCCATGTGGGTAGGCCGTGTGGCTGCATACGCCTGTGTCCCGACCCCATGTAACTCACTAACTTGTAACCTATGAATAAATTGTGGTCACGCGCCAAGTCACACGCCTGTGTGGAAAATTAATTTTCATAAAATAGGTGCAGACTTCACACGCCCAGGACACACGCCCGTGCCTGAGGCCTTGTCATCCACACGGCTAAGACACATGCCCGTTTCTCTACCCATGTGCTCAATATTGAGCATTCTGTTTCTCAAAATTAAGGTGTAGGGGACACACGGCTGAAACACAAGCCCATAAATAGACCGCGTGTCACACACACCCGTGTGTTTACCCGTATGGAAAAAATAGGGGCTATTTATCAAGCCATTTGCCACCCTTATTAGCACAAACACTTATACCAATTCAATAGCACAAATCCATGGCACACTTAGTAACCACACATCCACAATCATGGCTAAATCATATCAATGTAGTACCATACACTATCATGCTCATATTATTATGTTCCAAAATCTATCATGCAACTTTCGCATTCATAAGCCTCAATTAGCTACTTTCATGGCACCTATTTGCATAAGATAATCATCTCACCAATAAATAACATTTCCAATACAACACATTCATGGTATGAATCTCAATCCATCATTCACCAAGCTTACCATGACCATATCACTAAATACATTAGCACATATTTGAATATACTTAGGCTTACAACCATGTTAGCCAAAATAAGCCAATTAACATGACAAGGTACCAAATTAACCGATAGCTATTACAAGCCAATACACTTGGCCAATCATAATGACACATATAACAAAAAGACCAAGTCCCTATACATGTCATACTTCCAAAATACTAAGATCATCAAAAACCCAAAATAACAGTTTTGATAGTGTGAGGTGAATCTCCGACGATCTCCTATTCTGAGCTAGCTTGGTGACTCTATAAAAATATGGAAAATAAATAGAGTAAGCTTTATAGCTTAGTAAGCTCGTATGCAAGAATAAGCTAACCTTACCATACATATAACATTTAAATAAAATAACATGATTAAAAGTAACTTTTCCATAATTTCATGATCATAATCTATTCCATCACAAAACTTACCTCATATTCACCAAGTCACACATTTAATAAGCATGAGCTTTATGTACATACCTGAGCCATCTCGAAATGAATTTACACATATTCTCATCTTTAAAATACTCATGAACCACTCGGAATAAAAATGTGGATACTTGGGAAATTTGCACACTAAGTGCCACACATGTAGCCAAAGCTACCCAAGTCTCATGCCACATAGTTGTTCGCTCTCGAGCTATCAACGGGACTGCTCACACAAGCTATCAAGTATACGCAACATATTCTGGTATACTCAGCCACTGGTAGAACATTCAAGACCAGCACCCGGATCACATGATCACATAACACATACTAACCCTAGTGACATGTCACTTGTATCCTATCCTATTCCTAAGGTTCAAACGAGATTTCTCGCTTGTCGATTCATCTTTGGACTCGTTCATAGGATTAAGCTCATCTACATTAATCAAACATTTAATTCATGCAATATTAAAGCAATAAAATACAATCATATTAAAACTTATTTTTAACATACGAACTTACCTCAGTATAAATGGATAATTGTTCGATTTAGTCCACAACCTTATTCTTTTCCTTCTCTAGTTTAGAACCTCATCTTTCTTGATCTATAATACCACATTTAACTTATTCAATCATCGCATTATTAAATTTAATCCCAAAAACACCTTATGGCAAAAATTACATTTTTGCCCTTAAGTTTTCAACCTTTTACATTTTAGTCCCTAGGCTCGTAAAATGATTTTCATTCAATTTAATCACACCCACACCTAGCTGAACCTATTTCTTGCTCATAACAACCCACATTTTTTATTTATTCACATTTTTACACGTATTTTACATCTTTTACAAATAGGTCCCTATTTGACATTTTCATTAAAAATCACTTGGTAAATGTTATTTATCTATCATCAAACATACATTTTCTACCATTAAACATCAAAAACACAAATGTTCAACATGGTTAAAATTTTAGACTTTGATTTTCTTTCACATTAGTCCTTGAAATAGCTAAATCAGGTCCCAACATTCACAAAAACGTAAAAATCATTAAAAACGGGAAAAGACAGACTTACAATCGAGCTTGGGCGCTTGGCCAAAACCCTCGCTATGGTGACTCTTTAAATTCAGCACAAGGGGACTAATTTGGAGAATATGGCATCTTTTTATTTGTTTTATTTGTCTTTATTTACCATTTTACCAAAATGCCCTTAATGCCAAACTTTGAAATTTTATCTAACCATGTCCATTTTTGGCCAACTTAACGTATAATGGTCTAATTACCATTTAAGGACCTCCAATTTAAAATTTCATTTCAATTAGACACCTCTAGCATCTAGAACACACATTTTGCACTTATTGCAATTTAGTCCTATTAGTCAAATTGGACACTCTATCGATAAAATTTCTTAAATAATTTTCACACAATCATTCAATAATACTGTAGACCCTAAAAAATTAATAAAATTAACATTTCTACTTCGAATTTGTGGTCTCGAAACTACTTTTTTGACTTGACCCTAAAACGGGGTGTTACATAGCCGAACCTTCAAACTTCTTTAATGGTGTTTTCCTAGCTTATTTTTGGTGGAGGAATCAACAAAAAAAGATGATAGCTTTTGTTTATGATATTTTTACTTAACTTATTTATTAATTTACATAAATAACCTTGCATTTTAACATTAATATCACCTAATTCATATCCATAAATGTCCACTCATAATAACAATGGCCTAATTACCACATAAATCCCCTAACAATTTAATTTCATAGCTAATAGATACCTTTAAATATTAGAACTATATTTTTGTACCTTTTACAATTTAGTCCTTTTTACTTAATTAAGCATGCAAATGATAAAATTTCTTAACAAAATTTTTATACGACACTACTAGCATACGTAGACATTAAAATAATAATAAAATAAATATTTTTACATCAGATTTGTGGTCCCGAAATTACTATTCCAATTTCACTAAAAATAGCCTATTATAGCCGGTGGAAGAACGTGATAAATAAAAGAGGAGTAAAAAACTATAGTCAAGAATAAAAAGAATAGAAAGAACGGAGTAAGAGCAAAAAAGAACTTAAGAGAATTTGGTTAATTAAAACCAACCAAAACTACCTCACGAGGCAACAAATTAAAAACATTTTCATATTGCATTCACAATAATCCAAACACAAGACTAGAGGGTATACAAAAGCTTAACCATTGAACCAACAGGCATCATTTTATCGAAAATAACTTATAACCCAATGTCCAAAGATATGGTTTAGTCAGAATAGAAAAATTTCAAGAGCTGGGATTCGAACCCAAAACCTCGCATACATAACCAGAACATTTAACCATTAAATCAAATTAAATTCACTTGTCAAAATTTCAAAATCCTAACTCAAACTCAAAATGTAAGTAATCTGGATTTCAAAACTCAATTTCTTCTAACCCGATTTTTGGGATGTTACAACCCTCTCCCACTTAAAAGAATTTCGTCACCAAAATTCTTTCAGTCTCATCTGTCCTTAAACCACAAAATCTGCAATGTTCTTATCCAAGCAAACCACTGCGCTAATGCAATGCAACTTAGATTCAATACAAAACCAAACGATATTTTCAAAAACTTTTTATACATCAACACAAATTATTACAAAAACATATCACAAAAGTCCCTGTTGATTCTTTAGTCATGAGTTCAAATTAATAGCACGCACTCTCTTATCCTAGAGTCGCTCAATCATAGACTCTCAACCCATAGATTCAATTTGAGTCTCATCGACCTTTGCGAGTCACTAAACAAAACCCGAGGCACTGCAGGTCCCTACGCTTCCTGATTACTGCCCTCAAACTCAGGTGTCCTACCAGATTCATAAATTTTCAAATTGGGCTCCTTACCTTGAGCAAAAGACTCGACTTGAGTCACTTAGCTATATCTAACATGCCCTCGTACAACAAGGCTACGTGTACGCATTATACTAGTATACAGTTTCAGAATTTTATGAGTTAGCTTAGGTTTATTAATAGTCCTAAGTCTGAAGTCTTAATAGAGGTTTTCACAGAATTTCCATAGTTTTAACTAAAGTAGAGATAGTTACAGGATTGGCATTGGAGTCTTAGATTTCCTATTTACAAACTCAAAAATAATCAATATTTGAACACATACTTTTCAAAAACATTAAATAAAGTCAGTCAGAAGTTTCAATTACTTAAAAATTTTTTTAGAAAGACTTCTAAACTCAAAAGCCATAGTCAAATTTTGTAAATCAGGCTCTGATACCATAAAATGTAACACCTCAAATCCAGCCTAAAAGTTTAGACCAAACTTGGAGGGGTTACATGAACATACTAAAATCTGGTTTCGATAATAATTTAGAAAACACTCAAACTATTACTTGATGTGTAACAAAAATCTTTTCGGGGTCTTAACTTTGAAAATCAAAATCCATTTTAGTTAAGTGATTTTGTAGTTTCGCATTAGAAATTATCAGTTACTAACGAGATTAGCAAAAAGCAAGACGAGTTAAGAAACAAATTACAAACAAAAAAATTAAAACATATTTACATCAAGGTAAAAACAATCCGAGCTCCACACACCGTCCAATCCTAAATTTGAGATTTACCTGAACAAACAAGAATAAGAAAAAAGGGTCAGCTACAAAGCATAGTGTAAAACCAACCCCAAATATAAATCAATAGAACACAACTTATAATTCGAAGTAACGCAAAGAACTTAATAGTGATAATATAACCAGAACAAAACAAATCATATACCAAGAACAATACAAATAAGAATATCAATGATTTTATAAAAATGATAGTCCAATAGAACTAAAAGAAATGAACAGATGCGAACATAATAGAACAAAAATTAGGATGTGAGTCTATGCCAATGCAGTATTTGTAGAGAAACATAATGTAGCTTTTTTCAGAAACTTCCTACCCAACTCCACTACACACCAAATTAGAGTTCCCCCATGAACTCATCCACCCAAAACACACCACTAAAGTCATCGTAGGTTACCCGGCAATGATGACCCACCACCCCGGGTTGCCCGACAACGATGACTTATCAATATGCAGTTAAACTACCAAATCAAATATATTTGGTCATGCCATTAAATATGCAGATCATTAAACTGCCAGTACAAAATCTTACTTCTTTAACATCATCCCAAATCCCATGCAATGTGTCATGGTTATGTACTGATAGAATCAGAGTGATAAGCATGTAGGTCATGCTATCTTACAACAGAATCAGTAGGCATAGGAGTCCATGCTATGTAAATTTATCAAATCTCAACAGATCATATCAGATTTACCGTGAAGTCACATGCATGGTTACAAATCAGAATCAAAATCAGTGCTAATTAATTTAACATATTAAGATATCACATATTCTTAATCTACAAAGCAACGCAGAGGTACACCAACAAACTTTGCAGAATACAAAACATACTTGGATAAGGCATATATCTTAACACATCTAAACAGAGGTACATTATACATTATCAAGTATCATTACTTAACTTATATCAGAGTAGACATGCATACATATATTAGATTATACAATAATAGATGAATAAATACTGATGTTTCTAGCATAATACAAATCATATGGACCTTATAAAAGGCCTACGTTCAATCTGAATAACGATCACGACCCTAAGGAAAATTTCAAAATCTTGACCCACACGCTCGTGTGGATCCACACGGCCTGGGTAGCTGGCCCGTGTGGTCTACACAGCCTAGCACACGTCTGTATGGCCCTTTATTGTCACATACGGCCTAACACTCGGCCTAGCACACGACCGTGTCACCTAAAATAGTGAGTTACACAGTCTATCACATGACCTGGTACACGTCCATGTGACTTAATCCCCAAATTCTCTCACACAGCTTGGACAATCACTTGTGCCCCTGGCCTGTATGCCTATAATGTAAAACAGTCTTGAGCACAGCCTGGACACACACCTGTGTCCTTGGCCGTGTTGGCCAAAACAGTGCCTACACAGTGTACCACAAGGCTTGACACAAGGCCTGGACACACGCCTGTGTCCCTAGCTATGTTGGTCGTGTGACACACACGACCGTGTAGCGTCAAAGGCCATGTTTCCTAGCATTCGCAAATTGCAGAAATTTGGGTTTTTGGTTACCCACCTAATACAAATTCAATGTAGAAGCAGCTAGAGTGATTCCAACACTGATAATCGAACTAAAATTTTGCATACCTTAAGTCATAGAGAGAACGTTAAACTTGAGACCTTCATCTAACAAAGAGTTACGCAAGTCAATGTTTTCCTCACAGAAAATAAATTACAACCCCGTCGAACACCAAACTCATGCTGGAACTTGACAAAGAATACTTACACTACTGATTATAGATGAATAGCGCAAGGAAGTTAGAAGAATCGATGCCATAACGATTCAATAGAAAATCGTCGGTGGAAGAACTAGACAAATAAAAGAGAAGAGAAAAGAATGATAGTAAGAACAAAAAGAACAGAAAAAATATAGCAGAAAAAAAAAGAAGTTGAGAGACTTAGATCAGTTTAAAACCTAACAAAACTACCTCACGAGGTAGCAAAATAAAAACATTTTCATATTGCTTTCATGGAGATCTGAACACAAGATCAGAGGGTATACAAAAACTTAACCATTAAACCAACAGACTCATTCTTGTTATCATTTGATCGAAAATAACTTATAACCTATATGTTCAAAGATAGAGTTTAGTCAAAATAGCAAAATTTCAAAAGATGGATTCGAACCCAAAACCTCGCATACATACCAGAACATTTAACCATTGAACCAAATCAAATTCACTTGTCAAAATTTCAAAATCCAAACTTAAACTCAGAACGTAACCACTCTAGGTTTCAAAACTCAATTTCTTCTAACCCGATTTTTGGGATGTTATATTTTATCTTCTTTGGAGGGGTTTTACCATGTTAAATTTGTGTATTTAATTTCTCAATTTCTTCTGCTTTTTTTATTTGTTCGTTGCTTAATCAAGTCGATCCCCAACAATAAGATAAGTAGGTAGGTAGCTCCGTATCACAATATTAAGTTGATTTTATTTTATTGAAAATTTGAAAAAAAAATTTAAATGAGATATTCAAATTACCATGTTTGTCTTTCATTCAAAACTATCTAAAATAAAAACATGACTTTGAAAAAACTTTTGAATCAATAAAAATATCATTATTTTTATCTTATTACTAAATTGACATCTTAAAATCTTAAAATGTTAAAATAATTAATTTATAATTTATAATCATTGTATTTATCATTACCATTGATTAAATAATAATATCTAATTATAATTAATTTATAATTAATAGTTAGCTGAAAGAATATTAATATATAAGCCCAACTTAAAATTTAATATATTTTAGGTTTAATAGTTAATTTATAATTTAAATATTAAAAGATGTTGACGTAAAGCTCAACTTGTAATTTAATATTTTATATTTAATAGTTAAATTTATAATTTAAGTATTAAAAATGTCTAAGTGAAGCTGAACTTATAATTTAATAGTTTAGATTTAATAAATAAATTTATAATTTAAGTATGGTAGATCAATTTAAAAAATTATTTAAATTTGAATTTTAATTTGAATAAAATTTTAAGCACGAAATAGATAAAACATTTTATCTATTAATTATCATATATACCAGTTAAAAGGTAAGTTCAACTCTATAAATAATATTCAATAATTAAGCATATTCAATCAAATAACAATTAAGGAAAATTGTTGGTAAAACATGAGTAACATATTCAACTTGTGCTAATATAATATGTATTCTTTACATAAAGTTACAAGTAATCAAACATATATATAATTGAATGTATATATATTGCATTAGTGGTGATTGTTGAAAAGAATGTATGCTATTACTTTTTTGATTTGAACATGTAACGTAAGTTGTTAGTAAGTGTATAAAGGTTTCATTATGATCTTGGATGAGTTATATTTGATATTATCAAGTGAACCATATTGAATTATGTTATAAGGTTAAATGACATTGGAAAAGTCATATTAACGATGTCGAATAGAGATACAAGAATTGTGACACCCCATATCCGTAACCCATGCCGGAGTAGAATACGAGGCATTACCTAACTAGATCTCATGCACACAAACATTCACATATCACCCAGACTCCGTTCAATTTAAAACTTTTTCAATTTCTACTTTAAACCTCTTGTGATGGGCCTACGAGCCCCTAATCGACCATTGTGAACTATTCGGGATCAACCCGGGCCCTTAAACCATCTATAGAAAATTTGATTTTGAAACAACGCGCACGCCCGTGTGGAAAGACTACACGCCCGTGTGGCCATTTCAACATGGGAGTGTTGATGGCCCGTGTGGCACACACGGCCTAAGCAATACAGGGGCACACCCATGTCCTCCACCCGTGTGGAATTAATTCTAATTATACACCTCTAGGGGTTTTCACACAGCCTGGCACACGCCCATGTCCCTGGCACGTGTGCTTCACACGGCCATGACACGCCCGTGTCCTAGCCCGTGTGTAAAAACATGGACATTCTGTTTCTGACGTCAGCATCCCCAAAATGCCAAATGGCCAAGGCACACGCCCATGTGCTAGGCCGTGTCCATCACAAAGCTGAGACATACGGTCGTGTCTCTGCCCGTTTGTTTACTATCATGCATACTGACTTGGAATTTATACGTACATGGGACACACGATCAGACCACACGCCCGTAGGGCAGACCGTGTGTCACACACTACCTAGACACACGGCCTTGTGTCTACCCGTGCGGACAATATAAGGCTATTTACCAATCCTATTTGTCACCCTTACTTACACAACCTACACAAAGACTACCAAACCAATAAAAAGATAACTTATTTAAACCAATCAACCATAATAGGCAACATTCCAACAATGCATTTTATTCATCTATGAAAATACATCTTTACATATGGATCAACATGAATATTTGCCATCATTCAAGGCTTAATACAAAATGAAGGGTTTCCAACCCAAGCCAACACATTTGGCCGGTTCTCAATGACACAAAAATAGTAAAGTCTAAGCCCTATTCATGCCATATTCAAAAATATCAATCAAACTATACCGAATGTTTCAATTGATAGTGTGATTGACATCTCTGACTTCAATTAATCCTTGAGCTAGATAGGCGGCACTATAAGAAAATGGAAAAGGAGATGGAGTAAGCATAAAACTTAATAAGTTGCATATAAATAATTATACAAAAATACTTTACCATTCATCAACAAATATCATAATACACAAGTGGGCATAAGCAAAACTTACTCATCAATATTCAATACACATCATATAGAATATAATGTGGCTCACATTTTATACATATCAAAATAGGTACCTGTAGCACTCACAATATAGTTATACTTTCCTCATTAACTAGAAACCAAAACTTTCACCATTGAACCACTCAGAATGCTATTGGATATCCCGTAGCCTCAAACGTGGAGTAAGGTGCCGATGCCATGTCCCGGACATGGTCTTACACTGACTATCATCTCGTAGCTAGTGCATGTCCCAGACATGTCTTACACTGGCTTACGTCTCGAGGCCGATGCACGTCCTAAACATGTCTTACACTAGCACTCGTCTCGATGCCCATACCATGTCCCATGTCCCAGACATGGTCTTACACTTGCTCTCGTAATGTGGCCGATGCATATCCTAGGCATATCTTACAATAGCTCACAATAACCCCTATGTCATGGCATGAATATCCGATTTATTTTCTAGGTTCAAACGGGAACTCTACTGTAACAGTCTGGTTTTGACCCTAGTCAGAATAGTGGTTTTTGGACCACAAATCCGAATTGAAAAATATTTTAATATTATTTTCTGTGTCTGCGATATGTGAATTTATATCTGTGAAATTTCTGTGATTTAAATTATCTGTTTCTGTGTTTAATTACGAAGAAGGACTTAGCCGCGTAAAATGAAAAAGTTGCATGCTAATTGTTAAAGTGCTGATTTGACTTGGCTTTATAAAGGAAAGGTATTTATGATGCAATTGGACCATTGCATTAATGCATGGACAATTATGAACATTAATTAGTAAAAATGCAATGATATATGCCATGGGCAAAATGGTAAAAGATGGATATAATGTTTATTATAATAAAATAGAGCACACAAATAACTATTTTCACTTTGTTCTTGTCAAAATTCAAAAAGAAAGAAAAGAAATATAAGCATTTAGGGTTCGGCTAGATTAAAGCTCAATTAAGGTATGCGTTTTCGTCCATTTTAGATAATTTCTATGTTTCTGTAATCGTTGCTTCATGTTCTTCAAAGCCCATGTCTGAATTTTTGTTTCTGTTAAAGATTTGATGAAATGCCATTGTTGATATCATGAGCTTTTTGATGTTCTTGGATGAATTATGAAGGCTAGGTAGATGATTTATAAGTTTTGTTTTTAAATTTTTATGAAATTGAGCTATTTGGGTTAAATTTTGAAAATGAGGTTTTGAAGGACTAAATTGTGAATTAAACATGTTGTATGGGCTTATATAGAAGCCATGAAAATTCAGCTAGTCATTGTTGCAAAGAAATTTTGCATATTGTTGATTTTGTGAAAAATGGACTAAATTATCAAAGTGTGAAAATGTAAGGGCTAAAGTGAAAAGTGCCCAAAATATGTGTATATGGATGAAATTGAATGAAATGAATGATTGAATGGTTGAATTTGTATTGTATTAGATCAAGAACAAAGAAAATCAGACTTAGATCGAGGGAAGTCCAAAGTATTCGAATAGTCGACTCATTTTCGTCTGAAATCCGGTCGAGGTAAGTCAAACTACACTTATGTGTTAAGTTGATTAAATTCTGTGTTTATAACTTGTTATCTACATTGGACGACCTTGAAAGCCTGATAGAAGAATGTTGGTATTAATCTGAATTATCGTGTAAGACTGTGTCTGGGACACAGGCATCGATTTGAAATTTACGTGTAAGACCATGTCTCGGACATCGGCATTGTATCTGATTTCGTATAAGACCCTGTCTGGGACAGAGGTATCGATACTGAATTACATGTAAGACCACGTCTGGGACGTTGGCATTATAGTCGTTTATGAACATTTGTATCGTTTCTAAACCATTTGATGACAAAGTATGAGATATGAAAATGAACATGTGAAATATGTAGTCTATACAGGTATGTTTGTATCGTACTTAATTTCTGAATATGAAAGACTCTGTTTCTGTGAAGTAGCTTCGGAATCATGGACATGAATATGATATGCATACAAGCAAATGAGCATGGTTAAGTTTATGAACAACTCTAGGAAATGGCTATGAATTCTTATTGTTGTATTGAACTACATATATATGCTTTAGTAATTAGACCATTTGTGTTTGGCTTACTAAGCTCTTCGTAGCTTACTTTGTGTGATTTCTATCTGTATATCAGTTGTCGTAGCTACTGAAGGGTCGGGGATAGTCGAAGATCATCACCACACTATCGAACTCATTTTGGTGCTCTTGAAGTGTAAATATTGCTAAGTATGACATGTATAGGCTAGAATGTCTATGTATTAAGTTTAGAATTGTATAAAAGTTATGCCATTTGAATTGGCTAGAAAATGATGAGTTTGAGTAAGGTTTTGATGTATGTTTTGTAATGTGCCATGTTCTAATATGAATTAGTCATCTTTAAGCATGGAATTGGTTGAAAATGTTAGTATGAATGTTTTATATTGTTGCTTGTAGGATTGGACCCAAAAAGGGTTGGCAAATTGGCTTAAACCAAGCCTGCATTGTACTACACAGCCAGGGAACACGGGCATGTCTTGTAGCCGTGTGAAAAAGTCAGTAGCTAGCTAAATTTTACACGGTCATGGCACACAGTCGTGTCTGTTGGCCGTGTTAAAAAGTTAGTATAGGACCTTTTTGTTGGCATGGTTGGAGCACATGGGCGTGCCTTGTGCCCGTGTGAGTCACACGGCCTAGTCACATGGGCGTGTGACTTTGTCAGTTTTGAAAAGTTTGATTAAGTTCTGAAAATTTTGAATAGGTTCAGTTTAGTCTCGACCTTCCCTAAATGTATGTTTTAAGTCTCGTAGATCATTTTAATGGATGAATTATTGATGAATGCAAATGTATTAATGTTATATGACATCTTTGAAGTTGTGTTGTTCAAAAATGCTCTGTCTGTTCGATGACACCCCTTACCTATTCCAGCAACGATTACGGGATAGGGGTGTTACATTTTATTGGTATCAGAGCTATGGTTTAGTCGGTTCTAGGACTACCATAGCGTGTGTGAGTCTAGCATATATGCCATATGTCTGAAACTGTGATAGTGTGATGAGTCCTGACATTTGAAATGTGCTTTGATATAGTAATGGATCCCAATAGAGCCGTACCTGACGATGTTGAGAGTAATGCGCCTGCTTCCGCGCAAGGGACAGTGTAACATGATTCTCGACCGGCTACGAGCAACCGTGATAACGAGGCTAAGTAAGCCTTCTATCAGATGATGAATGATTGGTTCACCCAATATATTAGAACCAATCCGGTTGTTCAACAACCTCCACCCCCGGTTAATCCTTCTCAAATTCCTGTTATGACTTTTGTGAATCCAGTTCAGTCAAGTAGACCACCAGTTAACAAGATTAGGAAGTATGGGGCTAAAGAATTCTGAGCTACAACGAATGATGATACTGAAGGAGCTGAATTCTCGTTATAGAATACGATACGGGTGTTTGATGAAATGTCTCTGAATCTAGAGGAATGTGTTAAATGTGCCATTTCACTTTTGAGAGATATGGCGTACCATTGGTGGAAAACTTTAATATCTGTGGTTCTGAGCGAACGGGTTACTTGGGATTTCTTCCAAGCTAAAATTTGCAAGAAATACATTAGTCAGAGATTTATTGATCAGAAACGTAAAGAGTTTCTCGAGCTTAAATAGGGCCGAATGTCTGTCACTGAATATTAGTGGGAATTTCTGAGATTGAGCCAATATGCTCGAGAATGTGTATCAAATGAAGTAATAATGTGAAAAAGATTTGAAGATGGACTAAACAAAGATATCCGTCTGCTAGTGGGGATTTTGGAGATTAAAGAAATGGTAGTGCTCATTGAGCGAGCCTGTAAAGTTGAAGAATTAAGCCAAGAAAAAAGAAAAGTTGATTTTGAAGCTAGAGATGCTAGAAAGAGATCTTCGAGTAAATTATTTCAGTCTGGACCAAAGAAATTCTAAGATGATCAGAACTGTTCAAATACTAATATGGGACATTCAAACCGAAATTGAGCTAGATCTTATTCAAACACCAGAGCCCTTGTTACTTCTATTGCAAGTGTTGGAAATGTCCGATCTGAGAAACCTGAGTGTAAACATTATGGTAAAAGACATCCAGAAAATTGTAGATTGAATGACCGAGCCTGTTTTCGATGTGGGTCCTTATATCATTTTGTAAGAGATTGTTTTGAACCTGCTGAGCAAGAGAATGTACAGAATCCGAGACAGAGTAACACTTCAGCTAGAGGTAGACTTTCCAGAAACACGAGAAATACAAGTGGTGATGAAAGAGCTACTAGGGATACAGCTGTTAAATCTGAGGCTAGAGCACCTGTTAGGGCCTATGCAATCCGAGCTCCTGAGGAAGCCTCGTCTCCAGACGTGATTACTGGTACTTTTACTCTTTATGATACTTCTGTGATTGCATTGATAGTCCCTGGCTCAATGCATTCTTATATCTGTATGAATTTAGTACGCAGTATGTGACAGCCCTAAATTGACCCTAGTCGGAAAGTAGTTTCGGGACCACTAAATCGAGTCATAAAAATAATTAACAGTCATAGTTGATGCTCATTATATGTACATATGCATGTGTGAAAATTTCATGTTTGGATTTTGTTAATTGTAAGTGAATTTTATCAAATAGGACTTATGTGAGAAAATTTAGAAATGTGCTAGGCAAATGTAAGGTGGCCTATAAATGCATGTTGTGAAAATCTTTGGGTTTGCATGTCAATTTACCCAAAATTTAAGCATAGTGGCGGCCATGCTATGAATGGAAACATGTTGCAAACATGTCTAGTTAGTGGTTATGTTAGAAAGAATAAATAATGAAAAGGAATATGATGAAAACAAAGAAAAGAAAAAAAAGTGCCCATCCTTTCACATTTTGTTTGGCTTGGCGAATGTTCTAAGAAGAAGGGGAAGAGCTTGAGAAAATCAGCCATGAGAGGTTGCTAGACTAAGGTATGTTTGATGTTGTCCATGAGATTCATGCATGTTTTTAGTTGTTAGTTTGAGTTCTACCTAGCCCATGGTTTAAATCTTTGCTATGAGATGGGGATGATATTCGGCCTTGGGTGTTGTCTTCTAGGTTGATGTTTGATGTTTGATGTTGTGGTGATGAGGCATGAAGATGAGTTAAGTTTCGGCTAAGGTGGATTTGTGTTGATGTCATTTGCATGCTAAGTGTGAAGCTTTGTAATGATACATGTGTATGGTGCTTTTGATGTTGTGAATGGAAGTAGAGGAAAAGTAAAAGAAAATTTATGTAGAAATGTGATATACGTGGATTTATAGGATGTTACAAATATAAGTGAAGCCATGCTAGATTAGGAAAAATTCAGTCAAGTGTTCATGAGATGAAATTTTGTGTTTAGGTGAATTAAAGATGATAGTATAGTTGATATTATATACATATATGTATGCATATTCGGCCATCAAATTAAGAGCATAGGTGATGATGAGTCTAAGCTTTGTACATTCAGCCATATATATATATATGCATGTGTGATTGGATTATTGATAGTAGGGCGATAGCATATGGTTATTAGCCGAATAGCTAAGAGCATAAGGTAGCAAGATAAAAATTTTACCATGCCGTTCCGTATGTGTAACGCCCGTGCCAGTCATTGCTGCGGAATCGGACACGAGGCTAACGCTTAAACCATTCACTTTTACAGTCCATTTTAAAATTTTTCCAGCGATTGGCTAACTGCGTCACTGTCACTTTAAAAATAATATCTTGAGTTCCAAAACTCGAAAACCAGTTTCATAATTTTTCCTGAAACTAGACTCATATATGCATCTACAAATTTTTTCTAGAATTTTGGTCGGGCCAATTAGTACAGTTTATTAGTTAAAGTCTCCACTTTATTACAGTGCGACTACACCGACCTTCATGCATTACGACTGGATATCTCCTGTCTGAGGATTCAATATCGATGCCGTTTGTTTCTATAGAAACTAGACCCAAAGAGGAATCTATACATATATAGCATGACTCCTAATTATCTCTGGTTAATTCACAATGAATTCCAAAGTCAAAACAGGAATCCAAAACCGTTCGCCCTGTTTCTAAAAACCTAATTATCTCGTAACATACAACTCACATGACCGTTTCGTTTCACTATTTTCATTAAGGTTCATTTACATAATTTATTCACTATTTATTTCTATTCCTACTATTTTTAGTGATTTTTCACATCCACCTCACTGCAGATGTCAACCTTTGTCATTAAGGTAGATTTTACCTACTTCATAATTTCCTTGATTCAACTAGCCCTTTTAACATACATGGCACAAAAGATAATCACGATTAACCATTCCAAGGGCTAATCGATTCCAAACATTACCACATCTCTTAATGAACAACATACAAAATGATCATGATACCATGCCAAGGTGCATACAAGCCATTTTTGCATGGCTAAAAGTTTACATACCAAATTTTCAACAAAACATATTAGCCTATACATGCCAAAATGCTCTCCTAGACCCACTAAGAAGAAAGTACTAAAAGTTGCTAGCCGGTGTGATGACTTTGACGACGGTCTCGAGCACACCAAAATGGATCAAGAACCTAGGTAAGCAACAAACAAGCACACCAAATGACTACATAACTCAGTAAGTCATAAGCACTACTCTACCATCCAACATTAATAATCATTTTTTTTTGTTTCTTTCAAATCATAAAAACTATGCTACAGTTTCTTAAATTCTTGGTTCGATCTCATGCCAAGTCCTTCAATTCCAAGTCAGCCCAATCAATGTAGACCCATTTCCTCAAGTTTGGAACAACGATGCACTAGATAAATCTATGCATACACCGCACAACCTCAAATTCGATATTTAGTTAATAGCTCAATCACTTACCTCATTCATCACAATTTATACCAACAACCAAACGTTGCACACATAGTGCTTATTATGTTCGCACACATAGTGCCATAGTAAATCGCACACATAGTGCTATAGTAAATCGCACACATAGTGCCATAGTAAATCGCACACATAGTGCATTTGAGATTCCTCATGCTTCAACCTCCCAATCGGCACACATAGTGCCACTTAATTTTGCACACATTGTGCCCTATGTCAATTCATCATGGTAAAGCAATTTGCTAAATTCAAATTGTACATATGGTCATATTAACAAGTTGGAGAATCACTCAGAAAATATCTATCAAGGAGTTCTCACAACAAGTGCTTAAGGACTTACCTTGCGTTGAGTATAACGGTTCCGACCGGCTACTCGATGTCCTTGGCTTTGCCCTTGCTTGTTTCTCCTTCTTTAACTTCTCGGGCTTAATAGATAAATAAACTAGTTTAATCATCTTGCTGTACATTTATAATTCAATTACACATGCATATGTATATTTGCATATTCGGCAACCCCTCTTACTAATTACCCATTTAGTCTATTATATACATGATTAAAGGTAACATCATGATTGGGCATACTTATATATATATATACATACCCGATTGTGCACCAAAAATTTGACTCAACATCACCTACATACTCACTTTGATGGCCGAATATATATATACATGTATAGTGTTATCTACAACATCATCTAAACACCTAAATTTTTCTCATGCACACTTGATCAACCTTTTTCCCAAATCTAGCATAGCTTCACCTTCATTTGTGATATCATATAAATTTGCATGTTGCTACATTTCTTAAGTTCAACATCTCTATGCCCATTATAGCCACTCCCATAATCAAATTCTAAAAATCGGCAACATCCCCTTTCAACTATGTTAGCGAATACTCCTCCCCTTCTTAGTCCCAACTTGGCACCTCCAACAAAAGGACTTAACATCTTCCCTTTCATGCTAACATAACAAGCAACTTAGTTCATCCATACAACTAACATGTTAATAGCATCAAGGTATCAACTAAAATTTTTAAGCTTCTGTCAACTTCCAACTCTCCAACAACCCCAAATCCAACCTTGGGATAGATAGTATTTAGACCCATCACCCAAAGGTTGTGTAAACTTCAAAAACAAATATCATTGAACATACCTTGATCTAAAGGACCACCTTGGCGAATCTTGCTTCCTCTTCTTCCTCTAGTTACGACAATTGCAAAAGAAAGAAAACATGAGCACTCCTTCTTCCCTCCTTATTAAGCATTCAAACTCTCTCATTTTCATGCCACAAGAAGTGAAAGAAAATGATGAACATTTTTTCTTTCTTCCTCCCTCAACTCACGGCAATGGGGGTACACCCACACCATTCTCTTTTTTTTCTTTATTACCCATATTTCTTATTTTATTTTTTCTACATACCCACTAACTAAACATGTTTGCAACATGTTTCCACCCATAGCATGGCCGGCCATCATGCTTAAATTTGGGTAAATTGACATGCAAACCCACCTTTTTCACAACATGCACTTATAGGCCACCCTACATTTGCCTAGCACATTTCTAAATTTTCTCACATAAGTCCTATTTCACAAAATTCACTTATAATTAACAAAATTCAAACATGAAATTTTTCACACATGCATATGTACATATAATGAGAATCAACAATGACAGTTAATTATTTTTATTACTCGATTTAGTGGTCCCGAACCCACTTTCCGACTAGGGTCAATTTAGGGTCATTACAACTCTCCCCACATAAGGAATTTTCGTCCCGAAAATCTTACCGATAAATAGGTTTGGGTAGCGCTTTTCATAGAGTTCTCGGGTTCCCAAGTAGCTTCTTCCATCCGTGTTTGAGCCATAACACTTTTACTAACGGAACCCTTTTGTTTCGCAACTCCTTCACTTCACGAGCTAGGATACGAATCGGTTCTTCTTCATAACTCATATTGGTTTGAATTTCGACCTCGATGGACTAATTACGTGTGACGGATCAGATCTATAACGTCAAGCATCGAAGCAGGGAAGGCGTTGTGAATCCTTTCAAGTTCGGGGGCAAAATCAAACGATCGCAATCGGACCGACTCGTTCGGATATCTCATATGGCCCGATGAACCTCGGACTCAATTTGCCCTTGCGGCCAAATCGAGTATCTTTTTCCAAGGTGAAACTTTAAGAAACACTTTGTCTCCCACGATACTCAATGTCTTTTCGTTTGAGATCCGCGTCACGATTTCGACGATCTGTGGCGCTTTTGACTTTCACGGGTTACCTTTACTTTTTGTTCAGCATCTTTAATCAAATCAACTCCAAAATTTTACTTTCAATCGAGCTCGGTCCAAAACAATGGTGTACGGCATTTACGACCGTACAAAGCCTCGTAAGGTGCCATCTTAATACTTGATTGAAAACTATTGTTGTAAGCGAATTCAATCAAAGGTAAATACCGTTCCCATGAACCACTAAACTCGAGGATGCAACATCTCAACATATCCTCAAGTATCTGAATTATCCGCTCGGATTGACCATCGGTTTGGGGGTGAAAGGCGGTGCTGAAATGCAACTTGGTACCCAAAGCTTCTTGCAATTTCTTCCAAAATCGTGAGGTGAACCTCGGATCTCTATCCGACACGATAGAAATAGGTACCCCGTGTAATCTCACAATCTGAGAAACATACAATTCAGCTAATTTATCCATTGAAAAATCCGTACGCACGGGGATAATGTGAGCCGACTTAGTCAATCTATCAACAACGACCCAAATCGCATCTTTCTTACTTGCCGACACTGGCAACCCGGATACAAAATCCATCGTTACTCGATCCCATTTCCATTCAGGTATCATGATCGGTTGGAGTAGACCCGTAGGCACTTGATGTTTCGCCTTCACTTGCTGACATATTAAACACTTCGAAACAAAATTGGAGATGTCTCGTTTCATGCCATGCCACCAAAACCGACATTTCAAATCGTTGTACATCTTCGTACTCCCCGGGTGAATTGACATTCGGCTACAATGAGCTTCGTTCAGAATCATCGAAATGAGTTCGAATTTCTTGGAACACACAAATGATTTCGAACCTCAAACAATCGTCATCATCAACTTGAAACTCGATTCCACATTCGAACACATTCAGCCGTTTGCAACCAATTCATCATCGACTTTACGAGCTTCACGAATTTGACGAATCAACAAGGGTTTGGCCTTTAATTCCGCCATTAGTACATTTTCGGATAGAAACGCACAAGTGTACATTCATCGCTCATGAGGCAAACGGTGATTTACGACTTAAGGCATCCGCAACCACATTAGCCTTTCCGGGTGATAGTCAATGACAAGCTCATAATCTTTCACCTTTCGAGCCAACGTCTTTGTCGCAGATTCAAATCTCTTTGAGTCATCAAATATTTGAGACTTTTGTGATCCGAATACATGGCACTTCTCCCCAAATAGGTAGTGTCGCCATATTTTCAAAGCGAATACGATGGCGGCTAGTTCGAGATCATGGGTCGGATAATTTTTCTCATGTGGCTTTAATTGTCTCGACGCATAGGCCACAACTCGACCTTCTTGCATCAATCGCAACCCAACCCAAGTAGGGAGGCGTCACTATAGATGACAAACTCTTTGCACGATTCGGTGCACTAAAATTGAGCTTCCACAAATAAGTTTTCAGTTGATCAAAACTTTTCGACATTTTTCCGTCCATTTGAACTTAACATCTTTTAAAGTAGCTTCGTCATGGGTGTGGCTATCATCGAGAATCCTTTTACAAACCGTCGGTAGTAACCGCAAGTCCCAAAAGCTCGAACCTCAAGAATATTTCTCGGAGGCTTCCAGTTAAGTATGGCTGAAATTTTGCTCGAATTCGACTCGAATACCCGTCAGATACCACATGACCCAAGAAGCTAACCTCTCTTAACCGAACTCACACTTGCTGAACTTAGCATACAACCGCTTATCCGTAAAATTTGCAACACTAATCTCGGTGCTCGCATGTTCGGTCTCATCTCTCGAATAGACCAAGATGTCGTCAATGAACACAACTACGAACCGATCCAAATATGGTGCGAAGATCCGATTCATCAAATCCATAAATCTGCGCAGGGCATTAGTGAGCCCAAACGGCATCACTAAGAACTCGTAGTGACCATATCTCGCTTACAAGGCGGTTTGGGTATGTCCGAATCTCGAATTCATGAATCGATAATAGCCCGATCTCAAATCTATTTTTGAGAACACCGAGGCTCCTTCATTGATCGAACAAATCATCGATGTGATAACGGATATTTGTTCTTTATTGTCACTTTATTAAGTCGGCGATAGTCGATGCATAACCTCATGGTTCGATCCTTCTTTTCACAAACAACACAGGTGCACCCAAGGTGAAAAACTTCAGGCGAGCAAAACCTCTATCCACCAACTCTTGCAATCGAGCTTTCAACTCCTTTAATTTCGTTGGTGCCATACAATACGGAGCTATCGAAATTGGTGTGGTCCTGTACAAGCTCAATACCAAACTCTATCTCCCGAGCAGGTGGCAAACCCAGTAATTCTTGGGAAAAACATCCGGTATTCACAAACCACCGCAGCAGATTCGGTTTTATTTCTAACTCCTTATCATCAATTACATACGCAAGGTATGCTTCGCACCCTTTCTTACATATTTACGGGCCAACATTGATGATATTACACCGTGGCAACCCTTTAAGTCCGTAGACTCAACTCGGATCATCTCGTTATTTGCGCACCTCAAATCCATAGTCTTGCTTTTGCAATTCACAACCGCATCATGCACGGTCAACCAATCTAAACCGAGGGTAACATCAAATTAGTCAAGCAACAATGAACATCAAGTCCGCCGGAAGCGTGAACCTCGAATTACTAGGGGCATTTCTTACACACTTTGTCGACAAGCACGTAACGACCCAAGGATTTGACACCGAATTACGAACTCGATGAGACTCAATAGGTAAAGTCTTCTTTGGATGCTAACGTTCGCATATATAAGAATGAGTAGAACCGGGGTCAATCAAAGCAATCACATTAGTATCAAAGAGAGTGAATGTACCGGTGATAACATCGGGGAGGATGCCTCTTCTCGTGCACGGATGGCATATGCCCTAGCAGGAGTACGGGTCTCAGATCGAACAACCGCATCAGTGGCCCCTCTCTGACTACCACCCCTACCTCCTGAAATTCTCGGTGGTCTACCTCTAGCTATCATTCCACTAGGTCTTGCACCTTGCATCCTATTCTTCTCTTCAAGCTCCGTGCAATCTCTAATGAAGTGGTCCTTGAACCGCATCCGTAATGTGCCCTGTTAGTAGACTTACCCCAACATTCACCTATGTGTCTTCTCCCACATTGGGGGCATTTAGGTTTCTCTTGATTGTTATTGCCCACACTAGCTACCAAGTAGCTCGGAGTCCGTCGATGGTCGTGCTCTAATGGAAATTCCCTTGATGCGTCCTCGATTTATTAGTGTCCTTCTGAACTTCTTCACGGTAGAACGGAGCTTTACCGTTGATCTTTTACGATAGTCTCTAGCTTCAAATTCAGCCTTCTTCTTCTCCTTTCCAAGTTCCTCCGCCTTGCGAGCTCGTTCAACTAGTGTTACGAATTCTTTTATCTCCAAAATACCCACTAGTAGCTTTAAATCTTCATTCAATCCTTCTTCAAATCTCTTGCACATAGCAACCTCATCAGCCACACACTCCCGGGCATACCGACTGAGTCTTACAAACTCATGTTCGTATTCAGATACTGTCATACGACCTTGCTTGAGTTCCAAGAATTCCTTACGCTTTTGATCGATGAACCGTTGACTAATATATTTTTTTCGAAATTCTATTTGAAAGAAATCCCATGTAACTCGTTCGTTTGGGACTATGGAAATCAAAGTCCTCCACCAATAGTAAGCTGAGTCTCGCAACAAGGATATAACACACTTTAGACATTCATCGGTGTGCATGATAGTTCATCAAACACCGAATGGTGTTATCAAGCGAACTCACTTTTTTCGGCATCATCAAGAACTATGGCCTTGAACTCCTCAACCCCGCTTCCTAATCAAGTCTACAAGTGGCTTACTCAGCCTCACGGTCGATGGCGATGGCATTACGGGCTCTTGGGGTGGATTATTCAAATTCGGGAATTGTTGGACAGCCGGATTGGTTCGGGCATATCGCGACCCACTCATTCATCATGGTAAAGAAGGCTTGTTTAGCCCCTCACCTTGATTATTCGCAGATGACTGAGGTTCAACAGTAGGCGTCCCTTATGCGAGAGCAGCCGCTACACTTTCAACGTCATCCGCCAAGGTTTTCTACTACTGGGATCCATTTACTAATCAAAACAAAAAAAAAAAAATTTTAACCGTCGAAGTCATCACACATTTAAACATTAACATTAAGGCATGTATAGCTAGACTCATACGTGCTATGGTAGTCCTAGAACCGACTAAACCATAGCTCGATACCAATAAAATTATAACGCCCGCACCGAGTCCGCTGCGGAATCGGACACGAGGGCTAACGGCTTAAACCATTCACTTTTACGGTCCATTTTAAAATTTTTCCAGGCGATCGGCTAAGCTGCGTCACTTTGTCACTTTAAAAATCATATCTTGAGTTTCAAAACTCGAAAACCAGTTTCGTAATTTTTCCTGAAACTAGACTCATATATGCATCTACAAATTTTTTCTAGAATTTTGGTCTGGCCAATTAGTACATTTTATTAGTTAAAGTCTCCTTTATTACAGAGTGCGACTACACTGACCTTCATTCATTACGACTGGATATCTCCTGTACAGGATTCAATATCGATGCTGTTTGTTTCTATAGAAACTAGACCCAAAGAGGAATCTATACATATATACCATGACTCCTAATTATCTCTGGTTAATTCAAAATGAATTTCCAAAGTCGAACAGGGAATCCGAAACCGTTACGCCCTGTTTCACTAAAACCTAATTATCTCGTAACATACAACTCACATGACCGTTTCGTTTCACTATTTTCATTAAGGTTCATTTACATAATTTATTCACTATTGAATTCCATTCCTACTATTTTTAGTGATTTTCACATCCACCTCACTTCAATTGTCAACCTCTCGTCATTAAGGTAGATTTTACCTACTTCATAATTTCCTTGATTCAACTAGCCCTTTTAACATACATGGCACAAAAGATAATCACGATTAACCATTCCAAGGGCTAATCGATTCCAAACATTACCACATCTCTTAATGAACAACATGCAAAATGATCATGATACCATGCCAAGGTGCATACAAGCCATTTTCGCATGGCTAAAAGTTTACATACCAAATTTTCAACAAAACATATTAGCCTATACATGCCAAAATGCTCTCCTAGACCCACTAAGAAGAAAGTACCAAAAGTTGCTAGCCGGTGTGATGACTTTGACGACGGTCTCGAGCACACCAAAATGGATCAAGAACCTAGGTAAGCAACAAACAAGCACACCAAATGACTACATAACTCAGTAAGTCATAAGCACTACTCTACCATCCAACATTAGTAATCATTTTTTTTTGTTTCTTTCAAATCATAACAACTATGCTACAGTTTCTTAAATTCTTGGTTCGATCTCATGCCAAGTCCTTCAATTAATTCAATGCCAAGTCAGCCCAATCAATGTAGACCCATTTCCTCAAGTTTGGAACAACGATGCACTAGATAAATCTATGCATACACCGCACAACCTCAAATTCGATATTTGGTTAATAGCTCAATCACTTACCTCATTCATCACAATTTATACCAACAACCAAACGTTGCACACATAGTGCTTATTATATTCGCACACATAGTGCCATAGTAAATCGCACACATAGTGCCATAGTAAATCGCACACATAGTGCATTTGAGATTCCCTCATGCTTCAACCTCCCAATCGGCACACATAGTGCCACTTAATTTTTGGACACATTGTGCCCTATGTCAATTCATTATGGTAAAGCAATTTGCTAAATTCAAATTGTACATATGGTCATATTAACAAGTAGGAGAATCACTCCAAAAATATCTATCCAAGGAGTTCTCACAACAAGTGCTTAAGGACTTACCTTGCGTTGAGTATAACGGTTCCGACACGGCTACTCGATGTCCTTGGCTTTGCCCTTGCTTGTTTCTCCTTCTTTAACTTCTCGGGCTTAATAGATAAATAAACTAGTTTAATCATCTTGCTGTACATTTATAATTCAATTACACATGCATATGTATATTTGCATATTCGCAACCCTCTTACTAATTACCCATTTAGTCGATTATATACATGATTAAAGGTAACATCATGATTGGGCATACTTATATATATATATACATACCCGATTGTGCACCAAAAATTTGACTCAACATCACCTACATACTCACTTTGATGGCCGAATATATATATACATGTATAGTGTTATCTACAACATCATCTAAACACCTAAATTTTTCTCATGCACACTTGATCAACCTTTTTCCCAAATCTAGCATAGCTTCACCTCCATTTGTGATATCATATAAATTTGCATGTTGCTACATTTCTTAAGTTCAACATCTCTATGCCCATTATAGCCACTCCCATAATCAAATTCTAAAGATCGGCAACATCCCTTTCAACTATGTTAGCGAATACTCCTCCCTTCTTAGTCCCAACTTCGCACCTCCAACAAAAAGGACTTAACATCTTCCCTTTCATGCTAACATAACAAGCAACTTAGTTCATCCATACAACTAACATGTTAATAGCATCAAGGTATCAACTAAAATTTTAAGCTTCTTGTCAACTTCCAACTCTCCAACAACCCCAAATCCAACCTTGGGATAGATAGTATTTAGACCCATCACCCAAAGGTTGTGTAAACTTCAAAAAAAATATCATTGAACATACCTTGATCTAAAGGACCACCTTGGCGAATCTTGCTTCCTCTTCTTCCTCTAGTTACGACAATTGCAAAAGAAAGAAAACATGAGCACTCCTTCTTCCTCCTTATTAAGCATTCAAACTCTCTCATTTTCATGCCACAAGAAGTGAAAGAAAATGATGAACATTTTTTCTTTCTTCCTCCCTCAACTCACGGCAATGGGGGTACACCCACACCATTCTCTTTTTTTTTCCTTTATTACCCATATTTCTTATTTTATTTTTTCTACATACCCACTAACTAAACATGTTTGCAACATGTTTCCACCCATAGCATGGCCGGCCATCATGCTTAAATTTGGGTAAATTGACATGCAAACCCACCTTTTTCACAACATGCACTTATAGGCCACCCTACATTTGCCTAGCACATTTCTAAATTTTCTCACATAAGTCCTATTTGACAAAATTCACTTATAATTAACAAAATTCAAACATGAAATTTTTCACACATGCATATGTACATATAATGAGCATCAACAATGACAGTTAATTATTTTTATTACTCGATTTAGTGGTCCCGAACCCACTTTCCGACTAGGGTCAATTTAGGGCTGTTACAACTCTCCCCTACATAAGGAATTTTCGTCCCCGAAAATCTTACCGATAAATAGGTTTGGGTAACGCTTTTTCATAGAGTTCTCGGGTTCCCAAGTAGCTTCTTCCATCCCGTGTTTGAGCCATAACACTTTTACTAACGGAACCCTTTTGTTTCGCAACTCCTTCACTTCACGAGCTAGGATACGAATCGGTTCTTCTTCATAACTCATATTGGTTTGGATTTCGACCTCTGATGGACTAATTACGTGTGACGGATCGATCTATAACGTTGAAGCATCGAAGCAGGGAAGACGTTGTGAATCCTTTCAAGTTCGAGGGCAAAATCAAACGATCGCGAATCGGACCGACTCGTTCGGATATCTCATATGGCCCGATGAACCTCGGACTCAATTTGCCCTTGCGCCAAATCGAGTATCTTTTCCAAGGTGAAACTTTAAGAAACACTTTGTCTCCCACGATACTCAATGTCTTTTCGTTTCAGATCCGCGTCACGATTTACGACGATCTGTGGCGCCTTCGACTTTCACGGATTACCTTTACTTTTTGTTCAGCATCTTTAATCAAATCAACTCCGAAAATTTTACTTTCACTGAGCTCGGTCCAAAACAATGGTGTACGGCATTTACGACCGTACAAAGCCTCGTAAGGTGCCATCTTAATACTTGATTGAAAACTATTGTTGTAAGCGAATTCAATCAAAGGTAAATATCGTTCCCATGAACCACTAAACTCGAGGATGCAACATCTCAACATATCCTCAAGTATCTGAATTATCCGCTCGGATTGACCATCGGTTTGGGGGTGAAAGGCGGTGCTCAAATGCAACTTGGTACCCAAAGCTTCTTGCAAGTTCTTCCAAAATCGTGAGGTGAACCTCGGATCTCTATCCGACACGATAGAAATAGGTACCCCGTGTAATCTCACAATCTGAGAAACATACAATTCAGCTAATTTATCCATTGAAAAATCCGTACGCATGGGGATAAAGTGAGCTGACTTAGTCAATCTATCAACAACGACCCAAATCGCATCTTTCTTACTTGCCCATACTGGCAACCCGGATACAAAATCCATCGTTACTCGATCTCATTTCCATTCAGGTATCATGATCGGTAGGAGTAGACCCGTAGGCACTTGATGTTCCGCCTTCACTTGCTGACATATTAAACACTTCGAAACAAAATCGGAGATGTCTCGTTTCATGCCATGCCACCAAAGCCGACATTTCAAATCGTTGTACATCTTCGTACTCCCCGGGTGAATTGACATTCGGCTACAATGAGCTTCGTTCAGAATCATCGAAATGAGTTTTAAATTTCTTGGAACACACAAATGATTTCTGAACCTCAAACAATCGTCATCATCAACTTGAAACTCTGATTCCACATTCGGAACACATTCAGCCCGTTTTGCAACCAATTCATCATCGACTTTCTGAGCTTCACGAATTTGACGAATCAACAAGGGTTTGGCCTTTAATTCCGCCATTAGTACATTTTCGGATAGAACAGACAAGTGTACATTCATCGCTCGCAGGGTAAACAGTGATTTACGACTTAAGGCATCCGCAACCACATTAGCCTTTCCCGGGTGATAGTCAATGACAAGCTCATAATCTTTCAGCAACTCGAGCCAACGTCTTTGTCGCAGATTCAAATCTCTTTGAGTCATCAAATATTTGAGACTTTTGTGATCCGAATACACATGGCACTTCTCCCCAAATAGGTAGTGTCGCCATATTTTCAAAGCGAATACGATGGCAGCTAGTTCGAGATCATGGGTCGGATAATTTTTCTCATGTGGCTTTAATTGTCTCGACGATAGGCCACAACTCGACCTTCTTGCATCAATACGCAACCCAACCCAAGTAGGGAGGCCTCACTATAGATGACAAACTCTTTGCCCGATTCGGCCGCACTAAAATTGAGCTTAGTCAAATAAGTTTTCAGTTGATCAAAACTTTTCCGACATTTTTCCGTCCATTTGAACTTAACATCTTTTGAAGTAGCTTCGTCATGGGTGTGGCTATCATCGAGAATCCTTTTACAAACCGTCGGTAGTAACCTAAGTCCCAAAAAGCTCGAACCTCGGTAATATTTCTGAGGCTTCCGCTAAGTATGGCTGAAATTTTGCTCGGTCGACTCGAATACCCGATCAGAGATACCACATGACCCAAGAAGCTAACCTCTCTTAACCGAACTCACACTTGCTTGAACTTAGCATACAATTGCTTATCCCGTAAAATTTGCAACACTAATCTCAGGTGCTCCGCATGTTCGGTCTCATCTCTCGAATAGACCAAGATGTCGTCAATGAACACAACTACGAACCGATCCAAATATGGTCTGAAGATCCGATTCATCAAATCCATAAATACCGCAGGGGCATTAGTGAGCCCAAACGGCATCACTAAGAACTCGTAGTGACCATATCTCGTTCTGAAGGCGGTTTTGGGTATGTCCGAATCTCGAATTCGCAACTGATAATAGCCCGATCTCAAATCTATTTTTGAGAACACTGAGGCTCCCTTCAGTTGATCGAACAAATCATCGATACGCGATAACGGATATTTGTTCTTTATTGTCACTTTATTAAGCTGACGATAGTCGATGCATAACCTCATGGTTCATCCTTCTTTTCACAAACAACACAGTGCACCCCAAGGTGAAAAACTCGAGAAAGCAAAACCTCTATCCACCAACTCTTGCAACCGAGCTTTCAACTCCTTTAATTCCGTTGGTGCCATACGATACGGAGCTATCGAAATTGGTGTGGTCCTGTACAAGCTCAATACCAAACTCTATCTCCCGAACAGTGGCAAACCCAGTAATTCTTGGAAAAACATCCGGGTATTCACAAACCACCGGCACAGATTCGGGTTTTATTTCTAACTCCTTATCATCAATTACATACGCAAGGTATGCTTCGCACCCCTTTCTTACATATTTCTGGGCCAACATTGATGATATTACAGCTGGCAACCCCTTTAAGTCCGTAGACTCAACTCGGATCATCTCGTTATTTGCGCACCTCAAATCCATAGTCTTGCTTTTGCAATTCACAACCGCATCATGCACGGTCAACCAATCTAAACCGAGGGTAACATCAAATTTGTCAAACGGCAACAGCATCAAGTCCGCCGGAAAGCAGGAACCTCGAATTACTAGGAGGCATTTCTTACACACTTTGTCGACAAGCACGTAACGACCCAAGGGATTTGACACCCGAATTACGAACTCAGTAGACTCAATAGGTAAAGTCTTACTGGATGCTAACGTTTCGCATATATAAGAATGAGTAGAACCAGGGTCAATCAAAGCAATCACATTAGTATCAAAGAGAGTGAATGTACCAGTGATAACATCAGGGGAGGATGCCTCCTCTCGTGCACGGATGGCATATGCCCTAGCAGGAGTACGGGTCTCAGATCGAACAACCGCATCAGTGGCCCCTCTCTGACTACCACCCCTACCTCCTGAAATTCTCGGTGGTCTACCTCTAGTCATCATTCCACTAGGTCTTGCACCTTACATCCTATTCTTCTCTTCAAGCTCCGTGCAATCTCTAATGAAGTGGTCCTTGAACCGCATCCGTAATGAAGCCCTGTTAGTAGACTTACCCCAACATTCACCTATGTGTCTTCTCCCACATTGGGGCATTCAGTTTTCTCTTGATTATTATTGCCCACACTAGCTACCAAGTAGCTCAGAGTCCGTCGATGGTCGTGCTCTAATGGAAATTCCCGCATCGTCCTCGATTTATTAGTGTCCTTCCGAACTTCTTCACAGTAGAGAACGGAGCTTTACCCGTTGATCTTTTGCGATAGTCTCTAGCTTCAAATTCAGCCTTCTTCTTCTCCTTTCCAAGTTCCTCCGCCTTGCGTGCTCGTTCAACTAGTGTTACTGAATTCTTTTATCTCCAAAATACCCACTAGTAGCTTTAAATCTTCATTCAATCCTTCTTCAAATCTCTTGCACATAGCAACCTCATCACCACACACTCCGGGCATACCGATCGAGTCTTACAAACTCATGTTCAGTATTTAGATCTTGTCATACTACCTTGCTTGAGTTCCAAGAATTCCTTACGCTTTTGATCGATGAACCGTTGACTAATATATTTCTTTCAAATTCTATTTGAAAGAAATCCCAAGTAACTCGTTCGTTTGGGACTATGGAAATCAAAGTCCTCCACCAATAGTAAGTGAGTCTCGCAACAAGGATATAACACACTTTAGACATTCATCGGTGTGCATGATAGTTCATCAAACACCGAATGGTGTTATCAAGCGTAACTCACCCTTCGGCATCATCAAGAACTATGGCCTTGAACTCCTCAACCCCGCTTCCTAATCAAGTCTACAGTGGCTTACTCAAATTTCACGAATTCGATGAATCGATGGCATTACGGGCTCTTGGGGTGGATTATTCAAATTCGGGAATTGTTGGACAGCCGGATTGGTTCGGGCATATCACGCGACCCACTCATTCATCATGGTAAAGAAGGCTTGTTTAGCCCCTCACCTTGATTATTCGCAGATGATGAGGTTCAACAGTGGCGTCCCTTGTGCAGGAGCAGCCGCTACACTTTCAACGTCATCCGCCAAGGTTTTCTACTGCGGGATCCATTTACTAATCAAAACAAAAAAAAAATTTTAACCGTCGAAGTCATCACACATTTAAACATTAACATTAAGGCATGTATAGCTAGACTCATACGTGCTATGGTAGTCCTAGAACCGACTAAACCATAGCTCGATACCAATTAAATTATAACGCCCGTGCGAGTCCGCTTGCGGAATCGGACACGAGGGCTAACGGCTTAAACCATTCACTTTTACGGTCCATTTTAAAATTTTTCCAGCGATCGGCTAATGCGTCCTTTGTCACTTTAAAAATCATATCTTGAGTTTCAAAACTTGAAAACCAGTTTCGTAATTTTTCCTGAAACTAGACTCATATATGCATCTACAAATTTTTTCTAGAATTTTGGTCTGGCCAATTAGTACATTTTATTAGTTAAAGTCTCCACTATTACAGGTGCGACTACACCGACCTTCATTCATTACGACCTGGATATCTCCTGTACAGGATTCAATATTGATGCCGTTTGTTTCTATAGAAACTAGACCCAAAGAGGAATCTATACATATATAGCATGACTCCTAATTATCTCTGGTTAATTCACAATGAATTTCCAAAGTCGAACAGGAATCCGAAACCGTTCGCCCTGCTTCACTTAAAACCTAATTATCTCGTAACATACAACTCACATGACCGCTTCGTTTCACTATTTTCATTAAGGTTCATTTACATAATTTATTCACTATTTAATTCCATTCCTACTATTTTTAGTGATTTTTCACATCCACCTCACTGCAATTGTCAACCTCTCGTCATTAAGGTAGATTTTACCTACTTCATAATTTCCTTGATTCAACTAGCCCTTTTAACATACATGGCACAAAAGATAATCACGATTAACCATTCCAAGGGCTAATCGATTCCAAACATTACCACATCTCTTAATGAACAACATGCAAAATGATCATGATACCATGCCAAGGTGCATACAAGCCATTTTCGCATGGCTAAAAGTTTACATACCAAATTTTCAACAAAACATATTAGCCTATACATGCCAAAATGCTCTCCTAGACCCACTAAGAAGAAAGTACCAAAAGTTGCTAGCGGTGTGATGACTTTGACGACGGTCTCGAGCACACCAAAATGGATCAAGAACCTAGGTAAGCAACAAACAAGCACACCAAATGACTACATAACTCGAAGAAGTCATAAGCACTACTCTACCATCCAACATTAATAATCATTTTTTTTTGTTTCTTTCAAATCATAACAACTATGCTACAGTTTCTTAAATTCTTGGTTCGATCTCATGCCAAGTCCTTCAATTAATTCAATGCCAAGTCAGCCCAATCAATGTAGACCCATTTCCTCAAGTTTGGAACAACGATGCACTAGATAAATCTATGCATACACCGCACAACCTCAAATTCGATATTTAGTTAATAGCTCAATCACTTACCTTATTCATCACAATTTATACCAACAACCAAACGTTGCACACATAGTGCTTATTATATTCGCACACATAGTGCCATAGTAAATCGCACACATAGTGCTATAGTAAATCGCACACATAGTGCCATAGTAAATCGCACACATAGTGCATTTGAGATTCCCTCATGCTTCAACCTCCCAATCGGCACACATAGTGCCACTTAATTTTTGGACACATTGTGCCCTATGTCAATTCATTATGGTAAAGCAATTTGCTAAATTCAAATTGTACATATGGTCATATTAACAAGTAGGAGAATCACTCCGAAAAATATCTATCCAAGGAGTTCTCACAACAAGTGCTTAAGGACTTACCTTGCGTTGAGTATAACGGTTCCGACCCGGCTACTCGATGTCCTTGGCTTTGCCCTTGCTTGTTTCTCCTTCTTTAACTTCTCGGGCTTAATAGATAAATAAACTAGTTTAATCATCTTGCTGTACATTTATAATTCAATTACACATGCATATGTATATTTGCATATTCGCAACCCTCTTACTAATTACCCATTTAGTCGATTATATACATGATTAAAGGTAACATCATGATTGGGCATACTTATATATATATATACATACCCGATTGTGCACCAAAATTTGACTCAACATCACCTACATACTCACTTTGATGGCGAATATATATATACATGTATAGTGTTATCTACAACATCATCTAAACACCTAAATTTTTCTCATGCACACTTGATCAACCTTTTTCCCAAATCTAGCATAGCTTTACCTCCATTTGTGATATCATATAAATTTGCATGTTGCTACATTTCTTAAGTTCAACATCTCTATGCCCATTATAGCCACTCCCATAATCAAATTCTAAAAATCGGCAACATCCCCTTTCAACTATGTTAGCGAATACTCCTCCCTTCTTAGTCCCAACTTCGCACCTCCAACAAAAAGGACTTAACATCTTCCCTTTCATGCTAACATAACAAGCAACTTAGTTCATCCATACAACTAACATGTTAATAGCATCAAGGTATCAACTAAAATTTTAAGCTTCTTGTCAACTTCCAACTCTCCAACAACCCCAAATCCAACCTTGGGATAGATAGTATTTAGACCCATCACCCAAAGGTTGTGTAAACTTCAAAAAAAATATCATTGAACATACTTTGATCTAAAGGACCACCTTGGCGAATCTTGCTTCCTCTTCTTCCTCTAGTTACGACAATTGCAAAAGAAAGAAAACATGAGCACTCCTTCTTCCCTCCTTATTAAGCATTCAAACTCTCTCATTTTCATGCCACAAGAAGTGAAAGAAAATGATGAACATTTTTTCTTTCTTCCTCCCTCAACTCACGCAAATGGGGGTACACCCACACCATTCTCTTTTTTTTCTTTATTACCCATATTTCTTATTTTATTTTTTCTACATACCCACTAACTAAACATGTTTGCAACATGTTTCCACCCATAGCATGGCCGGCCATCATGCTTAAATTTGGGTAAATTGACATGCAAACCCACCTTTTCACAACATGCACTTATAGGCCACCCTACATTTGCCTAGCACATTTCTAAATTTTCTCACATAAGTGCTATTTGACAAAATTCACTTATAATTAACAAAATTCAAACATGAAATTTTTCACACATGCATATGTACATATAATGAGCATCAACTATGATAGTTAATTATTTTTATGACTCGGTTTAGTGGTCCCGAACCCACTTTCCGACTAGGGTAAATTTAGGGCTGTTACAGTATGTCATAAAATCATTAAAATGTGAATACCAATATATGTAGCAAAGCGGTTGAATGAGTTAATTTATTTGTTTAAACTCAAGATCCTAAAGGAGAGGCGTCCAACAAGGGGAAATCGAAGGTCATCGAGTAGCCGACTTGGAATTATTTTACGCAACACAAGGTAAGTCATTAAGCATATAGTTGGTATTGTTTTAAATGATCGTAATACCTATGCAATTGTGTTTAATGAGATGAAATGTATACAAATGTATATGTATGTAGAGATGAAATTGTCGAATGTAAAAAGGAAGTGAAGCGTATATAGTGGCTGGTTTTCAGCACTAAGTGTGCGGACAATAAGTGTTCACGGTTGAGAGAATGGCACTAAGTGTGCGGGCTTGAAATGCATGGCACTAAGTGTGCGAGTTTAAAGTACATGGCACTAAGTGTGCATGGTTGATTATTAAGCACTATGTGTGCGAAACCACTATATAAAAATATATATATATATATTTTCTATCAATTATTTATATTAAGGGTGCGACCTTACCGAATCGATTTGAACAATGGAAAGGGTAAGTACCTTGAGTTCATGGCTAATAGGTGCTATGTTTATATATGGAGTTGAGCGTGGTAAGTTTTGAACCTATGTGATGATTATAATTGAAGTCACGTACATAAGGTTCATCGTGGAATAGGTGAAAGTTCGTTTAGTTGTATGATTGTAACGAAAATAAAATGATGTATGGAAATGCCTCAATTATCCTATTGAATAGCGTATGAAATGTCAATGTAGGACTTGGAATGAGATTGAATCGTAAGGTCTAAGAAACTATGGCATAGTTCGGTATGGATGGAGTACTTAGCCTCATTTTGTTGTTTCCTCTTGTGAAAATTTTATTAATGGATGGTAGTGTAATGCTTATGACTTACTAAGTTATATACTCATTCGGTGTTTGCTTGTCACCCATTTTAGGTTTCTTGGACTCGACTTTTTGCGTATTCGGGACCGTCATCGAAGTCATTACACCAGCTTGCAACTTTTTGGTATCTTCTTCTTAGTTGGTCTAAGAGAACATTTCGGCATGTATAGGCTATTATGTTTGTTTGAACTTTGGTATGTAAAACTTTGGATAGCCATGCGAAAATGGCTTATATACGTTTTTAGCATAGTACTATAATCGTTTGTATGTTGATCACTAAGAGGTATGGAAATGTTTGGAAACGATTAGCCATTGGAATGGTTAATCATGATTATACTTTGTGCTATGTATGCAAAAAGGGCTAATTGAATCATGGAAACTATGAAATAAGTAAAGTCTACCTTAAAGTCAGATGCTGACAGCAGCAGCGATGTGGATGTGAAAAATCACTAAAAATAGGAGGAATGGAATTAAATAGTGAATAAATTATGTAAATGAACCTTGATGAATCTACTTTCATATGGAAGAAACGAAACGGTCATATGAGTTGTATGTTAAGAGATATTTAGGTTTTCGTGAAACAGGGCCAGAACGGTTTCTGGATTCCCTGTTCCAACTTTGGAAATTCATTATAAATTAACCCGAGACATTTAGAAGTCATGCCATATATTTATAGATTCCTTTTTGAGTCTAGTTTCTATAGAAACAAACAGCATCAGTATTAAAGCCCTGTACAGGGAGATATCCAGGTCATAATGTATGAAGGTCAGTGTAGTCGTACCCTGGAACAGGGGAGACTTTAACTAATAAACTGTACTAATTGGCCTGACCAAAAATTCTATAAAAAAATTTGTAGATGGATATATGAGTCTAGTTTCAGGGAAAAATCACGAAACTGATTTTTGAGTTGTAGAACTCAAGATATGATTTTTAAGGTGACAGTGACACAGTTAGCCAGCTGTCTGGAAAATTTTTTTTTTATGAACGGTGAAATTAAGTGAACGAAGTTTGTTAACCCCTCGTGTCCGACCCCGGCGACGGTCTCAGGTACGGGGTGTTACAATTTTATTGGTATCAGAGCTATGGTTTAGTCGGTTCTAGGACTACCATAGCACGTATGAGTCTAGCTATACATGCCTTAATGTTAGTGCTTAATAATGTGATGACTTCTGACGGTTAAAATTTTTGTTTTGATTAGCAAATGGAACCCGGGGTAGAGACCCTTAGCGGATGACGTTGAAAGTGTAGCGGCTGCTCTGCGCAAGGGACACCACCTGTTGAACCTCACCATCTACAAATAATCGGGATGAGGGGCAAAACAAGCCTTCTTCACCATGATGAATGAGTGGGTCGCGAATATGCCCGAACCATTCCTACTGTCCAACCATTCTCGAATTTGAATAATCTACCCCAAGAGCCCGTAATGCCATCGATTCATCGATCCCGTGAGGCTGAGCAAACCACCAGAGACTTGATTAGGAAGCGCGAGCCGAGGAGTTCAAGGCCATAGTTACTGATGATGCCGAAAGGGCCGAAGTTCGCTTGATAACACCATTCGGTGTTCGATGAACTGTCATGCACACCGATGAATGTCTAAAGTGTGCTATATCCTTGTTGCGAGACTCAGCCTACTATTGGTGGAGGACCTTGATTTCCATAGTCCCAAACGAACGAGTTACTTGGGATTTCTTCCAAGCGAATTTCAAAGAAATATATTAGTCAACGATTTATCGATCAAAAGCGTAAGGAATTCTTGGAACTCAAGCAAGGTCAGACATAAGATCTCGAATACGAACATGAGTTCGTAAGACTCAATCGGTATGCCCGAGAGTGTGTGGCTGATGAGGTTGCTATGTGTAAGAGATTTGAAGAAGGATTGAATGAAGATTTAAAGCTACTAGTGGGTATTTTGGAGATAAAAGAATTCGTAACACTAGTTGAACGAGCCTGCAAGGCGGAAGAACTTGGAAAGAAGAAGAAGAAGGCTGAATTTGAAGCTAGAGACTATCGTAAAAGATCGATGGGTAAAGCTCCATTCTCGGCTGTAAAGAAGTTCAGGGAGGAAACTATTAAATCGAGGACGACTGCAGGAATTTCCATTAGAGCATGACCATCGACGGACTCCCGAGCTACTTCGGTAGCTAGTGTGGGCAATAATCGCCAAGAGAAACATGAATGCCCCCAATGTGGAAGACGACACATAGGTGAATATTGGGGTAAGTCTACTAACAGGGCCTGCTACGGATGCGGTTCGAAGGACCACTTCATTAGAGATTACACGGAGCTTGATGAGAAGAATAGGATGCAAGGTGCAAGACCTAGTGGAATGACAGCTAGAGGTAGACCACCGAGAATTTCAGGAGGTAGGGGTGGTAGTCAGAGAGGGGCCTCGGATACGGCTGTTCGATCTGAGACCAGACTCTCGCTAGGGCATATGCCATCCGTGCACGAGAGGAAGCATCCTCCTCGATGTTATCACCGGTACTTTCACTCTTTTGACACTAATGTAATTGCATTAATCGACCTCGCTCTACTCATTCTTATGTATGTGAGACTTTAGCATCCAAAGAAGACTCGCCTATTGAGTCTCTCGAGTTCGTAATTCGAGTGTCAAATCCTTTGGGTCAATATGCGCTTGTTGACAAAGTGTGTAAGAGATGCCTCTAATGATCCGAGAATCCTATTTTTCTACCGATTTGATGCTTTTACCATTTGATGAATTTGATGTTATTCTTGGTATGGACCGGTTGACCGTATATGACGCAGATGGTGAGTTGCAAAAGAAAAACCATTGATTTAAGGTGCGCAAATAACGAGATAATCCGAGTTGAGTCTACGAACTTAAAGGGTTGCCACCGTAATATCATCAATGTTGGCTCGAAATATGTAAGAAAGGGTGCGAAGCATACCTTGCGTATGTACTTGATGACAAAGAGTTAGAAAAGAAACCCGAATCTGTGCCGGTGGTTTGTGAATACCCGGACGTTTTTCCCGAAAAATTACCGGGTTTACCACCTGTTCGAGAGGTAGAGTTTGGTATTGAGCTTGTACCTGGGACTACTCCGATTTCGATAGCTCCGATCGTATGGCACCAACCGAGTTAAAAGAGTTGAAAGCTCGGTTGCAAGATTTGACGGATAGAGGTTTCGCCGACCAAGTTTCTCACCTTGGGTGCACCAAAGATTGTTTATGAAAAGAAGGATGGAACCATGAGGTTGTGCATCGACTATCGTCACCGAACAAAGTGACAATAAAGAATAAATATCCGTTATCACAGATTGATGATTTGTTTGATCAACTAAAGGAGCCTCGGTGTTTTCAAAGATAGATTTGAGATTGGGTTATTATCGCTTCGATTCGAGATTCGGATATACCCAAAACCGCTTTCGAATCGAGATACGGCCACTACGAATTCTTAGTGATGTCGTTTGGGCTCACTAATGCCCTGCGGTTTTATGGATTTGATGAATCGGATCTTCGAGACGATTTGGACCGGTTCGTAGTTGTGTTCATTGACGACATCTTGGTCTATTCAAGAGATGAGACCGAACATGCCGAGCACCGAGATTAGTGTTGCAAATTTTACGGATAAGCGGTTATATGCTAAGTTCAAGAAGTGTGAGTTCGTTAAGAGAGGTTAGCTTCTTGGGCCATGTGGTATCTCATCGGTATTCGAGTTGACCCGAGCAAAATTTTAGCCATACTTAACTAGAAGCCTCAGAGAAATATTATCGAGGTTCGAGCTTTTTGGGACTCGCCGGTTACTACCGATGGTTTGAAAAAGGTTTCTCGATGATAGCCACACCCATGACGAAGCTACTTCAAAAAGATATTAAGTTCGAATGGACGGAAAAATATCGAAAAGTTTTGATCAATGTAAAACTTATTTGATGAAGCCCCAATTTTAGTGCGGCCGAATCGGGCAAAGAGTTTGTCATCTATAGTGACGCCTCCCTACTTGGGTTAGGTTGCGTGTTGATGCAAGAAGGTCGAGTTATGACCTATGCGTCGAGACAATTAAAGACACATGAGAAAAATTATCCGACCCATGATCTCGAATTAGCTGCCATCGTATTCGCCTTGAAAATATGGCGACATTACTTATTTGGTGAGAAGTGCCATGTATTTTTGGATCATAAAAGTCTCAAATATTTGATGACTCAAAGAGACTTAAATCTGCGACAAAGACGTTGGCTTGAGTTGTTGAAAGATTATGAGCTGGTTATTGATTATCACCCGAAAGGCTAATGTGGTTGCGACGCCTTTAAGCGAAAATCACTATTTGCTTTACGAGCAATGAATGTACACTTGTCTATTCTACCCGACAATGTGTTAGTAGCTGAATTAAAGGCCAAACCATTATTGATTCATCAAATTTGTGAAGCTCAGAAAGTCGACGATTAGTTGGTTGCAAGACGGGCTGAATGTGTTTTGAATATGGAATCAGAGTTTCAAATTGATAATGACGATTGTTTGAGGTTCAGAAGTCGTTTGTGTGTTCCAAGAAATTCAGAACTCATTTCGATGATTCTGAACGAGACTCATTGTAGCCGAATGTCGATTCACCCAGGGAGTACGAAAATGTACAATGATCTGAGACGTTAGTTTTGGTGGCATGGTATGAAACGAGACATTTCCGATTTTGTTTCGAAGTGTTTAATATGTCAGCAAGTAAAGGCGGAACATCAAGTGCCTACGGGTTTACTTTAGCCGATCATGATACCTGAATGGAAATGGTATCGAGTCACGATGGATTTTGTGTTTCTGGTTTGCCATTGTCGACAAGTAAGAAAGATGCGATTTGGGTTGTTGTTGATAGACTGACTAAGTCGGCTCATTTTATCCCCGTACGTACGGATTTTTCATTGGATAAACTAGCTGAATTGTATGTTTCTCAGATTGTGAGATTACACAGGGTACAGATTTCTATTGTGTCAGATAGAGATCCGAGATTCACCTCACGATTTTGGAAGAAATTTCAAGAAGCCTTGGGTACCAAGTTGCATTTTAGCACCGCTTTTCACCCCCAAACCGATGGTCAATCCGAGCGGATAATTCAGATACTTGAGGATATGTTGAGATGTTGCATCCTCGAGTTTAGTGGTTCATGGGAACGGTATTTACCTTTGATTGAATTCGCCACAATAATAGTTTTCATCAAGTATTAAGATGGCACCTTACGAGGCTTTGTACGATCGAAAATGCCGTACGCCATTGTTTTGGACCGAGCTCGGTGAAAGTAAAATTTTCGGAGTGGATTTGATTAAAGATGCTGAATAGAAAGTAAGTATAATTCGTGAGAGTCTCAAGGCATCGGATCGATCGTCGTAAGTCGACGCGATTTAAAACGAAGAGATATTGAGTATCGTGGGAGACAAAGTGTTTCTCAAGGTATCACCTTGGAAAAAGATACTCAGATTTGGCCGTAAGGGCAAATTGAGTCCGAGATTCATTGGGCCGTATGAGATCTCCAAATGAGTTGGGCCAGTTGCATATAGGTTGCTTTTACCCCCTGAACTCGAAAGGATCCACAACGTTTTTCATGTTTCGATGCTTCGACGTTACCGATCCGATCCTTCGCATGTAATAAACCCCTCCGAGATTGAAATTCAAGCCGATATGAGTTATGAAGAAGAACCGATCCGTATCCTAGCTCGTGAAGTGAAAGAGTTGCGAAACAAAAGGGTTCCGTTAGTGAAAGTGTTATGGCTCAAACACGGAATGGAAGAAGCTACTTGGGAACCTGAGAACTCTATGAAAGAACGATACCCAAACCTATTTACCGGTAAGATTTTCGGGGACGAAAATTTCTTAAGTGGGGGAGAGTTGTGACAGCCCTAAATTGACCCTAGTCGGAAAGTGGTTTCGGGACCACTAAACCAAGTCATAAAAATAATTAACCGTCATATTTGATGCTCATTATATGTACATATGCATGTGTGAAAATTTCATGTTTGGATTTTGTTAATTGTAAGTGAATTTTATCAAATAGGACTTATGTGAGAAAATTTAGAAATGTGCTAGGCAAATGTAAGGTGGCCTATAAATGCATGTTGTGAAAATGTGGGTTTGCATGTCAATTTACCCAAAATTTAAGCATAGTGGCCGCCATGCTATGAATGGAAACATGTTGCAAACATGTCTAGTTAGTGGTTATGTTAGAAAGAATAAATAATGAAAAGGAATATGATGAAAACAAAGAAAAGAAAAAAAAAGTGTCCATCCTTTCACATTTTGTTGGCTTGGCGAATGTTCTAAGAAGAAGGGGAAGAGCTTGAGAAAATCAGCCATGGGAGGTTGCTAGACTAAGGTATGTTTGATGTTGTCCATGAGATTCATGCATGTTTTTAGTTGTTAGTTTGAGTTCTACCTAGCCCATGGTTTAAATCTTTGCTATGAGATGGGGATGATATTCGCCATGGGTGTTGTCTTCTTGGTTGATGTTTGATGTTTGATGTTGTGGTGATGAGGCATGAAGATGAGTTAAGTTTCGCTAAGGTGGATTTGTGTTGATGTCATTTGCATGCTAAGTGTGAAGCTTTGTAATGATACATGTGTATGGTGCTTTTGATGTTGTGAATGGAAGTAGAGGAAAAGTAAAAGAAAATTTTTGTAGAAATGTGATATATGTGGATTTATAGGATGTTACAAATATATGTGAAGCCATGCTAGATTAGGAAAAATTCAGTCAAGTGTTCATGAGATGAAATTTTGTGTTTAGGTGAATTAAAGATGATAGTATAGTTGATATTATATATATATATGTATGCATATTCGGCCATCAAATTAAGAGCATAGGTGATGATGAGTCTAAGCTTTGTACATTCGCCATATATATATATATGCATGTGTGATTGGATTATTGATAGTAGGGCGATAGCATATGGTAATTAGCCGAATAGCTAAGAGCATAAGGTAGCAAGATAAAAATTTTACCATGCCGTTCCGTATGTCATAAAATCATTAAAATGGGAATACCAATATATGTAGCAAAGCAGTTGAATGAGTTAATTTATTTGTTTAACTCAAGATCCTAAAGGAGAGGCGTCCAACAAGGGGAAATCGAAGGTCATCGAGTAGCCGACTTGGAATTATTTTACCCAACACAAGGTAAGTCATTAAGCATATAGTTGGTATTGATTTAAATGATCGTAATACCTATGCAATTGTGTTTAATGAGATGAAATGTATACAAATGTATATGTATGTAGAGATGAAATTGTCGAATGTAAAAAGGAAGTGAAGCGTATATAGTGGCTAGTTTTCGGCACTAAGTGTGCGGACAATAAGTGTTCACGGTTGAGAGAATGGCACTAAGTGTGCGGGCTTGAAATGCATGGCACTAAGTGTGCGAGTTTAAAGTACATGGCACTAAGTGTGCGTGGTTGATTATTAAGCACTATGTGTGCGAAACCACTATATAAATATATATATATATATATATATATATATTTTCTATCAATTATTTATATTAAGGGTGCGACCTTACCGAATCGATTTGAACAATGGAAAGGGTAAGTACCTTGAGTTCATGGCTAATAGGTGCTATGTTTATATATGGAGTTGAGCGTGGTAAGTTTTGAACCTATGTGATGATTATAATTGAAGTCATGTACATAAGGTTCATCGTGGAATAGGTGAAAGTTTGTTTAGTTGTATGATTGTAACGAAAATAAAATGATGTATGGAAATGCCTCAATTATCCTATTGAATAGCGTATGAAATGTCAATGTAGGACTTGGAATGAGATTGAATCGTAAGGTCTAAGAAACTATGGCATAGTTCGGTATGGATGGAGTACTTAGCCTCATTTCGTTGTTTCCTCTTGTGAAAATTTTATTAATGGATGGTAGTGTAATGCTTATGACTTCTCGAGTTATATACTCATTCGGTGTTTGCTTGTCACCCATTTTAGGTTTCTTGGACTCGACTTTTTGCGTATTCGGGACCGTCATCGAAGTCATTACACCAGCTTGCAACTTTTTGGTATCTTCTTCTTAGTTGGTCTAAGAGAACATTTTGGCATGTATAGGCTATTATGTTTGTTTGAACTTTGGTATGTAAAACTTTGGATAGCCATGTGAAAATGGCTTATATACGTTTTTAGCATAGTACTATAATCGTTTGTATGTTGATCACTAAGAGGTATGGAAATGTTTGGAAACGATTAGCCATTGGAATGGTTAATCATGATTATACTTTGTGCTATGTATGCAAAAAGGGCTAATTGAATCATGGAAACTATGAAATAGGTAAAGTCTACCTTAAAGGCAGATGCTGATAGCAGCAGTGATGTGGATGTGAAAAATCACTAAAAATAGGAGGAATGGAATTAAATAGTGAATAAATTATGCAAATGAACCTTGATGAATCTACTTTCATATGGAAGAAACGAAACGGTCATATGAGTTGTATGTTAAGAGATATTTAGGTTTTCGTGAAACAGGGCCAGAACTGTTTCTGGATTCCCTGTTCCAACTTTGGAAATTCATTATAAATTAACCCAAGACATTTAGAAGTCATGCCATATATGTCTAGATTCGTTTTTGAGTGTAGTTTCTATAGAAACAAACAGAATCAGTATTAAAGCCCTGTACAGGGAGATATCTAGGTCGTAATGCATGAAGGTCAGTGTAGTCGCACCCTGGAACAGGGGAGACTTTAACTAATAAACTGTACTAATTAGCCAGACCAAAAATTCTATAAAAAAATTTGTAGATGGATATATGAGTCTAGTTTCAGGGAAAAATGACGAAACTGATTTTCTAGTTGTAGAACTCAAGATATGATTTTTATGGTGACAGGACACAGCTTAGCCACCGTCTGAAATTTTTTTTTATGAACGGTGAAATTAAGTGAACGAAGTCTGTTAACCCCTCGTGTCCGACCCCGGCGACGGTCTCGGGTACGGGGTGTTACACAGTAAGACTTTGTCTGTAGAGTCTACTGAATTTGTAATTAAAGTATCAAACCCTTTAGAAAAAAGTGTTTTAGTTGATAAAGTCTGCAAGAACTATCCGTTAATGATTCAAGATACCTGATTTCCTAGTAATCTGATGCTATTGCCTTTCAACGAATTTGATATAATTCTGGGGATGGACTAGTTAACATTGCACGATGCTATTGTGAACTGCAAAAGAAAAGTTATTGACTTAAGGTGTAAAAATGATGAGATAGTTCGAATTGAGTCTAGTGATCTAAATGGTCTACCAGCTGTGATATCTGCAATGAAAGCACGGAATTGTGTAAAGAAAGGTTGTAAAGCCTACTTAGCTTATGTGTTAGACTCGAAAGTGGATGATAAGAAAATTGAATTAGTGCCCGTTGTTTGTGAATTCCCTGATGTGTTTCCTGAGGAACTACCTGGTTTGCCTCTGAATCAAAAAGTCGAATTTGGCATTGAATTGGTACTTAGTACTACTCCGATATTGATAGCTCCGTACAGAATAGCTTCGATTGAATTGAAAGAATTAAAATCTCAGTTGCAAGAATTGACCGATCGAGGATTTGCTAGACCGAGTTTCTCACCTTGGAGTGCTCCTGTTTTGTTTGTAAAAAAGAAAGATGGCATAATGAGAATGTGTATTGATTACCGTCAACTTAATAAAGTGACTGTAAAGAACAAATACCCTCTGCCCATGATCGATGACTTATTCGATCAGTTGAAAGTTGCTACTGTGTTTTCAAAGATAGATTTGAGATTGGGTTACTATCAGTTGCGAGTAAAGGACTCTGATATTCTAAAAATTGCTTTTAGAACAAGGTACGGGCATTATCAATTTTTAGTTATGCCTTTTGGATTAACGAATGCACTTGCTATCTTTATGGATTTGATGAATGGAATTTTTAGACCGTATTTAGATCAATTTGTTGTTGTATTCATTGATGACATATTGATTTATTCACGTGATGAATCTGAGCATGCTGAACATCTGAGAATAGTGCTACAGACTCTAAGAGGTAAACAGTTGTATGCAAAGTTCAGTAAGTGTGAATTCTGGTTGTGAGAAGTTGGTTTTCTGGGTCATATTGTATTAGCCTCTGGTATCCGAGTTGATCCGAGCAAAATTTTAGCTATTATAGATTTGAAACCTCCAAGAAATGTATCTAAAGTTCATAGTTTTCTGGGACTTTCTGGTTACTATAGAAGATTTGTGAAAGGTTTTTCGATGATTACTACTCCATTGACGAAATTGCTCCAAAAAGATGCGAAGTTTGAGTGGTCAGAAAAGTGTCAGAACAGTTTTATCAGTTGAAAACTTTGTTGACTGAAGCTCCGGTATTAGTACAACCTGAATCGGGTAAAGAATTTATAATTTATAGCAATGCTTCGTTGATTGGTCTAGGATATGTGCTAATACAAGAAGGTAAAGTCATTGCTTATGCTTCAACACAGTTGAAGCCACATGAAAAGAACTATCCGACACACGATCTTGAGTTAGCTGCTATTGTGTTTGCTCTGAAAATTTGGCATCACTATCTGTTTAGCTAGAAATGTCATGTGTTTTCTGATAATAAAAGTCTGAAGTATTTAATGACGTAAAAAGATTTGAATCTGTGACAGAGAAGATGGTTGGAATTGTTAAAAGACTACGAGCTAGTTATTGATTATCTTCTGGGGAAAGCAAATGTTGTTGCTGATGCTTTAAGTCAGAAATCGTTGTTTACTTTGCATAAAATGAACGTTTATTTGAATCTATCTGATGATGGTTCAATTTTAGCAGAACTGAAAGCAAAACCCTTGTTTATACAACAGATTTCTGAGGCTCAGAAATCTGACAATGAATTGATAGTTAAACAAACTCTGTGTGATTCTGAATTTCGGGTTGATGTTAATTATTGTTTGAGATTCAGAGATAGACTCTGTATTCCGAGAAATCCAGAGTTAATTCAGTTGATTTTGAGTGAGGCTCACAGTAGTAGATTCTCTGTACATCTGGGGAGTACGAAAATGTATAACGACTTGAAGCAACTATGCTGGTGGCCAGGAATGAAAAGAGATATTTCTGATTTTGTTTCTAAATGTTTGATCTGTCAACAAGTTAAAGCTGGACATCAGGTGCCATCAGGTCTATTGCAACCGATTATGATCCCGGAATGGAAATGGGATCGAGTGACTATGGATTTTGTTTCGAGTTTGCCCCTGTCACCGAGAAAGAAAGATTCGATCTGGGTTGTAGTTGATAGATTAACGAAATCAGCTCATTTTATTTCAGTTCGATCTGATTTTTCACTTGATAAGTTAGCTGAGCTATATATTTATGATATTGTGACACTACATGGTGTACCATTGTCGATTGTGTCAGATAGGGATCCGAGATTTACATCGCGATTCTGGAAGAAATTGCAAGATGCTCTGGGTACTAAATTGCATTTTAGCATTGCTTTTAATCCGCAAACAGATGGTCAATCTAAGCAGATTATTCAGATACTCAAGGATATGTTGAGATTTTGCATTCTTGAATTCGAAGGTACGTGGGAACAATATCTACCTTTGATTGAATTTGCTTATAATAATAATTTTCAATCGAGCATTAAAATGACACTGTACGAAGCATTATATGGTAGAAAGTGTAGAACTCCGTTATACTGATCTGAGCTCAGTGAGAAAAGATTTTTGGTGTTGATCTGGTAAAAGAGACAGAACAGGAAGTGAAAATAATCTGAATTACTTAGAAAGCTGCCTCTGATCGTCAGAAGTCTTATGCAGATATGAAACGAAAAGATATTGAATATGAAATCAGTGATAAAGTGTTTTTGAAAGTATCTCCGTGGAAGAAACTGTTCCTATTTGGTAAAAAGGGCAAGCTGAGTCCGAGGTCCATCGGACTGTATGAAATCATTGAGCGAGTTGGGCCAGTTGCTTATAGATTGAAGCTACCATCTGAGTTAGAAAAGATTTATAATGTATTTCACGTATAGATGCTTCGACGATATAGATCTAATACTTCGCATGTAATTTCTCTGTTTGATATTGAAATCCATTCTGATATGACTTATGAAGAAAAGCCGATTCGAATTCTGACTCGTGAGATTAAAGAATTACGTAATAAGAGAATTCAGTTAGTCAAAGTACTATGGCATAGACACGGAGTAGAAGAGGCTACATGGGAGCCTAAAGATGCAATGAAACAGCAATATCCGAATCTATTTAACGGTAAGATTTTTGGGGACGAAAATCCCTAGGGGGAGAATTGTAACAGTCCGGTTTTGACCCTAGTCAGAATAGTGGTTTCGGGACCACAAATCTGAGTTGGAAAATATTTTAATATTATTTTCTGTGTCCGCGATATGTAAATTTATATCTGCGAAATTTCTGTGATTTAAAGTGTTTGTTTCTGTGTTTAATTACGAAAAAAGGCTTAGTCGCGTAAAATGAAAAAGTTACATGCTTATTGTTAAAGTGCTGATTTGACTTGGCTTTATAAATGAAAGGTATTTATGATGCAATTGGACCATTGTATTAATGCATGGACAATTGTGAACATTAATTGGTAAAAATTCAATGATATATGCCATGGCAAAAATGGTAAAAGATGGATATAATGTTTCTTATAATAAAACAAAGCATGCAACTGGCTATTTTCACTTTGTTCTTGCCGAAATTCAAAGAGAAAGAAAAGAAATATAAGCATTTAGGGTTCATCTAGATTAAAGCTCAATTAAGGTATATGCTTTCGTCCGTTTTAGATAATTTCTACGTTCTGTAATCGTTGCTTCGTGTTCTTCAAAGCCCATATCTGAATTTTTGTTTCTGTTAAAGATTTCATGAAATGCCATTATTGATATCATGTGCTTTGTGATGTTCTTGGATGAATTATGAAGGCTTGGTAGATGATTTATAAGTTTTGTTTTTAATTTTTTATGAAATTGAGCTATTTGGGTTAAATTTTGAAAATGGGGTTTTGAAGGACTAAATTGTGAATTAAACATGTTGTATGGGCTTATATAGTAGCCATGAAAATTCGGCTAGCCCTTGTTGCAAAGAAATTTTGCATATTGATGATTTTGTGAAAAATGGACTAAATTGTCAAAGTGTGAAAATATAAGGGCTAAAGTGAAAAGTGCCCAAAATATGTGTATATGGATGAAATTGAATGAAATGAATGATTGAATGGTTGAATTTGTATTGTATTAGATCAAGAATAAAGAAAATCGGACTTAGATCGAGGGAAGTCCAAAGTATTCGAATAGTCGACTCATTTTCGTCTGAAATCCGTACGAGGTAAGTCAAACTACACTTATGTGTTAGGTTGATTAAATTCTGTGTTTATAAATTGTTATCTCTATTGGACAGCCTTGAAAGCTTGATAAAAGAATGTTGGTATTAATCTGAATTATCGTGTAAGACCGTGTCTGGGACACAGGCATCGATTTGAAATTTACGTATAAGACCATGTCTAGGACATCGGCATCGTATCTAATTTCGTATAAGATCTTGTCTGGGACAGAAGCATCGATACTGAATTACATGTAAGACCACATCTAGGACGTTGACATTATAGTCGTTTATGAATATTTGTATCGTTTCTGAACCGTCTGATGACAAAGTATGAGATATGAAAATGAACATGTGAAATATGTAGTCTATACAGGTATGTTTTTATCATACTTAATTTCTGAATATGAAAGACTCTGTTTCTGTGAAGTAGCTTCGGAATCATGGAAATGAATATGATATGCATACAAGCAAATGAGCATGATTAAGTTTATGAACAACTCTGAGAAATGGCTATGAATTCTTATTGTTGTTTTGAACTACATATATATGCTTTAGTAATTAGACCATTTGTGTTTGGCTTACTAAGCTCTTCGTAGCTTACTTTGTGTGATTTCTATCTATATTTCAGTTGTCGTAGCTACTGAAGGCTCGGGGATAGTTGAGGATCGTCACCACACTATCAAACTCATTTTGGTACTCTTGAAGTGTAAATATTGCTAAGTATGGCATGTATAGGCTAGAATGTCTATATATTAAGTTTAGAATTGTATAAAAGTTATGCCATTTGAATTGGCTAGCAAATGATGAGTTTGAGTATAGTTTTGATGTATGTTTTGTAATGTTCCATGTTCTAATATGAATTAGTTATCTTTAAGCCTGGAATTGGTTGAAATTGTTAGTATGAATGTTTTATATTGTTTCTTGTAGGATTGGACCCAAAAAGGGTTGGCAAATTGGCTTAAACCAAGCCTGCATTGTGCCACACGGACAGGGAACACGGGCGTGTCTTGTGGCTGTGTGAAAAATTCAGTAGCTAGCTAAATTTACAAGGTCATGGCACACAGCCGTGTCTGTTGGCCGTGTTAAAAAGTCAGAATAGGACCTCTTTTTTGGCACGGTTGGAGCACATGGGCGTGCCTTGTGACACCCCGAATGTGACCCTAGTCGGAGAGTGGTTTCGGGACCACGAAACCGAGTCACAAGAATAATTAAGTGTTATATTCCGTACTTATTGTATGTGGAATTGGTATGCGTAAATATTTCGTGTCTCGATTTTTATTAATTAGGTGCTAATTTATAAGAAAGGACTTAGTAGTGAACTTTGAAAGTACGATAGGGAAATAGGTGATGACTAATTAAAGCATGCATGCAAAATAATGGACTTGCATGTCAAATTCCCCTTTCTACAAGTAATGGCCGCCATGACAAAGAATATGGGTCAAACATGTCATGAAACATGTTTTGTTGGGCATTAGGGAGAAATAGTAAACAAATAAGCATGGGTAAGAAAAGAATGAAAAAAAAAATGTGTGTGAGAGAGTGGCATACCCCATTGCCGTGCAACCAAGAAGAGAGAAACAAAAAAAAAAAAATTTGTTCATGCTTGCTCTCTCCCTTTTTGGCCGAAAATACTAAGAGGAAGAAGGGATTTTTGCTTCATTTCCTTTGTTTAGAAGAGATCTAGAAGGTGATTTGGCTAAATTTGCATCAAGATTAAGGTATGTATGAGGTTGTGTTGGGAGTTTCATGCATGTTTTGGTTGCTAACTTGATGTGCATGTTAGCCATGGCTCAAATCTTTGGTATGCCATGGAAATGGTATTTGGCCAAAGTTGTTATAGTGATAAAGCCATTGCATGCTAAGTGTGAAGCTTGATGATGATGCATGCAATGATGGATTTTCTACTCATGAGTAAGATTTTGAGTTTTCTCTTTGTTTTATCATGATTAAAGTTGAAAAGGAGCATGATTGTCATACTTGGCCATGATGCATTCTTGAGCATGATTCATGCTTCTTGCATGTTAGTTAAAAGTTTATGTTTTGGATGGCTATGGACACCTTGAAAATTCGCCATGCTCATATATGCATATATATGATTGCACATTATGTTTGGTTATGAACTAAGTGATGAATATATTGATTTAAAGAAGAAAATGTGGAAGAATGCTTGTGAAATTGCAAGCACAATTCGCCTAGCACACATATAAGTGCTTGATGCTATATTATAAGTTTTGGGCCACAATGTGCAAAGCATAAATTAGTAGATTGCATGCTGTTTTTGTGAGGTATTAAGTGCAAAATTGACCTCAACATGTACATGAATATTCGGCCTTGGGTAGCCTATTGAAGGCCTTAGCATTTCCTTGATGCTCAAATAAATTGTATTGAATTGCTTGATGTAGTATAAAATGTGCATGACCATTGTGTATTCAAGCTAAAGAGTGGCCATATGACCATTTAAAATCCTTGTCATATTCGCCATAAGCAAGCACAATGAGGTTTTAATAAATTGAATTTGTTTGAATTAGCTCAAGAGCTAAGAGGGCCACAATTGGACAAGGGGAAGGAAAAGGTGATCGAATAGCCGAAAAAGCCATTCGACAACATCCGAGGTAAGTCCTCAAGAAGTGACCTTACTTGAATTATGTGAGATGAAATATGGATGTGTATGATTATTGATTATGTGTGTATGAGTGTTTGAATTCCACCCGGCTAAGTCCCGAAGCGAATATGCTAATGATATTAATTGTGTTTGAGCCTTAGTAACGAAAATGAAATATGTATGTCCAATGATTATTGATGTATGTGTGCATGAGAAATTGAATGATATCGGGCTAAGCCGAAGACAATTATGCTGGAAATTATATCCGGGTTAAGACCAAGGCAATTGAGCTAGTGGTTATATCCTGCTAAGGCCCAAGGCATTCGTCGAAGTTATTCTATCCGGGCTAAGACCAAGGCATTTGTGCACGTGATTATATCCGGTTATATTCGAAGAATCTTGGGCTGGAGGTGAGTGTTGGTTGCTGAAATGAATTTAATTAGTACACTCGGACAGCCCAAAGGATAAGGTACGTTATATGTGCATTGGAAAGTCGACGTGTTTAAGCAACATTCGCTCAATCGACTAATGAATTTCAGTTATTGAATTGATTGATGCTTTGCGAACTTATACAATGATGAAGTATGAAGTAAGAATGTGTATTAATGAAATGATGCATTTGGCTATGTGAATGTATTGCTGTAAATTATAGTTCATTATATTCCTTGAGACTTACTAAGCATAAAAATGCTTACCCCGTTGCTTTGGCTCTTAGTTTTCTAGATTTCGCTCGAGGTAATCGGATTTGGGATCGTTGAAGTCGAAGTCATCCACACTATCAAGCCTCCATTTTGGTATAAATTTTTGGTTGAACTTGAGATGGCATGTATAGGACTACCTCTTGTTTGTTAAATACGTTGTAATGTAAGTATGTATGGCCATGCTAAAATGGCTCAAAAAGGGAGCATGAACTTAGACTTATTGTGGGTTGTATGTATATATATTTGGGGTCATGATGTGGCTATGGTTTGGAAATGGGAATGTTGGTCATATGATCAGCCATTGGCATGGTTAAAATGATCATATATGAACCTATGTATGGCAAGATTAGTTGAATCATGGAGACTACCAAATAGGTAAGTCCTACCTTAAAACAGATGCTGCCAGCTGCAGTGGCGTGAATGTGAAAAATCACCATAATTCATAGGAATGGAATCAAATAGTTAATAAGCTATGTAAATGAACCTTGATGAGTCTATTTTCATATGGAAGAAACGAAACGGTCATAGGAGTTACAGGTTAAGAGATATTAAAGCTATTGTGAGACAGGGCCAGAATGGTTTCTGGGTTCCCTGTCGCAACTTTAAAAATTCACTATAAATTATCCAAAAGAATTAGGAGATATACCTTATATGTACAGATTCCATTTTGAGTCTAGTTTCATTAGAAACAAACTACACCAGCATTAAAGCCCTGTGCAGAGAGATATTCAAGTTATACCGCGCAAAGGTCAGAGCAGTCGATCCCTGTAACTTGGGTAACTTTAACTAATAAAATGTACCAATTGGCCCGACCAAAATCCTAGAAATAAATCCATGGATGTATATATGAGTCTAAATTCAGGAAAATTTACGAAACCAGTTTCCGAGTTTTGAAACTCGAGATATGATTTTAAGGCGACAGTGACGCAGTTTTCCAGCCTGACTGGAAATGTCGAATTGGTGGGCAAAAACATGTGAACTTGGTTTGTTAACCCTCGGTCCGACACCGGCGATGGTCTCGGGTTTGGGGTGTTACAATTTTATTGGTATCGAGCCACGGTTTAGTCGATTCTAGGACTACCGTGATGTGTTTGGGGTCTAGCTATACATGCCATTAAATGATGAATCGATAGTGTGATGAATTCGACAATTTGACTTCATGTTTGTTTATAGCAATGGATCCCGATCCCAACCGAAGCGATAGCGATGATGTGGAGAGTGTGGCGCTGCTCGCGCAGAGGGACAGCGCCATGGACTCTCAACCTATGGCCAGCAATCCTAATGACGAGGCTAAGCAAGCCTTTTATAGTGTGATGAACGAATGGTTTAATCAATACATTCGAACCAACACGGCTGTTCCACCACCTCCATTCCCGACGAATGCAACCCCAAGACCTACAATACCTCCGTGATCGACCCAATAAGGTCGGGTAAGCCCCAATCGATAGGATTCAAAACATGGGGCCATGAATTTAAGGCTACGGATGATGATGATGCCGAAGCGAGCTGAATTATGGTTAGATAACACTATCCGGTGCTTGATGAGCTATCCTGTACACCCGATGAGTGCTTAAAGTGTACCATCTCCTTGCTACGCGAGTCCGCCTACTATTGGTGGAGTACTCGACTTACATGGTGCCTAGAGAGCAAGTGACTTGGGAATTCTTTCTAACCGAGTTCAAAAAAGTATATCATCGAGATTCATCGACCAAAAGCGGAGGGAGTTCCTTGATCTTAAGCAAGGTTCTATGTCCGTTACTCATCTACGAACGAAAGTTTGTGAGGCTTAGCCAGACGCGAGAATGCATTTCGTCCGAAGCTATTATGTGCAAACGCTTGAGGATGGGCTGAATGATGATATAAGGATGTTTGTTGGCATTCTCGAGATACGAGAGTTCGTAGTACTTGTTGAGCGAGCTTGTAAAGTCAAGAGCTTAGAAAGGAGAAACAAAAAGCTGATGTGGGATTGGAGAATTCGAAAGAGGTCCTCGGAAAGTCTCTTCAACAAGCATCAAAGAGATTTCGAGATGATGCGAGCCGGTCTAGAGGCGTTTGGGATTTTCTAGACGAGGACGCGATCGGCCCCTGTGACCACACGAGTCACCTCGATTGCGTGGCGCGAAATGATCGCCGAGAGAGGACGGAGTGTCCACATTGTGGCAAATGGCATTCGGGAGCTGTTGGTTTCGTGATCGCTCCTGCTATAAGTGTGGATCGGCCGACCATTTTATGAAGGATTGCCCGAGGATGCATGAACAGAATGCAAGTCGAGTGCAAACCCGGTGCTACCACGCTCGAGGTAGGCCACCTAGAAATATGGGCAATGTCGATGGCGGTCGAGAGGATCTAGAGATGCTACCATCGATCGAGGCTCGTGCTCTGCTAGGACTTATGCCATCGCGCACGCCGAGGATCTTGCCTCTCCGGATGTTATTACCAGTACTTTCACTCTTTTCAATACAAATGTAATTGCTTTGATTGACCACGGTTCTACTCATTCTTATATATGTGAAACCTTAGCATCTAGTAAGACTTTGCCCATTGAGTCTCATGAGTTTGTAATTGGTGTCAAACCCTTGGGTCATTACGTGCTTGTTAACAAAGTGTGCAAGAAAAGTCCCTAGTGTTCCGAGGTTCTTGTTTTCCGGCGGACTTAATGCTTTTGCCATTCGATGAGTTCGATGTTATTCTTGGTTTGGATTGGTTGACCATGCACGATGCGGTTGTAAATTGCAAGAGCAAGATTATCGATTTGAGGTGCGCGAATAATGAAATAATTGGGTTGAGTCCACGGACTTAAAGGGTTGCCACCGTAATATCGCGATGTTGGCCCGTAAATATGTAAGAAAAGGGTGAAGCGTACCTTGCGTCGTGCTCGATGACAAGGAATCGAGAAGAAACCCGAATCTGTGCCCGTGGTTTGTGAATACCGGATGTTTTCCTGAAGAATTACCGGGTTTACCACTGCTCGAGAAATAGAATTTGGCATCGAATTGGTACCGGTACCACCCCAATTTCGATAGCTCCGTGATCGTATGGCACCAACGGAATTGAAGGAGTTGAAAACTCGGTTGCAAGAATTGGTGGATAGAGGTTTTGCTCGCCGAGTTTTTCGCCTTGGGGTGCGCGGTGTTGTTCGTGAAGAAGAAGGATGGAACCATGCGACTATGCATCGACTATCGTCGACAACAAAGCGACGATAAAGAACAAATATCCGTTGCCACGTATTGATGACTTGTTCGATCAACTGAAGGGAGCCTCGGTGTTCTCGAAAATAGATTTGAGATCGGGCTACTATCAATTGCGAATCCGAGATTCAGACGTGCCCAAGACGCCTTGAGCGAGATATGGTCACTATGAGTTCTGGTGATGCCGTTTGGGCTCACTAATGCCCTGCGGTATTTATAGATTTAATGAATCGAATCTTTAGACCATATTTGGATCGATTCGTAGTCGTGTTCATTGATGACATCTTGGTCTATTCAAGAAATGAGACCGAACATCTTTGAACACTGCGGTTAGTCTGCAAATTTTACGGGACAAGCAATTATATGCTAAGTTCAACAAGTGTGAGTTCTGGTTAAGAGAGGTAAGCTTCTTGGGTCATGTGGTATCTGCATCGGGTATTCGAGTCGACCCGAATAAAATTTCAGCCATACTAAATTGGAAGCCTCCGAGAAATATTACTGAGGTTCGAAGCTTTTTGGGGCTTGCCGGTTACTACCGACGATTTGTAAAAGGCTTCTCAACGATAGCCACGCCGATGACGAAGCTACTCCAAAAGGATGTTAAGTTCGAATGGACGGAGAAATGCCAAAAAAGCTTCGATCAACTGAAAACTTATTTGACTGAAGCCCCAATTCTAGTGCAACCCGAGTCCGGCAAGGAGTTTGTCATCTATAGCGACGCCTCTCTACTTGGGTTAGGTTATGATTAATGCAAGAAGGTCGAGTTGTGGCCTGCGCGTCGAGGCAATTAAAGCCACATGAGAAAAATTATCCGACTCATGATCTCGAATTGGCGCCATCGTATTCGCCTTAAAGATTTGGCGACATTACTTATTTGGTGAAAGGTGCCATGTATACTCGGATCACAAAAGTCTCAAGTATTTGATGACCCAACGAGACTTAAATCTGCGACAAAGACGTTGGCTCGAGTGTTAAAGGATTATGAGCTGATCATTGACTATCACCCGGAAAGGCGAATGTAGTTGCGGATGCCTTGAGTCGTAAATCGTTATTCACTTTACGACGATGAATGTGCACTTGTCTATCCGATCCGACGGTGTGTTAGTGGCTGAAATGAAAGCTAAACCATTATTGACACACCAAATTCGAGAAGCTCGTAAAGTCGATGACGAGTTGGTTGCAAACGGGCTGCGTGTGTTCGAACAAGGACTCGGAGTTTCAAATCGACGATGACGATTGTTTGAGGTTCAAAAGTCGTCAGTGTGTCCCAAAGAATTGAACTCATTTCGATAATTTTGAATGAAGCCCATTGTAGCCGAATGGCAATCCACCGAGAGTACGAAGATGTACAATGATTTGAAACGTCGATTTTGGTGGCATGGTATGAAGCGAGACATCTCCGACTTTGTTTCAAGATGTTTAATATGTCAACAAGTGAAAGCGGAACATTAGGTGCCTTGAGATTACTTGACCAATCACGATACCCGAGTGGAAATGGGATCGAGTCACAATGGACTTTGTATCCGGACCGCCATTGTCGACAAGTAAGAAGGATGCGGTTTGGGTCGTGGTAGATCGATTGACTAAGTCGGCCCACTTTGTCCCCGTCGTCGGATTTTCAATGGACAAATTAGCGGAATTGTACGTTTCTCAGATTGTGAAATTACACGGGGTGCCTATTTCTATCGTGTCGGATAGAGATCCGAGATTTACCTCGCGGTTTTGGAAAAAGTTGCAAGAAGCTTTGGGTACCAAGTTGCATTTCAGCACCGCCTTTCACCCCCAAACCGATGGTCAATCCGAGCGGGTAATTCAGATACTTGAGGATATGTTAAGATGTTGCGTCCTCGAGTTTAGTGGTTCATGGGAACGGTATTTGCCGTTGATTGAATTCGCTTACAACAACAGCTTTCAATCGAGTATTAAGATGGCACCCTACGAGGCTTTGTGCGGCGTAAATGCCGTACACCATTGTTTTGGACTGAGCTTGGTGAAAGCAAGATTTTCGGGGTGGATTTGATTAGGGATGCTGAACAGAAAGTGAAAGTAATCCGTGAAAGTTTGAAGATAGCCTTCGATCGTCAGAAGTCGTACGCGGATATGAAGCGTAAGGATATCGAGTATCAGGTGGGTGATAAAGTGTTCCTCAAGGTATCGCCTTGGAAAAAATACTCGTGTTCTACCGTAAGGGCAAGTTGAGCCCGAGGTTCATTGGGCCATATGAGATATCGAGCGAGTCGGTCCGGTGGCATATCGTTTGATTTTGCCCCCGAACTCAAAAAGGTTCACGATGTCTTCCACGTTTGATGCTTCGACGTTATAGATCCGATCCATCGCACGTGATTAGTCCATCGAAATTGAAATTCAAGCTAATATGAGTTATGAGGAAGAACCAATTCGTATCCTATCACGAGAAGTGAAAGAGTTGCGAAACAAGCGGGTTCCGCTAGTGAAAGTGTTATGGCTCAAGCACGGGATAGAAGAAGCTACTTGGGAGACCGAGAACTCTATGAGAGAGCGATATTGAACCTATTTACGGTAAGCTTTTGGGGACGAAAATCTCTTGAGTGGGGAGAGTTGTGACACCGAATGTGACCCTAGTCGGAGAGTGGTTTCGGGACCACGAAATCGAGTCACAAGAATAATTAAGTGTTATATTCCGTACTTATTGTATGTGGAATTGGTATGCGTAAATATTTCGTGTCTCGATTTTTATTAATTAGGTGCTAATTTATAAGAAAGGACTTAGTAGTGAACTTTGAAAGTACGATAGGGAAATAGGTGATGACTAATTAAAGCATGCATGCAAAATAATGGACTTGCATGTCAAATTCCCCCTTTCTACAAGTAATGGCCGGCCATGACAAAGAAATATGGGTCAAACATGTCATGAAACATGTTTTGTTGGGCATTAGGGAGAAATAGTAAACAAATAAGCATGGGTAAGAAAAGAATGAAAAAAAAAATGTGTGTGAGAGAGTGGCATACCCCATTGCCGTGCAACCAAGAAGAGAGAAACAAAAAAAAAAAAATTTGTTCATGCTTGCTCTCTCCCTTTTTGGCCGAAAATACTAAGAGGAAGAAGGGATTTTTGCTTCATTTCCTTTGTTTAGAAGAGATCTAGAAGGTGATTTGGCTAAATTTGCATCAAGATTAAGGTATGTATGAGGTTGTGTTGGGAGTTTCATGCATGTTTTGGTTGCTAACTTGATGTGCATGTTAGCCATGGCTCAAATCTTTGGTATGCCATGGAAATGGTATTTGGCCAAAGTTGTTATAGTGATAAAGCCATTGCATGCTAAGTGTGAAGCTTGATGATGATGCATGCAATGATGGATTTTCTACTCATGAGTAAGATTTTGAGTTTTCTCTTTGTTTTATCATGATTAAAGTTGAAAAGGAGCATGATTGTCATACTTGGCCATGATGCATTCTTGAGCATGATTCATGCTTCTTGCATGTTAGTTAAAAGTTTATGTTTTGGATGGCTATGGACACCTTGAAAATTCGCCATGCTCATATATGCATATATATGATTGCACATTATGTTTGGTTATGAACTAAGTGATGAATATATTGATTTAAAGAAGAAAATGTGGAAGAATGCTTGTGAAATTGCAAGCACAATTGCCTAGCACACATATAAGTGCTTGATGCTATATTATAAGTTTTGGGCCACAATGTGCAAAGCATAAATTAGTAGATTGCATGCTGTTTTTGTGAGGTATTAAGTGCAAAATTGACCTCAACATGTACATGAATATTCGGCCTTGGGTAGCCTATTGAAGGCCTTAGCATTTCCTTGATGCTCAAATAAATTGTATTGAATTGCTTGATGTAGTATAAAATGTGCATGACCATTGTGTATTCAAGCTAAAGAGTGGCCATATGACCATTTAAAATCCTTGTCATATTCGCCATAAGCAAGCACAATGAGGTTTTAATAAATTGAATTTGTTTGAATTAGCTCAAGAGCTAAGAGGGCCACAATTGGACAAGGGAAGGAAAAGGTGATCGAATAGCCGAAAAAGCCGTTCGACAACATCCGAGGTAAGTCCTCAAGAAGTGACCTTACTTGAATTATGTGAGATGAAATATGGATGTGTATGATTATTGATTATGTGTGTATGAGTATTTGAATTCCACCCGCTAAGTCCCGGCGAATATGCTAATGATATTAATTGTGTTTGAGCCTTAGTAACGAAAATGAAATATGTATGTCCAATGATTATTGATGTATGTGTGCATGAGAAATTGAATGATATCCGGGCTAAGCCGAAGACAATTATGCTGAAATTATATCCGGGTTAAGACCGAAGGCAATTGAGCTAGTGGTTATATCCGGCTAAGGCCGAAGGCATTCGTCGCGAGTTATTCTATCCGGCTAAGACCAAGGCATTTGTGCACGTGATTATATCCGGTTATATTCGAAGAATCTTGGGCTGGAGGTGAGTGTTGGTTGCTGAAATGAATTTAATTAGTACACTCGGACAGCCCAAAGGATAAGGTACGTTATATGTGCATTGGAAAGTCGACGTGTTTGAGCAACATTCGCTCAATCGACTAATGAATTTCAGTTATTGAATTGATTGATGCTTTGCGAACTTATACAATGATGAAGTATGAAGTAAGAATGTGTATTAATGAAATGATGCATTTGGCTATGTGAATGTATTGCTGTAAATTATAGTTCATTATATTCCTTGAGACTTACTAAGCATAAAAATGCTTACCCGTTGCTTTGGCTCTTAGTTTTCTAGATTTCGCTCGAGGCAATCGGATTTGGGATCGTTGAAGTCAAGTCATCCACACTATCAAGCCTCCATTTTGGTATAAATTTTGGTTGAACTTGAGATGGCATGTATAGGACTACCTCTTGTTTGTTAAATACGTTGTAATGTAAGTATGTATGGCCATGCGAAAATGGCTCAAAAGGGAGCATGAACTTAGACTTATTGTGGGTTGTATGTATATATATTTGGGGTCATGATGTGGCTATGGTTTGGAAATGGGAATGTTGGTCATATGATCAGCCATTGGCATGGTTAAAATGATCATATATGAACCTATGTATGGCAAGATTAGTTGAATCATGGAGACTACCAAATAGGTAAGTCCTACCTTAAAACAGATGCTGCCAGCTGCAGTGGCGTGAATGTGAAAAATCACCATAATTCATAGGAATGGAATCAAATAGTGAATAAGCTATGTAAATGAACCTTGATGAGTCTATTTTCATATGGAAGAAACGAAACGGTCATAGGAGTTACAGGTTAAGAGATATTAAAGCTATTGTGAGACAGGGCCAGAATGGTTTCTGGGTTCCCTGTCGCAACTTTAAAAATTCACTATAAATTATCCAAAAAGAATTAGGAGATATACCTTATATGTACAGATTCCATTCTGAGTCTAGTTTCATTAGAAACAAACGACACCAGCATTAAAGCCCTGTGCAGAGAGATATTCAAGTTATACCGCGCGAAGGTCAGAGCAGTCGATCCCTGTAACTTGGGTAACTTTAACTAATAAACTGTACCAATTGGCCCGACCAAAAATCCTAGAAATAAATCCATGGATGTATATATGAGTCTAAATTCAGGGAAAATTTACGAAACCAGTTTCAGAGTTTTGAAACTCGAGATATGATTTTTAAGGCGACAGTGACGCAGTTTTCCAGCCTGACTGGAAATGTCGAATTGGTGGGCAAAAACATGTGAACTTGGTTTGTTAACCCTCGGGTCCGACACCGGCGATGGTCTCGGGTTTGGGGTGTTACATGCCTTATAATATCCTGATTTTGGGCCTAGTCAGAATAGCGATTTCGTGACCACAAAATCCGAGATAGAAATAATTATTTTATGATTATTTTGAGGTCTATGATATGATTTCATGATTGTGTGAAAATTTCGTGAAGAAATTTTATGCATAAAGTGCTTAAATTGAAATTAGGGACTAAATTGAATAATTTGTAAAACTTGCATTCTAGAAGTTTCTAGTATGAAATTGTTTTGAAATATTAATTAGGAGGTCTTAAATAGAAATTTTACCAATTTCTAAGTCTATGGACAAAAATTGGACATGGATGGAATTTTTGGAAAGTTTAGTAGTAAGGGCATTTTGGTCATTTAGGGGTAAAATGAATTAAAATACAAAATTAAAATCCAATTTTGCTCATCTTCAACCCCATGGTCGAATATAGCAAGGAGAAACCATGGCTAGGGTTTTTCAAGCTTCCAGGCTCGATTGTAAGTCCATTCTAGCCTCGTTTTTAATGATTTTTACGTTTTTGGAGTCCCAGTAGCTCGATTAAGCTTATGCTAGCAATAATTCAACCAAGGGTTCATAGTTGGAAAAATACCCATAGGTGTAATTTGTGTATTTTGGTGTTTTATGATAGAATATGAGGTTTTAAATTATGTTAGACAACTTGTACTACTCGATTTTAAGTGAAAACGAGCAAAAGGGCTTAATCGGTAAAAATACCTAATAGTCATAAGTACATGTTAGAGTGAGAATTTGATGTTACCATAGAAGGGGAAAATGATCAGCATGTCATAAAACATAATAAAATAGGCTGAAATTTAATTTACGAGCTTTGGGGAAAAAGTGTAAATATGCGAAAGATTAGGGGCAAAATTGTAATTTTCCAAAATATGATTTTGGGTCAATTTGAATAATGTGAGTCCTAATTAGGCTATATTTTAAATGATAGAGCAAGTAAAACTAAAATTCTGGCTAAAATGGGGAAAATACCAAGTTGTGGACGAAATGGTAAAAGTAGCCATTTTCGCATACGAGGTAAGTTCATATGTAAATGTTGGTAACATAGTTATTATTTTAAATGTTTTTTATGTTATTTAAATGATATGATAATTATTATGAAATATTATACTCGTGATAATTGTTTGATAATATGTCAAATTATGTGATATACTTGGAAAATGTGAAATACTATCGAGTATCGGTATCGACATTCCATAGAAGATGGTTGAGACACATGATTGGGAAAAAGGTCCCGTTGAACCTTAGGAATGGATTAGGATTCAAGTGACATGTCACTAGGATGTTTGGGCATCCGAACTCGTTGAGTTGAGTCTGAGTTCACTTATGGATGCGAATGTCCGAACTCGTTGAGTTGAGTCCGAGTTCACTTATGGATGCGAATGTCCGAACTCATTGAGTTGAGTCCGAGTTCGAGAGATGTAACTAGGAATCTGAGCTCGTTGAGTTGAGTCCGAGTTCACTTATGGATGCGAACGCCCGAGCTTGTTGAGTTGAGTCCGAGTTTGCTTATGGGCGGGTTACATGGTAGCTTGGCTACATATGTGGCACTTATGTGCAAACTTTCCATGTATCCGAATTATATTCCGATGTGTTCAACGGGTAAAGTTCTACTGAAATGGAGGAATACTCAAGATGAAAGGGACGTATTGGTAAGTGTTGTGAAATGGGTACTTTGAACAGGTATGTACTTAACCCTCGGGTTGAAAAATCGATATAACAACAATATGGTAAGATGATAAATGAAAATGTGATATAAATGTCTCGGTGATGATTATGCAAATGATGTTTTATGTTTGCTTATATAGTTGTGTTACTTGCTATTTGCATGTGAGCTTAGTAAGCATTTATGCTTACTCCCTCCTTTTCATTCCTTGTAGTTTTGACAAGCCAGCTCGGAAATCGGGAACGGTCGGAGGCTCGCTCACACTATCTCAGATACCATCTTGGCATAATGGCTCAGTATATTTTGAGTATGGCATGTATAGCATTATAATCATTTTGTATATATGGTCTTATGATATGGTTATTGAGTGGTATGGAAATGCTTGGTAATGATTAGCCATTGAATGCCTAATCATGATCATATTTGGTGTTATGTATGCTAAATTACTAGCTAATCCATGGAAACCATGAAATAGGTAAAATTTACCATAAAATAGATTCAGGCAGAAACAGTGATGTGAGTTTGAAAAATCATTAAATATAGTAGAGATATAATTAGATGATGAATAAAATATGGAATTGAATAATTATGAGTCTATTTTCATATGGATGGAACAAAACAGGTATATGAGTTATATTTTATGAGATGTTTAAATTTTTGTGAAATAGGTCCAGAGCGATTTCTGGATCCCCTATTCTGACTTTGGAAATTCACCATAAATTTTTAAAATATAATTATAAGTCATTATTTATATGTAAAGATTCCTTATTGAGTTTAGTTTTATTAGAAACAAACGGCATAGTCATTGAAACTCTGTACAAGGAGATATCTGATTCGTAATACACAGAGGTCAGAGCAGTCGAACCCTGAAACAGGGAGAATTTAACTAATAAACTGTACTAATTTTATAGACCAAAAATTATAGAAAAAAATTAGTAAATATATATATGAGTCTAGTTTTAGGGAAAATTTACGGAATTGGATTTCGAGTTTTGGAACTCGAGATATGAATTTTTAAGCGACTGTGACACAAATTGCTAGCTTGACTAAAAATTTTAAAAATAAATTGTTTGAGCTGTTTAAGTAATGAATTAAGTCTGTTAACACCTCGTGTTCGACTCCGGCGACGGTCTCGGGTATGGGGTATTACATGCCTTTTGCCCATGTGAGTCACACGGCCTAGTCACACAGGCGTGTGACTTTGTCAGTTTTGAAAAGTTTGATTAAGTTCTGAAAATTCTGAATGGGTTCGGTTTAGTCCCGACCTTCCCTAAATGTATGTTTTAGGTCTCGTAGATCATTCTAATGGATGAATTGTTGATGAATGTAAATGAATTAATGTTATATGACATCTGTGAAGTTGTGTTATTCAGAAATGCTCTGTTTTTCCGGTGACACCCCTTACCTATTCCGGCGACGACGACGGGATAGGGGTGTTACATCTACTATCTCTATTGTCATCATGCTTTCTCAATTCCACAATCAAGCAATTCATGCTTTATTAAATTCAAGTACAATTCAACACATACATTAACAATTTAGTTGTACTATTTACATACAACTTACCGCGGATTACAAAATGTGGCGACTAGTCGATTTAGTCGATTTGCTTGACTTTTCCCCGGTCTAGGTTCGGATTTGGTTTTTCTTAATCTATAATAAAAAAATGCACTTATTTAGTCTCCAAATAAAATTAAGCAATCCAGAACTCATATCTTTGGTAAAATTACCATTTTACCCCTACGCCCGAAAATAGATTTTTATCAAATTTCTTCACATCTTAAGCCTAGCCGAACCCTTTTCACTCTTATAGTAACTCCAAATTCTCACTATTTCACATATTTAACATCTATTTTACAACTTGTGCAAAATGATCATTTTAGGTGTTTTCATGCTAACACCTTTCACAAAAGTTGGTTATAAGACACCCAAGACTTATTTTCTTCCATAAAAACTCAGCAAACATTATAAACCTTTCATGGAAAAGCCCTACACTCTTAATCATTTTGCAAAATAGTACCCTCATTTGAAAACTCATATTTTAAGGTTTGCAAAAGTACAAAAATGTTCAACAAAGGGTTGGAAAATCACTTACTTGTGAAGGCTTAAAGTTTGCTAAAAATTTGAATCTTTCAAACCCTTAAAATGGCTGAAAATTGGTGAGAATGAAGAGAGAATGAAAGAAAAAGATGGTCGCTAGGCTTAGGTATTCTTTTATCACATAACATGACCTCACTTACCTCACATTTTAACCATTCACCCTTCCTTGTCTCATGGCCAGCCAAGCTCTTTTAAAAGGGTCTAATTGCCCTTTAAAGAACCCCAAAATTATTCTCTAGCCAATATCTTGACTGGCTCTTTTAAAAGCTCTTAACTATTTCACTTCCCGAGCCAATATCTTGACTGGCTCTTCGCCATAAGTCATGTCTGGATAAATCTCAACCTCTGTCGATGCAATCACGTGCGAAGGGTCTGATCTATATCGGTGTAGCATGGACACATGAAATACGTCGTGAATCTTTTCCAATTCTTGTGACAAAGCCTATTGATAGGAAACTAGTCCTACTCTCTCGATAACCTCATATGGTCCTATGAAACGAGGACTCAACTTGCCTCTTCTACCAAATCTAAGGACTTTCCTCCACAAGGATACTTTTAAAAACACTTGATCACCCACTTGAAATTCGATCTCTTTACGTTTTAAATCTGCATAGGATTTCTGTCTATCTGAAGCGACCTTCAAGCAATCATGAATCACTTTAACTTTCTCTTCAATCTCTTTGATTAAATTGACTCCGTGTATCTGACTCTCTCTGAGTTTAGTCTAAAATAAGGGCGTTCGACACTTTCGCCCATACAAAGCCTCATAAGGCGCCATTTTCAGACTTGTTTGATAATTGTTGTTGTAGGCGAATTCAATCAATGGTAAGTACCTTTCCCAACTGCCTTGAAACTCGATAACACAACACCGCAACATATCTTATAAAATCTGAATCACTCTTTCCGACTGGCCGTCTGAAATGCCGTGCTAAAACTCAACTTTGTCCCCAATGCCTTTTGTAATTTTTTCCAAAACCTAGAGGTAAACCTCAGGTCTCTATCCAAAATAATTGACAAAGGCACTCCATGTAGCCTCACAATCTCAAAAACGTACAAGTTAGCCAATCTTTCAAGGGAGTAGTCGGTATGCACTAGTATAAAATGTGTAGACTTTGTTAACCTATCCACAATGACCCAAACAACATCCATTTTCTTCGGAGCTACCGGCAAGCCCGTCACAAAATCCATGGTAACTCGATCCCACATCCACTCTAGAACCGTTATAGGCTGAAGTAGACCCGAAGGTACTTGGTGTTCAGCCTTCACTTGTTAACATACAAGACACTTGGAAATGAACTATGAAATATCTCTTTTCATCCCTGACCACCAATACATTTTCTCCAGGTCGTTATATATTTTTACACTGCCCGAGTGGACCGACAAACAACCATTATGTGCCTCTCGCAGAATCTTCTGAATAAGGTCATTGCCCTTGGGTACACAAACTCTATATTTGAACATTAAACATTCATCAACACCAATACGAAACTCATATTCATTTTCTGTCTCACACTAAGTCTTCTTAGCTTGTAACTCCTTGTCATCTTTTTGAGCCTCACGGATCTCTTGTAGAAATGTCAGTCTAGCTCTCAATTCTGCTAGAACTGAACCATCATCTAATAAAGCCAATTGGGCATCCATTGCTTTCAACGTAAATAAAAATTTTTTACTCAAGGTATTGGAGACCATGTTCGCCTTGCCCGAGTGATAGTCAATCACCAACTCATCATCCTTTATTAGCTATAACCATCATTGTTGCCATAGATTCAACTCCTTTTGAGTCATCAAATATTTGAGACTTTTGTGATCGGTAATTATTCGGCATTTCTCGCTATACAAATGGTGTCTCCAAATCTTCAATACGAACACGATGGTGACCAACTCTAAATCGTGTGTCGGGTAATTTTTCCCATGTGGCTTTAGCTATCTTGAAGCATAGGCTATAACCTTACCTTCTTGGATAAGCATGCACCCCAAACCATTCAAGGAGGCGTCGTTATAAATCATAAACTCCTTGCTCGACTTTGGTTGCACTAATACTGTGGCCTCGATCAGTAAAGTCTTTAATTGCTTGAAACTCTGTTGGTGCTTTTTTATCCATTCAAACTTGACATCTTTTTGCAACAATCGTGTCATCAGGGTAGCTATCATAGGGAATTCGTATACAAATCGCCTATAGTATCCGGCCAAACCCAAAAAGCTTCGAACCTCTGTCACATTCTTTGGTTGTTCTCAATCAACAATAGCCGAGATTTTGCTTTGGTCAACTCTAATCCCATCACCCAACACAATGTGTCCTAAAAATCCAACCTCCCTGAGCCGGAATTCACTCTTGCTAAACTTGGCGTACAATTGTTTGTCTCTCAGGGTTTATAATTCATTCCTCAAATGCTTTAAGTGCTCACTCTCATCACGTGAGTAAATTAGTATGTCGTTGATAAAGACCACCACGAACTTATCCAAATATCGTCAAAAAATGCGGTTCATCAAATTCATAAACACCCCAGGGCATTAGTTAAACCAAAGGGCATCACAAGGAACTCATAATGCCCGTATCTTGTTCGAAACGCAGTCTTCGGTACATCTTGCTCTTTCACTCTTAACTGGTAGTATCCTGACCACAGGTTAATCTTGGAAAATACAGTAACTCCCTTTAACTAATCAAACAGGTCATCGATCCTTGGCAAAGGATACTTGTTATTCATTGTTACCTTATTGAGCTGTCTATAGTCGGTATATAGCCTCATCGACCCATCTTTCTTTTTCACAAAGAGCACCGGAGCACCCCACAAGGAAAAGCTCAGTCTTGCAAAGCCCTTGCTAGTTAACTCTTGTAGTTGAGCTTTCAACTCCTTTAACTCCGTAGGAGCTATCCTATACAGAACAATTGAGATGGGTGTTGTACCGGGGACCAATTCGGTTCCAAACTCAACTTCCCTCACCAGAGGTAATTCGGATAATTCCTCTGGAAACACATCTGTAAACTCACAAACCACTGGTACTGATTCTATCTTCAATTCAGACACTTTAGTATTAAGCACAAAAGCGAGATAAGCCTCATATCCTTTCCTCAAATATTTCTCAATAGTGAAAGACGATATTATCAAAGGTAAATTATCTGACTCATCTGGTCCAACCCGAAGAATATTCTCGTCTTCACATTTCAATTCAATAACTTTTCTCCCACAGTCCACTATAACACTATGAGAAATCAACCAATCCATCCCAACGATTACATCGAATTCATTAAACAGCAATAACATTAAGTTAGCCTAAAAATAATGACCCCTAATTGTCAAAGGATAATTTCTACACACTTGGTCTACTAGCACATGTCTGCCGAAAGGGTTGGATAATGTTACCACAAACTCAATGGACTCTACTATCATGCTCATACAAGGCACTAATTCCATACAAATATAAGAGTGGGTAGATCCCGGGTCAATTAAAGCAATAACATATATTTCATGGATAGAAAAGGTATCCGTGATCACATCGGGAGACTCTGCCTCTTCACGGGCACGAATAGCGTAAGGCCTTGCAGGTGCTCTACCCTCGGACATCATTGCAGCATCTCTTCGCACGCCTCTACTATCGGTCCCACTTTCGGGGTTCTTCTGTGGTTTACCCCTCAAAGGAGCACTACTTGCCTTCACTTGTTGCTTTTTCTTTCTCTCTTCCATTTTAGGACAGTCTCAGATGAAATTTTCTAATGATCCACACTTAAAATAGCCCCTTTTATTTCCCCAGCACTCGCCAAAGTGACGCCTACCACATTGTGAACCTTCTGGCCTATTTGGCCGAGCACTACTGACGCTCGTGACAGAAGTAGTCTGGGCTCTAGAAGTTGTGTTCTACCGGTTCTTGTTTCTATTCAAAAACCCACCAAACATTCGATTGGGTAGCGAATTCCTTCGATCTCTTAGATGAGGACTGATGTAACTTCCCCATCTGTCTCTTCTTTGAATCTCGCTACTCAAAAGTCGTTTTCCTTCTCTCTTTTACCAGATCATCTACCTTGTATGCTCTCTCAACGAGCACCACAAATTCCCTTAGCTCTAAAATGCCTACAAATACTCAAATATCCTCATTTAGACCATCCTTAAACCTTTTACACATGGTGGCTTCTGTAGACACGCACTCCTGCTCATACTTATTGAGCCTCACAAATTCACATTCATATTCTGTTACTGACATTCGGCCTTGCCTTAGCTTTAGAAATTCCTTCCGCTTTTAATCTCTGAACCTTTGGCTAATATAATTTTTTTGAAATTCTTCCTGAAAGAATTCCCAAGTGATCCTCTCTCTCAGTACAATGGACACGAGAGTATTCCACCACTAATAAGTCGAATCTCATAGGAGTGACACTGCACACTTCAGACACTCTTTAGGTGTGCATGATAGTTCATCGAATACCCTAACGGTATTCTCCAACCAAAACTCTTCCCTCTCTAGGTCATCATCTATGCTAGCCTGAAATTCCTCGACCCTTTTTTTCCAAATCTTATCCACTGGAGGTTTCTCCCTCCCAAACATGTTTGCGCCTTGCAGAGCTACCGAGGCATACTGAGGAATCAAAGGAGGTGAGGGAGGTGGATTGTTCAGATTCACACGAACAAACTCCGTGTACCAAGCATCCATTATTCGGAGGTAGGCTTCTCTAGCCCTTCCGCCTGGCCCATAGTCACGGGCTCCCTCTCAACTGACGCTGTCCCTTCACCAGGAGTCGACGCGTTACTCTCCATGTCATTCATCGTAGCTCTATCAATATCCATTTACTATATGAAAATATAATTTTATAATCGTCCATCACACTATCAATAAACAATTATGGCATGTATAGCTAGACCCGTACTCTCGCTAGGTTAGTCCTAAAACTGACTAAACCATAGCTCTGATACCACTAAATGTAACACCCAATATCTATAACCCACGCCAAAGTAGAATACGAGGCATTACCTAACTCGATCCCATGCACACAAACATTCACAAGTCATCCAGACTTGGTCCAATTTAAAACTTTTTCAATTTCTACTTTAAACCTCTTGTGATGGGCCTATGAGCCCCTAATCGACCATTGGGAAATACTCGGGATCAACTCGGGCCCTTAAACTAGCTATAGAAAATTTAATTTTGAAATAAGGCACACGCCCATGCAGAAGGAAAACACGGCCGTATGGCCATTTCAACATGGGCCTGTTGATGGCCCGTGTGGCACACACGGCCTAAGCAATACAGAGACACGACTATGTCCTTTACCTGTGTGGAATTAATTGTAATTGTAAACCTACAGGGGTTTTCACATGGCCTGACACACGCCCATGTCCCTGGCCCATGTCCTTCACACGGCCATGACACGCCCGTGTCCTAGCCCATGTGTAAAAACATGGACATTCTGTTTCTGACGTGACCATCACCAAAATGCCACATGGCCAAGGCACATGCCTATGTGCTAGGCCGTGTCCATCACCCGGTTGAGACACACAGTCGTGTCTCTGCCCATGTGTTTACTATCATGCATACTAACTTAGAATTTTTACGTGTAGGGGACACACGACTGGACCACACGCCCGTGTGTCTACCCTTATGGACAATATAAGGCTATTTACCAAGCCTATTTGCCACCTTTACTTACACAACCTACACAGAGACAACCAAACCAATGCAAGGATAACTTATTTAAACCAATCAGCCATAATAGGCAACATTCCAACAATGCATTTTATTCATCTATGAAAATAAATCTTGACATATAGATCATGTAACACCCCGAATTCTAGGCCTAGAAGTATTGGGCCTTGAGCGTGGGAACTATCAGTAGGCGGCTTATAAATATTTTAGTTAAGCAAGAAAGTGACACAAATTGCATGTTTGGTGTGGTGGTTAAGTGAATTGGGTGTGTTTGGGGATGTTTGAGAAGTACTGGGTTCAAATCTAGGCTTTAGCAAAATTTTAGTTTTTCCCTTAAGTGAACCTGGCTTTAGCTTCTAGGCCTTATAAATATTTGTGGTTAAAATTTATCACAAGGAAGCATGTGATCTAGTGGTTGTGGCATCATTATGGTGGAAAGGGATCTTGGGTTTGAATCCCATAACAAGAAGGGAGTATTTATTTTGTTAATGTAGCGGCAAGTGTTTAAATTGGATACAAACTCTGCTGAGATGGTTGTAGAAGTGGTCAAAGGGAGGAAATCAAGGAATTTGAAAAGGGTGGTTATGGATATGGGGAAGAGTCGGGTGGAGAGAATCAGGCATTTCAAATTTGGAGAGTTTGAAGCCGATTGGGGAAATTGAATATTCAAATTCGATTAAAGGGGTTTGAGGAGTGCATGTACGACAATTTGAGAGTGTATAGGTGTCGAATTCTCTTTTTGGCATTTGGGGTTGTTTTTCCTTTTTGTGTTTTGGTTTCTTTCTCTTTTAAAAGCCGAATCTGGTATCTCTCTCTCCTCAATTTTAGTTCACTATTCGGCTGAACTTTACCTTTCTTCTTCTTCCCCTATTTTATTCTTTTGGTTTTACTATCACAGCTGAACCTTTTATTTCCTTTTCTGAATAGTTCTTCTATTGTTCCTAAGGTTTGATTAAGCTGAATTCAACTTCTTCTTTACCCTTTTACTGTTTCTTTTTAAAGTAGTTGAATACCTCTCCCTTCTTATTACCTTAGGTTTTCGTCTGTTTAGGCATTTAGGCTTTGACAAGTGACTGCCAGTTTCTTCGTTCTACCATTTCTATCAATTGATCTTGGGAAAGTATTTCTTGCTTCTTGACTCCGTTCTTGATTCTTTTTTTGTATTTTTTTCTCTAATGAAGCCGAATGATTTGGTTTAGGGCTACTGACTCTTTGACCCTTCTTATGCGCTTGGGTTCTCAAACGTTCGTAGGTGTTCAAATCCTTCTTTCGACATTCAATCGATAACTGGGGTAAGTGGGTTTATTTTGGCCGAATTTCCATTAGCCTTCTATTTATTCACTCGGTGCTAATGGATTCTTTTGGTTAACTCAACTTCTCGATAGAAAGAGTGTAGTTGTCGTTCGATTAGCATAATAGATAGAACTGTAGTCATCAAGGGTGAGTGGTAACTGTTGGTTTGAGATAAAGTTTTTATGAACCCTATCGATTAGAAAGTTGACAAGTACGCATCAATGGATTGTAGGTTTATCGTGCGTGGGTTAATCTGCTTCTTGCTTAACAGGTGTGTAACCATATACCATGTTCGCTAATCGGCTGAAAAGCCGAAAGTGTGTGTGTAATCACACCTTTCTCTGTTGTAGGTCGGCAAAAGCCAAAAAGCTGAAACTTCAGTATCCAAGGCCTCACAAGTGTGCGAACGCCCGTGTGGTGAGCCGGGCCCAAAAAGCGTGGGCGATAGGCTATAGAGGCCACCATGAGCGCTTTGGTGGATTTAGGCCTCGATGGGCCCGTCGGCCCGCATGTGTAAATCTAACTGTAGGTGGGAAATAGTTGGGCTTGTCATGTTGTGTACATGGCGTAGGCTATTCTGGGACACGTTGGGCCAAAATAGGTCGTGTAGGCCCAATGGACTCGTGGGCCCCACACAAATTAAATCCATAGTAAGTGATAAATATTGGACTAGGCTATGTGGGTCCCATAGCCTTAACTGAACTTGGGTTAAATAGGCCACATGAGCATGTGGGCCCACTTGGGCCGAGTAATGGGCCTTGGGCCCATTTACACCGTTATGATCTTTTAAGTTGTCTGTGTCACTCGAAGTGACTGTAGACCTTCGGAGAGGTCGTTATCTGAGCTGGAACCCTAAAATAGGTAAAATGACTAAAATGCCACTACATGTTATATGATTGTTATTTTTTCCATTTATGATATGTTGCATTCATGTGATATTATGTTGCATGGGGAATGGGATCATTAATTTGGAGGAAGTATATGTTTGTTAGGGTCGCATGGTTGCTTAACGATTGTGGATCCACCGACGACTTAAAACCATTATGCGATTGGCAGCTCTGCTGCACAATTGGTTAGTGTCTCAACTGGTGCTACAACAGGAGTGTAGGGATAGGTGGGTCGATTAAATCCCCACAGGATTGTAAGGTTGGACAGGATACAAAGTGTAGAGTTGGTTGGGTATTTGTGCATTGCATAATCTGATGCTGATTGTGACATGGGCTCAGGCCCAACTGAGGCTACTATGGGCTAAGGCTCAAGTGCCACCATTATTGTAATAGGCTTAGGCCCAAATTGATGTGATGCATGCTTTATGATCAATGAGGGTTGTACACACTATTTTTTCGTAAACTGACCCCTTCTTATAAATTTTTCAGGCAATCTTCAGTAGGCGGTTCGACGTTTGGGAGGACTCGGAGGTGGCCACACTACGAACAGCTTTAAATATTCGTATTTTCTTTTACATTGCTTAAAGTACTTTCTCCTTGGGTTTTTGATGTAATAAGGCCTCTTCTCTGATTTTCTAGCTTTTAATTTTGGGGTTTTTAACTAATCTGATTTATTTCTGTTAAATGTAGAGTGCGATTTTCCAAAATGATATATGTTTTCAGAACATCACATATTCACAACATTGTTGAAATGCTTCTGCAACAAACATGTTTTTTAAAGTAAGGCTGTTTAAGATGGTTAACAAATAACTAAGTTGACTTTAAAATTAAACAAAGGGGCTTTTATCTTTCAAACAAGTTTTGTTAATAAGATAAAATTTTTCGGAAAAGTATTTTGATGTGACACACTAGATTCAGTCATAACATCTAGGCCAGGTTTGGGGTGTTACAGATCAACATGAATATTTTCCATCATTCAAGGCTTAATACAAAATGAAGGGTTTCCAACCCAAGCCAAAACATTTGGCCAATTCTCAATGACACAAAAATAGTAAAGTCTAAGCCCTATACATGCCATATTCAAAAATATAAATCAAACTATACCGAATGCTTCGATTGATAGTGTGATCTATATCTCTGACTTCAATTGATCCTTGAGCTAGATAGGCGGCACTATAAGAAAATGGAAAAGGAGAGGGAGCAAGCATAAACCTTAGTAAGTTGCATATAAATAATTATACAATAATACTTTACCATTCATCAACAAGTATCATAATACACAAGTGGGCATAAGCAAAACGTACTCATCAATATTCAATACACATCATATAGCATATAATGTGGCTCACATTTTATACATACCAAATAGGTACCTGTATCACTCACAACACGGTTATACTTTCCTCATTGACTAGAAATCAAAACTTTCACCATTGAACCACTTGGAATGCTATCGGATATTCCATAGCCTCAAACGTGGGGAAAGGTACCGATGCCATGTCCAAGACATGGTCTTACACTGGCTCATATCTCAAGCCGATGCATGTCCCAGACATGGTCTTACAACTATCATCTCGTAGCCGATGCATGTCCCAGACATGTCTTACACTGGCTTACGTCTCGATGCCAACACATGTCCCAGACATGTCTTACACTAGCACTCATCTCGTTCTCAATGCCATGTTCCAGACATGGTCTTACACTGGCTCTCATAATGCGGCTGATGAATGTCCCAAACATGTCTTACACTAGCTCACAATAACCCCTATGTCATGGTATGAATATCCGATTTATTTCCTATGTTCAAACGGGAATTCTACTATCTCTATTGTCATCATGCTTTCTCAATTCCACAATCAAGCAATTCATGCTATATTAATTTCAAGTACAATTCAACACATACATTAACAATGTAGTTGTATTATTTATATACAACTTACCTCGGATTACAAAATATGGCGACTAGTCGATTTAGTCGATTTGCTTGGCTTTTCCCTAGTCTAGGTTCGGATTTGATATTTCTTGATCTATAATAGAAAAATGTACTTATTTAGTCACTAAATAAAATTAAGCAATGAAGAATTCATATCTTTGGTAAAATGACCATTTTGCCCCTAGACTTTAACAAAATAACCATTTTACCCCTAGGCCCGAAAATTGATTTTTATCAAATTTCTTCACATATTAAGCCTAGCCGAACCCTTTTCACTCTTATAGAAACTCCAAATTCTCACTATTTCACATATTTAACATCTATTTTACAACTTGTGCAAAATGGTCCATTTAGGTGTTTTCATGCTAACACCTTTCACAAAAGTTGGTTATAAGACCCCCAAGACTTATTTTATTCCATGAAAACTCAGCAAACATTACAAACCCTTTCATGTCAAAACCCTACACTCTTAATCATTTTACAAAATAGTACCCTCATTTGAAAGCTCATGCTTCAAGGTTTTCAAAAGTACAAAAATGTTCAACAAAGGGTTAGAAAATCACTTACTTGTGAAGGCTTAAAGTTTGATAAAATTTTTAAGCTTTCAAACCCTTAAAAATGGCTGAAAAATTGGTGAGAATGAAGAGAGAATGAAAGAAAAAGATGGTAGCTAGGCTTAGGTATTATTTTATCACATAACATGACCTCGCTTACCTAACATTTTGACCATTCACCCTTCCTTGTCTCATAGCCGGCCAAGCTCTTTTAAAAGGTTCTAATTGCCCTTTAAAGACCCCCAAAATTATTCTCTAGCTATTTGACACTTTTAGCTATCAAGTTAGGACTTTTGCACTTTATGCGATTTAGTCCTTTTACGCAATTGGACTCACAAACGGTAAAATTACTTCACCAAATTTTTCATGCACTATTAAAAACATGCTAAAATATCAAAATAATTATAAAATAATTTATTTAACTCTGAATTTATGATCCTGAGACCACTATTTTGATTAGGCCCTAAATTAGGCTATTACAAGTATAGTTTGTATGCTTTAGGATTCAATTTGTTTGAGAACATTTTAGTGCTAAGCGCATTTTATTTAATTTCTAATTCCCGAAGGTTGGGAGAGTGTGTAACACCCCTAACTCGTGACCGACGCCGGTGTCGGACACGAGGGGTTAACGGCCAAACCCTCTCAAGATACCAACCAATTTGACGTTACCAGTCAGGCTGGAAAACTGCGTCACCGTCGCCTTAAAAATCATATCTCGAGTTTCAAAACTCGGAAACTGGTTTCGTAAATTTTCCATGAATTTAGACTCATATACTCATCCATGGATTTATTTTTAGAATTTTTGGTTAGGCCAATTGGTACAGTTTATTAGTTAAAGTCACCCATGTTACAGGGACCGACTGCTCTGACCTTCGCGCGTTACAACTTGAATATCTCCCTGTACAGGGCTTTAATACTGGTGCCGTTTGTTTCTAATGAAACTAGACTCAAAATTGAATCTTTAAATATAAGGAATGACTCCTAATTCTTTCTGGATAATTTATGGTAAATTTTCAAAGTCGCGACAGGGGACCCAGAAACCGTTCTGGCCCTGTCTCACGAGAACCTTAATATTTCTCAGTATACCGCTCATATGGTCGTTTCGTTTCGTCCATATAAAAATAGATTCATCAAGGTTCAGTTCCATAATTTACTCACTATTTAATTCTACTTCTACTATTTTAGTGATTTTTCAATCTCATCTCACTGCTGCTGTCCGCAACAGTTACTGCAGTGACTATGCCAATTTCATGAATTTTTCCTTGGCCTTAATCATCCATCATACATGACACAAATTATGGCCACCTTATCAAAATTTGAGTTTCTAAGACTCGTGGCTATAGGTTCTAGCATCCCACTCGACGACCACATAGGCCATTTTCACATGGCTTAAAGTTTACAACCCACAATTCGACAAAATATAATAGCCTATACATGCCAAATGTTCTTCAACAACAAAAACAATACCACAAGATTTCAGCCGGTGTGATGACTTCAACGACGGTCCCGATCACGCAAACAATACGAGTCCGAGAGACCTAAAATGGGTGACAAGAAAACACCGAGTGAGTTTACAACTCAGTAAGTCGTAAGCATTCATCAATCCACTGATAAAGTTACTACAACATGAAACAATAAACGAGGCTAGGTACTCATCCATATCGAATCTATACCATAATTCCTCGGACCTTTCGGTCCAATCTCATACCAAGTCATACATCCACATTTCATATTCTACACAACAAGATATTTGAGGCATTTTCACACACTAACTCATTTCCACCACAATCATACAATTTCAATCATCACATAGATTTAAGACTTACCAAATTCAACCCCGAGCATGAACATATTTTCTATTCGTCATGAGCTCGAGGTACTTACCCGATCCGCTGTCCGGGATTAGCTCGATAATGTCGCACACTCAGTGCCAATTGTAATGCAAGAGCATATAGTGAATCCGCACACTTAGTGCTATATGTATTCAACTCGCACACTTAGTGCTATATAATCAAACTCGCACACTTAGTGCTGTACAATTTTAAACCCGCACACTTAGTGCCAATCTTGTCACCGTGTCCATTTATACCCGCACACTTAGTGCCGAGACCAATACCTTATGTATTTTGCTGCCTTTATACATTCAACAATGGCATCATTCCATACACATACATTTCCATTTACACACCAACTCATTTAAACACATTTGCATATATATATTGATCATTTAAATCAACACCAAATATACGCTTAACGACTTACCTTGTGTTGGGTAAAATAGTCCAAGTCGGCTACTCGATGACCTTCGTCTTTCCCTTGCTTGATTCTCCTTCTTTAACTCCTTGAGCTTAATCAATAAATCAACTAGTTTAACCCTCTTGCTAAACATTCATAATTCAATTACACATGCATATGTATGTTTGTATATTCGCAACCATCCTCACTTATTACCCATTTGGTCAACAATCTAAGCCAAGATAAGGCTTCAATATGGTTGCCTCTAACCTAATACATGCACACCAATCTACTTCCTTTGGCGAATATGCATGTCTATGTGGAGGCCAATTTTACACTTAATACTACACAAAAAAAAAACAGCATACATTTTCCTAATTAACGATTACATATTGTAGTTCTATACACATCTCTCATTTATTTCATAACCAAACAACATCACAAGCAAATAGACACCTTAAAATAGTATACATGTCATACCAATTCATCATGTGCAAACATATATTCATGTAGGTGCAATGGCGAATTCTCAAGTGGCTTATATCCAAATATACACACATATCCAAAGCTTAAATCTTACTTACCATGCAACATGCATGAATCATACTTATGGATATAACATGGCGAATACCACAACACCATACCGTTTCAATTTGGTCATGGTTAAACAAAGAACTTAGTATCTCATTCAAAAATGCTAAAAGAAAATCTAAGAATCCTCAATCCACCATCACATGAATCATTATCAAGCTTGATATTTAGCATGCAATGGCATTAACACCATATTCACTTTGGCCGAATTTCATTCCCATGACATAACAAAGATTTGAACCATGGGCTAACAAGAACATCAAGCTAGCAACTAAAATATACATGAATCTCATGGCAAAACATCAAACTTACCTTAATCGAGGTACAAGTATGGCCAAACCTCCTCCTAAACCTCTTCCAAACCAACATGAAACAAGAATTCCTTCCTTCTTCCTTAGAATTTTCAGCCCAAAGGAAATGAAAATGATGAACAAAATTCTTCTTTCTTTCTCCACACTCACGGCAATGGGCATGCATGAGACCATTTTTTCTCTTTTTTTTTTTTTTTCCTTTCATTATTAAATTCCCATGCTCACTATTTTATTTTTTCTTACATACACCATTGTCCCAACATGTTTTATGACATGTTTTTACCCATAATCTCTTGTCATGGCGGCCACTAACTATTAGGGGGAAATTTGACATGCAAGTCCTCCCCTTTGACTACATGCACTATTAGGTCCTTATAGATTAGCCTATCACTTTTCAAAAGTGTCACACAAGTCCTACTAACTGAATTCACATGCTATCGGCTAAATCGAAGCTTGAAATTTTCACACATTCATAATTACATATTCTAGACAATAAATATTACGTTCAAACATTTCGGTGACTCGGTTTAGCGGTCCCGAAACCACTTCCCGACTAGGGTCAATTTTGGGCATCACAACTCTCCCCACTTAAGAAATTTTCGTCCCCGAAAATCTTACCGGTAAATAGGTTTGGGTAACGCTCTTTCATAGAGTTCTCGGGTTCCCAAGTAGCTTCTTCCATCCCGTGTTTGAGCCATAACACTTTTACTAATGGAACTCTTTTGTTTCGCAACTCCTTCACTTCACGAGCTAGGATACGAATCGGTTCTTCTTCATAACTCATATCGGCTTGAATTTCAACCTCTGATGGACTAATTACGTGTGACGGTCGATCTATAACGTCGAAGCATCGAAACATGGAAGACGTTGTGAATCCTTTCAAGTTCGGGGCAAAATCAAATTATACGCGATCGGACCGACTCGTTCAGATATTTCATATGGCCCGATGAACCTCGGGCTCAATTTTCCTTACGGCCAAATCTAAGCACCTTCTTCCAAGGTGAAACTTTGAGAAAGACCTTGTCTCTAACCCGATATTCAATATCTTTTCTTTTCAAATCCGCATCGACTTTTGGCGATCCGGCGACTTTCAAACTTTCACGAATTACTCGAACTCTTTGCTCCGCATCCTTAACCAAATCAACCTCAAGAATTTACCTTCACTAAGTTCACCCGAATAATGGGGTACGGCATTTACGAATCGTATAAAGCCTCGTAAGGCGCCATCTTAATACTTGATTGAAAGCTATTGTTGTAGCGAATTCAATCAAAGGCGAATACTGCTCCCATGAACCACTAAACTCAAGGATACAACATCTCAACATATCCTCGAGTATTTGAATTATCCGTTCGGATTGACCATCGGTTTGGGGTGAAAGGCGGTCTTGAAATACAACTTGGTACCCAAAGCTTCTTGAAATTTCTTCCAAAATCGCGAGGTAAATCTCGGATCTCTATCCGACACAATAGAAATCGGTACCCGTGTAATCTCACAACTGAGAAACGTACAATTGGCTAGTTTATCCAATGAAAATCCGTGACGACGGGATAAAGTGAGCCGACTTAGTCGGTCTATCAACAACAACCCAAATCGCATCCTTCTTACTAGTCGACAATGGCGGCCGGACACAAAGTCCATTGTGACTCGATCCCATTTCCACTCGGGTATCGTGATCGGTGAAGCAATCCAAGGCACTTGATGTTCCGCTTTCACTTGTTGACATATTAAACATCTCGAAACAAAGTCGGAGATGTCCTGTTTCATACCATGCCACCAAAACCGACGTTTCAAATCGTTGTACATCTTCGTACTCCCCGGGTGGATTGCCATTCGGCTACAATGGGCTTCGTTCAAAATTATTGGAATAAGTTCCGAATTCTTTGGGACACACAGACGACTTCTGAACCTCAAACAATCGTCATCATCGATTTGAAATTCTGAGTCCTTGTTCGGAACACACTCATCCCGTTTTGCAACCAACTCATCGTCGACTTTCTGAGCTTCACGAATTTGACGTATCAATAATGGTTTGGCTTTCAATTCAGCTACTAACACATTGTCGGGTAGGATAGGCAAGTGTACATTCATCGCTCGCAAAGCAAATAGTGATTTCCGGCTTAAGGCATCTGCAACCACATTAGCCCTTCCCGGGTGATAATCAATGACGAGCTCATAATCTTTTAACAACTCGAGCCATCGCCTTTGTCGCAGATTTAAGTCTCTTTGGGTCATCAAATATTTGAGACTTTTGTGATCCGAATACACATGGCACTTCTCACCAAATAAGTAATGTCGCCATATCTTTAAGGCGAATACGATGGCAGCCAATTCGAGATCATGGCTCGGATAATTTTTCTCATGTGGCTTTAATTGCCTCGACGATAGGCCACAACTCGCCCTTCTTGCATCAATACGCAACCCAACCCAACCCAAGTAGGGATGCGTCACTATAAATGACAAACTCTTTGCCCGATTCGGGTTGCACTAGAATTGGGGCTTCATCAAATAAGCTTTCATTGATCGAAACTTTTCGACATTTCTCCGTCCATTCGAACTTAACATCCTTTTGGAGTAAGCCGTCATTGGCGTGGCTATCGTCGAGAAACCTTTACAAATCGTCGGTAATAACCGCAAGCCCCAAAAGCTCCTAACTTCGGTAACATTCCTTGGTGGTTTCCAATCGACTATGGCGAATTTTGTTCGGGTCCACCACGACACCGTCACGCGACACCACGTGCCCCAAAAGCTAACCTCTTTCAACCAAAATTCACATTTATCGAACTTTGCGTATAACTACTTATCTCGTAAGATTTGCAACACTAGCCTCGGTGTTCAAAGATGCTCGATTTCATCTCTCGAATAGACCAAAATGTCATCGATAAATACAACTATGAACCGATCCAAGTATGGCCTGAAAATTCTATTCATTAAATCCATAAACACCGCAGGGCATTAGTGAGCCCAAACGGCATCACCAAGAATTCGTAGTGACCGTACCTCGTTCTAAAAGCGGTTTTGGGTATGTCCGATTCTCGGACCCTCAACCGATAGTACCCGACCTCAAATCTATCTTTGAAAACACCGAGGCTCCCTTTAATTGATCAAACAAATCGTCAATTCGTGGCAATGGATATTTATTCTTTATCGTCACTTTATTGAGTTGACGATAGTCGATGCACAACCTCATGGTTCCGTCCTTCTTCTTCACAAACAATACAAAGCGCCCATGGAGAAAAACTCGGTCGGCGAAACCTCTATCCGTCAATTCTTGCAATTGAACCTTCAATTCCTTTAATTCCGTTAATGCCATACGACACGGGCTATTGAAATCGGCGTAGTACCGGTACAACCGATGTCGAATTCCACTTCTCGAACCGGTGGCAATCCGGTAACTCCTCGGGAAAACATCGAATACTCACAAACCACTGGTACCGATTCGAGTTTCCTTTCCGTCTCTTTACTTCCAAACACATACGCAAGGTATGTTTCACACCCTTTTCACATACCTCCGAGCGGTCATAGAAGATATTATCATTGGCGCTCCTTTTAAATCGAGAGACTCGACTCGGACTACCTCATTATTTGCACTCCTCAAATCAATGGTTTTCCTTTTGCAGTCCACCACCGCATCATGTACTGATCACCAATCCATACCAAGAATAACATCGAATTCATTAAATGGTAAAAGCATCGATCTGCCGGAAAACAGATTCTCGAATTATTAGGGGCATCTCTTGCACACTTTATCAACGAAAGCACGTATTGACCCAAAGGGTTTGACACTCGAATTACGAACTCAAGAGACTCAGCGGTAGAGTCTTCTTGGATGCTAAGGTTTCACATACATATGAGTGAGTAGAGCGGGGTCAATCAATGCAATCACAATAGTATCAAAGAGAGTAAAAGTACCGGTGGTAACGTCGGGGAGGATGCCTCCTCTCGTGCGCTGGATGGCATATGCTCTAGCAGAGTACGGGTCTCGGATCGGACAGCCATATTAGAGGCTCCTCTCGATTACCACCCCTACCTCCAGAGATTCTCGGGGGCCTACCTCCAGCCGTCGTTCCACTAGGTCTTGCACCTTGCGTCTTATTCCTCTCATCTAGCTCCGTGCAATCTCTAATGAAGTGGTCCTTAGAACCGCATCCATAACAGGCCCTATTAACAGACTTACCCCAACATTCACCTAGGTGTCGTCTTCCACATTGGGGGCATTCAGGTCTCTCTTGACGATTATTGCCCACACTAGCTACTGAAGTAGCTCGGGAGTCCGTCAATGGTCGGGCTCTAATGGAAATTCCCACAGTCGTCCTCGACTTACTGGTGTCCTCCCTGAACCTCTTTACAGCCGAGAACGGAGCTTTACTCGTCGATCTTTTACGGTAATCTCTTGTTTCAAATTCAGCCTTCTTCTTCTCCTTCCCAAGTTCTTCCGCCTTGCAGGCTCGTTCGACTAGTGTCACGAACTCCTTTATCTCCAAAATTCCCACTAGTAACTTTAACTCTTCATTCAATCCTTCTTCAAATCTTTTGCACATCGCAACCTCATCAGCCACACACTCCGAGCATACCGACTAAGTCTTACGAACTCATGTTCAGATTCGAATCTGATCATCCGCCTTGCTTGAGTTCCAAGAATTCCTTACGCTTCGATCGATGAACTGTTGACTAATGTATTTCTTTCAAATTGGATTGGAAGAAATCCCAAGTAACTCGTTCATTTGGGACTATGGAAATTAAAGTCCTCCACCAATAGTAAGTGAGTCTCATAACAAGGATATAGCACACTTAAGACATTCATCGGTGTGCATGACAGTTCATCTAACACTCTAATGGTGTTATCGAGCGAACTTCGGCCTTTTCGGCATCATCGAGAACTATGGCCTTGAACTCCTCATTACGCTTCCTAATCAAGTCCACAGGTGGTTTACTCACCTCACAGATCGATCCATTGGAGGCATTGCGGGCTCTTGGGGTGGAGTATTTAAATTCGGGAATGGTTGGACAGCCGGGTTGGTTCGGGCATATTATGCGACCCACTCATTCATCATGGTGAAGAAGGCTTGTTTCGCCCTTCATTTTGATTATTCGCGGATGACCGAGGCTCAACGGGCGGTGTCCCTTGCGCAGAGCAGCCGCTACACTTTCAATGTCATCCGCCAAGGGTCTCTCTACCCGGGTTCCATTGCTAATCAAAACAAAAATTCCAACCGTCAGAAGTCATCACATTATTAAGCGCTAACAATTTGGCATGTATAGCTAGACTCACACGCGCTATGGTAGTCCTAGAACCGACTAAACCATAGCTCTGATACCAATAAAATTGTAATACACCCTAACTCGTGACCGACGCCGGTGTCGGACACGAGGGGTTAACGGCCAAACCCTCTCAAGATACCAACCAATTTGACGTTACCAGTCAGGCTGGAAAACTGCGTCACCGTCGCCTTAAAATCATATCTCGAGTTTCAAAACTCGGAAACTGGTTTCGTAAATTTTCCTGAATTTAGACTCATATACCCATCCATGGATTTATTTTTAGAATTTTGGTTGGGCCAATTGGTACAGTTTATTAGTTAAAGTCACCCATGTTACAGGGACCGACTGCTCTGACCTTCGCGCGTTACAACTTGAATATCTCCCTGTACAGGGCTTTAATACTGGTGCCGTTTGTTTCTAATGAAACTAGACTCAAAATGGAATCTTTACATATAAGGCATGACTCCTAATTCTTTCTGGATAATTTATGGTAAATTTTCAAAGTCGCGACAGGGGACCCAGAAACCGTTCTGGCCCTGTCTCACGAGAACCTTAATATTTCTCAGTATACCTCTCATATGGTCGTTTCGTTTCGTCCATATAAAATAGATTCATCAAGGTTCAGTTCCATAATTTACTCACTATTTAATTCTACTTCTACTATTTTTAGTGATTTTTCAATCTCATGTCACTGCTGCTGTCCGCAACAGTTACTGCAGTAGACTATGCCAATTTCATGAATTTTTCCTTGGCCTTAATCATCCATCATACATGACACAAATTATGGCCACCTTATCAAAATTTGAGTTTCTAAGACTCGTGGCTATAGGTTCTAGCATCCCACTCGACGACCACATAGGCCATTTTCACATGGCTTAAAGTTTACAACCCACAATTCGACAAAATATAATAGCCTATACATGCCAAATGTTCTTCAACAACAAAAACAATACCACAAGATTTCAGCGGTGTGATGACTTCAACGACGGTCCCGATCACGCAAACAATACGAGTCCGAGAGACCTAAAATGGGTGACAAGAAAACACCGAGTGAGTTTACAACTCAGTAAGTCGTAAGCATTCATCAATCCATCGATAAAGTTACTACAACATGAAACAATAAACGAGGCTAGGTACTCATCCATATCGAATCTATACCATAATTCCTCGGACCTTTCGGTCCAATCTCATACCAAGTCATACATCCACATTTCATATTCTACACAACAAGATATTTGAGGCATTTTCACACACTAACTCATTTCCACCACAATCATACAATTTCAATCATCACATAGATTTAAGACTTACCAAATTCAACCCCGAGCATGAACATATTTTCTATTCGTCATGAGCTCGAGGTACTTACCCGATCCGCTGTCCGGGATTAGCTCGATAATGTCGCACACTCAGTGCCAATTGTAATGCAAGAGCATATAGTGAATCCGCACACTTAGTGCTATATGTATTCAACTCGCACACTTAGTGCTATATAATCAAACTCGCACACTTAGTGCTGTACAATTTTAAACCCGCACACTTAGTGCCAATCTTGTCACCGTGTCCATTTATACCGCACACTTAGTGCCGAGACCAATACCTTATGTATTTTGCTGCCTTTATACATTCAACAATGGCATCATTCCATACACATACATTTCCATTTACACACCAACTCATTTAAACACATTTGCATATATATATTGATCATTTAAATCAACACCAAATATACGCTTAATGACTTACCTTGTGTTGGGTAAAACAGTCCAAGTCGGCTACTCGATGACCTTCGTCTTTCCCTTGCTTGATTCTCCTTCTTTAACTCCTTGAGCTTAATCAATAAATCAACTAGTTTAACCCTCTTGCTAAACATTCATAATTCAATTACACATGCATATGTATGTTTGTATATTCGCAACCATCCTCACTTATTACCCATTTGGTCAACAATCTAAGCCAAGATAAGGCTTCAATATGGTTGCCTCTAACCGAATACATGCACACCAATCTACTTCCTTTGGCGAATATGCATGTCTATGTGGAGGCCAATTTTACACTAATACTACACAAAAAAAAACAGCATACATTTTCCTAATTAACGCATTACATATTGTAGTTCTATACACATGTCTCATTTATTTCATAACCAAACAACATCACAAGCAAATAGACACCTTAAAATAGTATACATGTCATACTAATTCATCATGTGCAAACATATATTCATGTAGGTGCAATGGCGAATTCTCAAGTGGCTTATATCCAAATATACACACATATCCAAAGCTTAAATCTTACTTACCATGCAACATGCATGAATCATACTTATGGATATAACATGGCGAATACCACAACACCATACCGTTTCAATTTGGTCATGGTTAAACAAAGAACTTAGTATCTCATTCAAAAATGCTAAAAGAAAATCTAAGAATCCTCAATCCACCATCACATGAATCATTATCAAGCTTGATATTTAGCATGCAATGGCATTAACACCATATTCACTTTGGCGAATTTCATTCCCATGACATAACAAAGATTTGAACCATGGGCTAACAAGAACATCAAGCTAGCAACTAAAATATACATGAATCTCATGGCAAAACATCAAACTTACCTTAATCTAGGTACAAGTATGGCCAAACCTCCTCCTAAACCTCTTCCAAACCAACATGAAACAAGAATTCCTTCCTTCTTCCTTAGAATTTTCAGCCCAAAGGAAATGAAAAATGATGAACAAAAATTCTTCTTTCTTTCTCCACACTCACGGCAATGGGCATGCATGAGACCATTTTTTTCTTTTTTTTTTTTGTTCCTTTCATTATTAAATTCCAATGCTCACTATTTTATTTTTTCTTACATACACCATTGTCCCAACATGTTTTATGACATGTTTTACCCATAATCTCTTGTCATGGCCGACCACTAACTATTAGGGGAATTTGACATGCAAGTCCTCCCTTGACTACATGCACTATTAGGTCCTTATAGATTAGCCTATCACTTTTCAAAAGTGTCACACAAGTCCTACTAACTGAATTCACATGCTATCGGCTAAATCGAAGCTTGAAATTTTCACACATTCATAATTACATATTCTAGACAATAAATATTACGTTCAAACATTTCGGTGACTCGGTTTAGCGGTCCCGAAACCACTTCCCGACTAGGGTCAATTTTGGGCTGTCACAGAGTGCCCCAATTCTCGAAGGGTTATAGAATGATACTCTAATTCCTTAAAGGGTCAAGTACAAATCATTGGCTCCAATTCCCAAAGGGGTCAAGAGCAATACTCTAATTCCAGATAGGTTGGGTACATATCCTTAGCTTCAATTTTTGGAGGATCATGAGCGTATATTGATGGATTAATTCAAGTATTTGTACTTGAATTTGCATCTAGTTTAAAAAGGTGTATATACATAAATGAAACTTGATTAATAAGATATATGTGACCTTGTGTTAGATGTATATATAGAGGTAACATTGATTTGAATACCCTAAAGGTGAATTCATTTTTTTCAATCTGTTATGTGTACATATAATGAAAGCTAGGAAAAATGATATACGAATGATCATAAGAATATGTTGATGAAAATACCCTAAGGGTGCATCAAAAATTGGATACGTATTTGATGAAATGGTGTATTAGTATAATGACCTGTGATTGCGGATTACATAATGATAATGAGAAATGATACATGAAAGACCATTGATTATGCAAGTTAAATACCCTAAGGGTGAATTGATATAATGATATGCGAATATATGATCATTGTTGAACAACTTCGTACTTGGTCTAGTGACATAATAATATGTTAATATAGTATACTTCTTTACTTGATACTTTTGGATATTGAAATCAAATTGTGTTAGTACCGTTTAGCTTTTAATGCTCAGCATGCGGATATGTTTGTTTCCATGCACAAGTACCAAGTGAGTTTGAATTTCTTTGAGGTTTGTTGGCAACCAAAGGCATATCTCAGCTCACAAAAGCCATTGTAATGTTTAATTTGAAATTGATTAGTAAATGACATGAACCTAAATCTAGGAGATTGTGTGAGTCTTATATAAAGATTAGAGAAATTGTAAATGGTTATTCTTGAAGCATGATTATGCTCACTATGTTTAGAGGTGTTTTGATAAGTGTATATGATGTTTTAAACTAGATTATTGAGCCTTATAAGTCAAGGTATTGATATTGGAGTGTGTGGACGTTAAAACTAGTGAGTTTTAAGGTAATATTGGAGTCATGGCATAGTTGTATTAGTAGTTGAGCCTTCTGGTATCGCAACAAGTAGGTTAGAATGCAAAAAGCTATAGTACCAGAGACTTGGATCGATGCAATTGGGGACTTTTATTGATACCATAGTGTCTTGTACAAGGTCGTTGTACTATTTTTTTAACCTTTCGAGGCCTATTTTTTTCCTAGACAACTTTCAACCTCTAAAAACCAATTTTAAACGATTTTAGTATGAATTTAAAGTCTTAAAATCAAATCTTTTCATTTACCATAATTTTATTAAAATTGTTTTAAACTCAATTACTTAGCATGACATAATGAAGTAGTTTGAATAGTCTCGGCAATAGATGTGACATCTCACATTTGAATCCGCTATTTGGGTTGGATGAGGGGTGTTACAAAATAATTAAAGCAAAGATGAAAGACAAGGATGGAAAAGGATGAGGTTGAGTAGTATGGATAAGGTTCGTAGGTGCCTAAGGATAAGGATTTGTTATTTCAAGCTCTTGGTGCCAATATGAAAGGAAACAAATGATAAGATTAAACAAGGGATAAATAAGATAAAATGAAAATGTTTTAAAGAAATAATGAGACAAGATGTAGGCAATTTTAAATAAAAATGGAAAGATAAAAACAACTTGGAATTTAAAGGCTTGTTTGAATCTAATTGAACCCAAAGCTAACATAAAGAAATGAAGCAAAGATTACAAAGTGAAATTAGTAACACAAGATAAATGAACGAAATAGAATTGGAAAAGGAGTATGATGGAAGATTGTCCCCCTAAAGAACCACATTTCAATAAAAAAAAAAAAACTAATGGTGAAGAATGAAAATTAACCCTTCATGTATAAACTTGAAAACCTGAAAGTTGAAGAACTTTTGTAACACCCCATTACCCAACCCAATCGTTGGGTCTAAGGAATGAATTATCACATATTCCATAGTGAATTCAAAACATACATTTAGACCCAAAGCCATGTCATGTTTAATATACCAATATCTCAACTATTAACTTGTTCATTCATTTCATTTCATGCATCCTTATTAAATATATATATCGATTCACATTAAAAACATTATAACCTCATCTAAGAACTCACGTAGCAACATCAACGCTGAAAAATATACATAGAACTTACCATTAACAACTATTATGTATGTCAATTTATAAAATATTTCAAAATATGAAATATTTCACCAACTAAGCTTAATATCACATAAAATCCTATAAGTACATACCGACCAGACTAACAAAAAATTTCACCCACTCTATGAGTGTGAGATTTTTTGCTGGATGCTAATAACCACGAGTACACACAATTGAACCCAACTTGCATATGGAAATCAAATTGAACGCTGAGTAATCAACTCAGTCGCATTTCTATAACTAATATTATAACATGATGTAGATTATAAAAGGACATAAATAAAATAAAATAAAATAAAAAAAGGTTTGTAAGCAGCTTAATATGTTAAATTATATTAGAATAACATAATCCTTCAGCATTGCATTTATAGTCATACCAACTAGTTGTCACATAATCATCTTCAAATTTGTGACCTGTAAACTCCAAAATTCAATTAATCATTGAATAATCGCTTGTATTGACATAAATCATGCTTTGCAAACAAAAACAGGTTTAAAATCTAGCTTATGAACGTTTTGAGAATAATCAAGGATTAAATTGTAACATTTTCAAAATAATAAGACAATTTTATGAAACAAGAGTCACACGGACGTGTAGTGCACGCTTGATCCAATAAGTATCAAATTTTATGCTCAAACTCAAAACATTTCCTAATTGTGACCTTTAGGTACCGCCATAGACCTATAAGAAATAACTAAATTCTTCAACAATTCATCTATACATTCTATACCAAAACCAATTATATTACCTTCCCTTAATTGGCACCAAGAGACACCATTCAGATCTAACAACACAAGCAATACTATTAAGCATTACAAGCTTCTCAACCAACTATCATCCTTACAACAATTCATACCGTTCTATTTAATTTATAGTCATTTCATTTCTTAGCAACTCAAACCACATCCACAACATCACAAATATACCAATTGTATATTCAACTCAACTTCACCACCATTAATTTTTCCCATTCTGGACAACACAAAATCATCAAACATATAGAGCACTGAATCAGCAATGGCACCTCTATTTTTGTCCCAATTTGGGCAGCATGAAACAACAACCATGCAGGGTAGTTAATCAACCATAAATACTTTATTCTGTCGTTCTTGTACCATCATAAACAACAACAGGACAGAGTAATAAATTAACATCAAAGCACTTCGGCCAACCTACATTTATAACATTCAAGCAACTTAAATTGCATCACTACAACAACTACTTTTACATCAATAATACGACTTATATTCGTGATCATTTGGACATCATAAATGAATATTTGGACAACTTACAACGACAACATAGCATGTTTTAAAATAACATTAAATGGATTTTTTATAACTTATTTTGGACAGCATTTAATCACCAAAAATGTAGTGCAATAACTAATTTCAGACTCATTTGTACACCTCAATTTGTAGCACTTAAACATCCCAATTAAAAACATTTATACACCTCAATTACAGTGATAGAACATCTAAATTTCCAGCAACTAAACACTTCAATTTACAGTACTTAAACACTTCAATTTACAGCATTTAAACACTTTAACTTGCGGTGCTTAAAAAGGGCATTAAAAGTACAGAAATGAACAGAAATAACATCCTACTTTGCTTGAGCAACAGGAGATTTTTGCACAATTAGATAGCAACTAAATCTGCAATAAACGAGTTTAACCAATACAAAACAATAGCAACCATGTAATTTGTAAAGAACAATTTTTTTTCCATTTGACTAACATCGAATCATCCATGTAAAATTGATAAAATTTCAAGCATGGAAATAATAAAGGAGTTTAAAGAAAAATCACAAAAAAATTCCGTGGCCGAATTTACCTACCAAATCCTTGGCCTTCCCATTGCCAATTGGTCCTCCTTCCTGCTTGTTAGCGAGCTTTAAACTCTCACATAAACAACCTAATTGCTTCATTTCATCTACCATGCAGCCGAATCTCCCTTTAGCTCCTCCATTCGAATCGGCCCTGAAAAATAAAAATCAAAGCCGATTGAGGTGAAATGAAAATTTTATCCTTTCTTTCTTTCTCCACTTGGTTTATCTGTCCACCAATAGCCTTTCATGCACCCCCCACCATCATGATATTTAACATTTTAAAAGTATTCATTTTTCATTTTTCCCCCTCCTAACAATCATAACATATTATATTTCATTTTATGTTTTTCTTTAATTTTAATTTACTTAAATTTTTTATACAAATCTCATGGAAAAACATGCCACCACCGTCCACTATAAATAATAAGGTATAATTGCCTTCTTAATACCTCTTCATTGTTCCTAATTAAAAATTTCTCTAATAACTAAACTTTTATTAATTAGTCCTTATACCTTGATTAATCACTAATTCAATAAAATTACTTATCCAAATTTCAATTCACCTATAATATAGCTCCACAAATATTTAATAAAAATATTTACAATCTCGGTCTACAAAAAGGGAGTCCCGGAACCACATTTTTCGATACCACTAACCTTATGATTGTTACACTTGCATCTTAATTAACTATCAATTAAAAAAATATTAGACCAAAATTTAATATACTTCTATTCTAGCTTTGTAAATATTAAATTGATGAGCACAGTTTACAGAAATGACATTTCAGAACTGAGGTTTCTGACACCACTGGAAACCGTATCATTAACGCTTTCCACCAACAATTCAAAACACTTGAAGTTGAAATTTTCTACTAAAAATCATTAGCAATGAATTCCTGAAAGAAAACTCTCAAAGAGTGTTATAGATTTAATAGATCAAAAAGTGATTGCAAATGAAAGAGGATGGCATATTTACAAAGACATAGACAGCCAAGAGTCCTTAAAAGGTAAGCTTTGATGGATAAGAGATGGCATGAATTTCAACTATTATCTCCTAAGACTTTAAAAACACAAAAAAGGATTATAGCTAAAGGCATATACAATTCGACCATTGCTTAATAGATATGAGTAACTGGATCGGATTACATCATTATTAACACTTAGATAACTTTAAAGACACAATTAAACCATTAGCATTGTGTTAAACACGATAAAGGCAAAAATAATAATTAATGTCACACCCCAAATTTGGATAACCCAAATTTTAGGTGCATAGACTGGAAGATGTCTATTCTAGCGCACTCCAGAACTTAGTTTGCCAAATAGTAGCTTCTGGTGAACTAATGTTTCGAGTGAATTAAGTATCCACTCAGGGAAGTATATCAAGAGTCAATCTTTGACATGTTCTTTAGCAAAGAAAGAATGTAACATTTAAGAAGAGTAAGCTTTGTGTATGTCACTACCAAATGTATATTATGCCTAGTGTGTTCCGGTACTGTGAAGGGCAAGTGTGACAGCCCAAAATTGACCCTAGTCGGGATGTGGTTTCGGGACCACAAAATCGAGGCATAAAAATAATTTAAAATTTATTTGGATGCCTATGATATGTGTTAATTTGTGTGTGGCATTTTTGATGATTCGATTTAGTGTTATAAAGGTGAATTTCACTAGAAAGGACCTAGTAGTAAACTTTGAAAGTATGATGGGGAAATGTGTGATGACTAGTTGATAATGCATGCAAAATTAAGGGATTTGCATGTCAAATTCCCCAAAGATGGCATAGTGGCCGGCCATGACAAGGAGTTATGGGCAAGGAAAAACATGTTATGACATGTTTTGATAATGCATGATGTGATAAAATGATAAAAAAATTTAGTGGTGGGAAGAGAAACAAAAAAAATGTGTGTGAGTGTGGTATTCTCCCCATTGTTGCCGTGAGTGAAAGAAAAGCAAAGAAAAAAATTTTGTTCATCATTGTTCTCTCCTTTTTGGCCGAAAATACTAAGGAAGAAGATAGGATTTTTGCTCCATTTTTGGTTTAGAAGAGATCTAGAAGGAGATTTGGCTATACTTGCATCAAGATTAAGGTATGTATGAAGTTGTGTCATGAGATTCATGCATGTTTTAGTTGCTAACTTGATGTTCATGTTAGCCATGGTTCAAATCCTTGTTATGCCATGGAAATGGTATTAGGCCAAGGTTGATATTGTGTTAAAGCCATTGCATGCTAAATGTGAAGCTTGATAATGATGCATGTAATGATGGATTGACTACTCTTGAAATTTCTTTGTAGCAATCTTGAGTAAGACATTGAGTTCTTTGTTTAACCATGACCGAAGTTGAAAGGGGTATGAATGTGATGTATTCGCCATGATGCATTCATGAGCATGATTTATGCTTGTTACTTGATTGGTAAAATTTGTGTTTTAGATGGTTATGAACACCTTGAGGTTCGCCATGCACCTATATGTGTATGTATGTTTGCACATGATGATTTGGTTATGAAGTAAATGATAAATATGTTTGTTTAAAGAAGAAATTGTTGAAGAATGTTTGTGAAATTGCAAGTACATTCGCCTAGTACACATATGATGTGAAAATCTTGGAATTTATTGTTGATTTGGTGCAAGTATGGCTAAGTATAATCGGCCATATGAGTGCTTGATGCTATATTATAAGTATTGAGCTACAATATGTAAAGCATTAGCTAGTAAAATGTGTGCCATTCATGTGTGGTGTTAAACATGTAATTGGCCTCAACATCAACATGCATAATCGGCCATGAATGAGTGCCTAAGAGGTTGTGTTGTTCGCCATGAGTAAGCATGTTGAAGGCTTTGTGTGTTAAGTCGATTCATGAATTCGTACTTATGTGACTTTAATGTCTAGTGAATATATGTGGGCTAAGTTCCTTGAGTTCTTCTTTTCGATACTCAAATGATTGAATCAAATTATTTGTTAAATTAAGCTCAAGAGCAAAGGGGACCAAATCCGATAAAGGGAAGGAAAAAGTAGTCGAATAGCCATCGAATCGCTTCGACAACATCCGATGTAAGTTTTCGAGTATCGAAACTTAGATTTTGATTCGATTGAATGAAGTAATAAGCAATCGAAATTCGCCCTTGTATATGGCCATTGAGCGAAATGATATTTTGTTAAGTGAATTGTGCATAAAAGTTTTGTTGTGAAAATGAAACAAAGATGTGTATGAATGTTCGAGTGATATCGGGCTAAGCCCAAGGCAATTGTGCGACTAAGATACCGGGCTAAGCCCAAGGCAATTGTGCGAGCTATGATATCCGGCTAAGCCCAAGGCAATGTCAGCGAGCTATGATACCCGGCTAAGCTCAAGGCGGTTAGCGAGTTGTGATATCCGGGTTAAGTCCCAAGGCATTTGTGCGGGTTACCATAACCGGCTATGTCCCAAGGTGTTTTGAACAGTAGCTATATCCGGATAAACTCCGAAGGTATGTGAATTGAAATTTATAAGCTGCTGGAAAATTTTCAGTTATTGCACTTGTGAAATTCCCAACAACAAGGTATGTTTTGTGTGTGCTTTGCACACTATGAGTAAATCGCATCTGAATATTCGCTCTAATGATAAATGAGCTATCGGCATTAACTAGGCCGTTATTTGTGTATGAATATAAGAGTTGGGATTGTGAAGTAAGCATGTCTTTGAGAAATTGTGCATATGAATTATTGTTTAGCTACTTGAATGCTATGCTTTGGTTGTGTGTATATTATGGCTCGAAACTTACTAAGCATAAATTGCTTACTCCGTTTCTTTGTTTCTCTGTTTATAGATTTTGCTCGTTAGCGATCGGATTCGGGATCATAGAAGTTGAAGTCGACCACACTATCAAAGCCCTTTTTGGTACTCCTTTAGTTGAGTTTTGGATATGGCATGTATAGGACTACCCTTGGCTGTTTTTAAGTACTTGTGATGTATATGTGTACGGCCATGCGAAAATGGTTCGTAATAGTGGAGTATGGAATTAGACCATTTGTGGTTTGTAATTATATTTGGTTTCATGATGTGATTATGGTTTGGAATGAGAGAGTTGGTCACATGATCAGCCATTGGAATGGCTAAATATGATCATATGTGGACCTAAGTATGACTAGACTATAGTTGGTTCATGGGAACTACAATATAGGTAAAGCCTACCTTAAAAACAGATGCTGCCAGCTGCAGTGACGTGGATGGGGAAAATCACCAAAATTTTTAATAATGGTGTTAAATAGTGAATAAATTATGTGATTGAACCTTGACGAGTCTATTTTCATATGAAAGTAACGAAACGATCATATGATCAGTATACCGAGAGATATTAAAGTTCTCGTGAGACAGAGCCAGAACGGTTTCTGGGTCCCCTGTCGCGACTTTGAAAATTTGCCATAAATTATCCAGAATGAATTAGAAGTCATTCCTTATATGTGCAGATTCCTTTCTGAGGTTAGTTTCATTAGAAATAAACGGCATCAGTATTGAAACCCTGTACAGAGAGATATTCAAGTTGTAACGCGCGAAGGTCAGTGTAGTCGACCCCTGTAACATGGGTGACTTTAACAAATAAACTGTACCAATTTTCCCGACCAAAAATGCTAGAAATAAATCCAGGGATGGATATATGAGTCTAAATTCAGGGAAAATTTACGGAATCAGTTTCCGAGTTTTGTAACTCGAGATATGCTTTTAAGGCAACAGGACGCAGTTTTCCAGCTTGCTGGGAATGTCAAGTTGGTCGGTGCTATAAGTGGTTTTGGCTTGTTAACCTCGTGTCCGACACGCAACGGTCTCGGGTTCGAGGTGTTACAATTTTATTGGTATCGAGCCACGGTTTAGTCGATCCTAGGACTACCGTGATATGTTTGGGGTCTAGCTATACATGCCATTAAGTGACAAATTGATAGTGTGGTGATTTCGACAATTTGAGTTTGTGTTTGTTTATAGCAATGGATCCCGATCCCAACCGAGCAATAGCTGATGATGTGGAGAGTGTGGCGCTGCTCCGCGTAAGGGACAGCGCCGGACTCTCAACCTATTGCCAACAATCCGAATGATGAGGCTAAGCAAGCCTTTTATAGTGTGATGAATGATTGGTTTAACCAATACATTCGAACTAACACTACTGCTCCACAACCTCCATTCCCGACTAATGCAACCCCAAGACCTACAATACCTCCGAATCGACCAAGTAAGGTCAAGTAAGCCCCAATCGGCGAATTCAAAACATGGGGCTACTGAATTTAAAGCTACGGATAGCGACGATGCCGAGCAAGCTGAATTTTGGTTGGACAACACTATCCGGTGCTCGATGAGTTATCATGTACACCGATGAATGCTTAAAGTGTACCATCTCCTTGCTACGCGATTCGCCTACTATTGGTGGAGTACTCGACTTCGTGGTGTCTAGAGAGCAAGTAACTTGGGAATTCTTCCAAACTGAATTCGAAAGAAGTATATCGATCGAGATTTATGGACCAAAAGCGAAAGGAATTCCTTGATCTTAAGCAAGGTTCCATGTCGATTACCGACTACTGAACGAAAATTTGCGAGGCTTAGCCGACGCTGCAGCAGTGCATTTCTTCGTCGTGATGTGTAAACGCCTCGAAGATGAACCGACCGATGATATAAAGTCGTATGTTGGCATTTTGGAAATCAGAGTTTGTGGCTCTTGTCGAGCGGCGTGCAAAGCCGAGGAGCTCAAGATGGAGAAAAGAAAAGCTGAAGTGGGAGCAAAGGAGTTTCAGTAAGAGGTCTTGGGAAGCCCTTCCCACATCATCAAAGAAATTTAGAGATGGCTTAGGCGGTCTAGAGACATTTCGGGCTTTTCTAGACGAGACCGCGATCGACCCCTATGGGCACGCTGAGTCACTTCGATCGCCGGTGTTGGCAATGATCGTCGAGATGTAACGAGTGCCAATATTGTGGCAAATGGCATTCGGGAGTTGTAGATTCCGTGACCGCTCTGTTACAAGTGCGGATCGGTTGATCATTTCATTAAGGATTGCCCGAGCTTATCTGGACAAAACGTAAATCAAAGTGGGAACCCGGGTGCTACCACAACTCGAGGTAGGCCGTCTAGAAACACGGCAATGCTAGTGGCGGTCGAGAGGATCTAGAGATGCCACCATCGGATCCGAGGCTCGTGCTCTGCTAGGACTTATGCCATACGCCAAGACGCGAGGATGCCGCCTCACCGGATGTTATTACCGGTATCCTCACTCTTTTCGATACTAATGTGATTGCTTTGATTGACCCCGGTTCTACTCATTCTTATATATACTGAAACCTTAGCATCCGGTGTAAGACTTTGCCCATTGAGTCTCTCGAGTTTGTAATTCGGTGTCAAACCCTTGGGTCATTACGTGCTCGTCAACAAAGTGTGTAAGAAAAGTCCCCTAGTATTTTGAGGTTCTTGTTTTCGGCGGACTTGATGCTTTTGCCATTCGACGAATTCGACGTTATTCTTGGTTTGGATTGGTTGACCATGCACGATGCGGTTGTAAATTGCAAAAGCAAGACTATTGATCTGAGGTGCACGAATAACGAGATAATTCGGGTTGAGTCTACGGACTTAAAGGGATTGCCAGCTGTAATATCAGCAATGTTGGCTCAGAAATACGTAAGAAAGGGGTGTGAAGCATACCTTGCGTATGTTCTAGATGACAAGGAGTTAGAAAAGAAACCCGAATCTGTACCAGTGGTTTGTGAATACCCGGATGTTTTCCTTGAAGAATTGTCGGGTTTACCACCTGTTCGGGAAATAGAGTTTGGCATCGAATTGGTACCTGGTACCATTCCAATTTCGATAGCTCCGTATCGTATGGCACCAACAGAATTAAAGGAGTTGAAAGCCCAGTTGCAAGAATTGGTGGATAGAGGTTTTGCTCGCCCGAGTTTTTCGCCTTGGGGTGCGCCAGTGTTGTTTGCGAAAAAGAAGGATGGAACCATGAGGCTGTGCATCGACTATCGTCAGCTTAATAAAGCGACGATAAAGAACAAATATCCGCTATCACAGATCGATGATTTGTTCGATCAACTGAAGAACCTCGGTGTTTTCGAAAATAGATCTGAGATCGGGCTATTATCAGTTGCGAATTCGAGATTCGGACGTACCCAAGACTACCTTCAGAACAAGATATGGTCACTACGAGTTCCTAGTGATGCCGTTTGGGCTTACTAATGCCCCTGCGGTATTTATGGATTTGATGAATCGGATCTTCAGACCATATCTGGATCGGTTCGTAGTTGTCTTCATTGATGACATTTTGGTCTATTCGCAAATGAGACCGAACACGCCGAACATCCGAGGATAGTGTTGCGAATTTTACGGATAAGCGGTTATATGCTAAGTTCAGCAAGTGTGAGTTCGGTTGAGGAGGTTAGCTTCTTGGGTCATGTGATATCTCAGACGGGTATTCGAGTCGACCGAATAAAATTTCAGCCATACTTAATTGGAAGCCTCAGAAATATTAATTGAGGTTCGGAGCTTTTGGGGCTTGCTTGGTTATTACCGACGATTTGTAAAAGGTTTCTCAACGATAGCCACGCCAATGACGGCTTACTCCAAAAGGATGTTAAGTTCGAATGGATAGAGAAATGTCGAAAAGTTTCGATCAATGAAAACTTATTTGATGAAGCCCCAATTCTAGTGCAACCCGAATCGGCAAAGAGTTTGTCATCTATAGTGACGCCTCCTACTTGGGTTAGGTTGCGTATTGATGCAAGAAGGTCGAGTTGTGGCCTATGCGTCGAGGCAATTAAAGCCACATGAGAAAAATTATCGACCCATGGTCTCGAATTGGTCGCCATCGTATTCGCCTTAAAGATATGGCGACATTACTTATTTTGTGAGAAGTGCCATGTGTATTCGGATCATAAAAGTCTCAAATATTTGATGACTCAAAGAGACTTAAATCTGTGATAAAGACGTTGGCTCGAGCATTAAAGGATTATGAGTGGTCTTTGACTATCACCCGGAAAGGCGAATGTGGTTGCGGATGCCTTGAGTCGTAAATCATTATTAGCTTTACGACGATGAGCGTGCACTTGTCCGCTCGATCCGACAATGTGTTAGTAGCTGAATTAAAAGCCAAACCATTATTGATACATCAAATTCGTGAAGCTCGGAAAGTCGACGATGAGTTGGTCGCAAAACAGTGAGTGTGTTTGAACAAGGACTCGAATTTCAAATCAATGATGACGATTGTTTGAGGTTCAGAAGTCGTTTGTGTGTTTCAAAGAATTCGGAACTTATTTCGATAATTCTGAACGAAGCCCATTGTAGCCGAATGGCAATCCACCCGGGGAGTACGAAAATGTACAATGATTTGAAACGTCGATTTTGGTGGCATGGTATGAAACGAGACATCTCCGACGTCGTTTCGAGGTGTTTAATATGTCAACAAGTGAAAGCGGATCATCAAGTGCCTTCAGGATTACTTCAGCCGATCACGATACCCGAGTGGAAATGGGATCGAATCACAATGGACTTTGTATCCGAACTGCCATTGTCAGCGAGTAAGAAAGATGCGATTTGGGTCGTTGTAGATAGATTGACTAAGTCGGCTCTCTTTGTCCCCGTACGTACGGATTTTTCAATGGACAAACTAGCCGAATTGTACGTTTCTTGGATTGTGAGATTACACGGGGTGCCTATTTCCATCGTGTCGGATAGAGATCCGAGATTTACCTCGCGATTTTGGAAGAAGTTGCGAGAGGCTCTGGTACGGTTGCATTTCAGACCGCCTTTCACCCCAAACCGATGGTCAATCCGGCGGATAATTCGGATACTTGAGGATATGTTAAGATGTTGCATCCTCGAGTTCGATGGTTCATGGGAACGGTATTTGCCTTTGATTGAATTCGCACAACAATAGTTTTCAATCAAGTATTGAGATGGCACCTTACGAGGCCTTGTACGGGCGTAAATGCCGTACACCATTGTGTTGGACGGAGCTCGGTGAAAGCAAAATTTTCGGGTGGACTTGATTAAAGATGCTGAATGAAAGTGATAGTGATCCGTGAAAATCAAGGTAGCCTCCGATCGTCGAAGTCGTGCGCGGATCTGAAGCGTAAAGACATCGAGCATCGTGGGAGATAAAGTGTTTCTCAAGGTTTCGCCTTGGAAAAGATACTCGATTCGGTAGTAAGGGCAAGTTGAGCCGAGGTTCATTGGGCCATATGGGATATCCGAAGCGAGTCGGTCCAGCTTGAATATCGTTTGATTTTGCCCCGAACTCGAAAAGATTCACGATGTCTTTCATGTTTCGATGCTTGAAGCTATAGATCTGATCCATCGCAAGTAATTAGTCCATCGAGGTTGAAATTCAATCCGATATGAGTTATGAAGAAAACCGATTCGTATCCTAGCTCGTGAAGTGAAGGAGTTGCGAAACAAAAGGGTTCCGTTAGTAAAAGTGTTATGGCTCAAACACGGATGGAAGAAGCTACTTGGGAACCCAAGAGCTCTATGAAAGAGCGTTACCCAAACCTATTTACCGTAAGATTTTAGGGACGAAAATTTCTTAAGTGGGGAGAGTTGTAACACCCAAAATTGACCCTAGTCGGGATGTGGTTTCGGGACCACAAAATCGAGGCATAAAATAATTTAAAATTTATTTGGATGCCTATGATATGTGTTAATTTGTGTGTGGCATTTTGATGATTCGATTTAGTGTTATAAAGGTGAATTTCACTAGAAAGGACCTAGTAGTAAACTTTGAAAGTATGATGGGGAAATGTGTGATAACTAGTTGATAATGCATGCAAAATTAAGGGATTTGCATGTCAAATTCTAAAGATGGCATAGTGGCGGCCATGACAAGGAGTTATGGGCAAGGAAAAACATGTTATGACATGTTTTGATAATGCATGATGTGATAAAATGATAAAAAAATTTAGTGGTGGGAAGAGAAACAAAAAAAAAATGTGTGAGTGTGGTATTCTCCCCATTGTTGCCGTGAGTGAAAGAAAAGCAAAGAAAAAAATTTTGTTCATCATTGTTCTCTCCTTTTTGGCCGAAAATACTAAGGAAGAAGATAGGATTTTTGCTCCATTTTTGGTTTAGAAGAGATCTAGAAGGAGATTTGGCTATACTTGCATCAAGATTAAGGTATGTATGAAGTTGTGTCATGAGATTCATGCATGTTTTAGTTGCTAACTTGATGTTCATGTTAGCCATGGTTCAAATCCTTGTTATGCCATGGAAATGGTATTAGGCCAAGGTTGATATTGTGTTAAAGCCATTGCATGCTAAATGTGAAGCTTGATAATGATGCATGCAATGATGGATTGACTACTCTTGAAATTTCTTTGTAGCAATCTTGAGTAAGACATTGAGTTCTTTGTTTAACCATGACCGAAGTTGAAAGGGGTATGAATGTGATGTATTCGGCCATGATGCATTCATGAGCATGATTTATGCTTGTTACTTGATTGGTAAAATTTGTGTTTTAGATGGTTATGAACACCTTGAGGTTCGCCATGCACCTATATGTGTATGTATGTTTGCACATGATGATTTGGTTATGAAGTAAATGATAAATATGTTTGTTTAAAGAAGAAATTGTTGAAGAATGTTTGTGAAATTGCAAGTACATTCGGCCTAGTACACATATGATGTGAAAATCTTGGAATTTATTGTTGATTTGGTGCAAGTATGGCTAAGTATAATCGGCCATATGAGTGCTTGATGCTATATTATAAGTATTGAGCTACAATATGTAAAGCATTAGCTAGTAAAATGTGTGCCATTCATGTGTGGTGTTAAACATGTAATTGGCCTCAACATCAACATGCATAATCGGCCATGAATAAGTGCCTAAGAGGTTGTGTTGTTCGCCATGAGTAAGCATGTTGAAGGCTTTGTGTGTTAAGTCGATTCATGAATTCGTACTTATGTGACTTTAATGTCTAGTGAATATATGTGGGCTAAGTGCCTTGAGTTCTTCTTTTCGATACTCAAATGATTGAATCAAATTATTTGTTAAATTAAGCTCAAGAGCAAAGGGGACCAAATCCGATAAAGGGAAGGAAAAAGTAGTCGAATAGCCATCGAATCGCTTCGACAACATCCGAGGTAAGTTTTCGAGTATCGAAACTTAGATTTTGATTCGATTGAATGAAGTAATAAGCAATCGAAATTCGCCCTTGTATATGGCCATTGAGCGAAATGATATTTTGTTAAGTGAATTGTGCATAAAAGTTTTGTTGTGAAAATGAAACAAAGATGTGTATGAATGTTCGAGTGATATCGGGCTAAGCCGAAGGCAATTGTGCGAGCTAAGATACCGGGCTAAGCCCAAGGCAATTGTGCGAAGCTATGATATCGGGCTAAGCCCAAGGCAATTGTCGAAGCTATGATACGGGCTAAGCCCAAGGCGCTTAAAGTGCGAGTTGTGATATCCGGGTTAAGTCCCAAGGCATTTGTGCGGGTTACCATAACCGGGCTATGTCCCAAGGTGTTTTGAACGAGTAGCTATATCCGGATAAACTCAAGATATGTGAATTGAAATTTATAAGCTGCTGGAAAATTTTCAGTTATTGCACTTGTGAAATTCCCAACAACAAGGTATGTTTTGTGTGTGCTTTGCAAACTATGAGTAAATGCGTCTTTAATATTCGCTCTAATGATAAATGAGCTATCGGCATTAACTAGGCCGTTATTTGTGTATGAATAGAAGAGTTGGGATTGTGAAGTAAGCATGTCTTTGAGAAATTGTGCATATGAATTATTGTTTAGCTACTTGAATGCTATGCTTTGGTTGTGTGTATATTATGGCTCAAACTTACTAAGCATAAATTGCTTACTCCGCTTTCTTTGTTTCTCTGCTTATAGATTTTGCTCGTTAGCGATCGGATTCGGGATCATAGAAGTTGAAGTCGACCACACTATCAAAGCCCTTTTGGTACTCCTTTAGTTGAGTTTTGGATATGGCATGTATAGGACTACCCTTGGTTGTTTTTAAGTACTTGTGATGTATATGTGTACGGCCATGCGAAAATGGTTCGTAATAGTGGAGTATGGAATTAGACCATTTGTGGTTTGTAATTATATTTGGTTTCATGATGTGATTATGGTTTGGAATGAGAGAGTTGGTCACATGATCAGCCATTGCAATGGCTAAATATGATCATATGTGGACCTAAGTATGACTAGACTATAGTTGGTTCATGGGAACTACAATATAGGTAAAGCCTACCTTAAAAACAGATGCTGCCAGCTGCAGTGACGTGGATGGGGAAAATCACCAAAATTTTTAATAATGGTGTTAAATAGTGAATAAATTATGTGATCGAACCTTGACGAGTCTATTTTCATATGAAAGTAACAAAACGATCATATGATCAGTATACCGAGAGATATTAAAGTTCTCGTGAGACAGGGCCAGAACGGTTTTTGGGTCCCCTGTCGTGACTTTGAAAATTTGCCATAAATTATCCAGAATGAATTAGAAGTCATGCCTTATATGTGCAGATTTCTTTCTGAGGTTAGTTTCATTAGAAATAAACGGCATCAGTATTGAAACCCTGTACAGAGAGATATTCAAGTTGTAACGCGCGAAGGTCAGTGTAGTCGACCCCTGTAACATGGGTAACTTTAACAAATAAACTGTACCAATTTACCAGACCAAAAATTCTAGAAATAAATCCAGGGATGGATATATGAGTCTAAATTCAGAGAAAATTTACGGAATCAGTTTCCGAGTTTTGTAACTTGAGATATGCTTTTTAAGGCAACAGTGATGCAGTTTTCCAGCTTGCACAGGAATGTCAAGTTGGTCGGTGCTATAAGTGGTTTTGGCTTGTTAACCCTCGTGTCCGACAATCAAAACGGTCTCGTGTTCGGGTGTTACAATTTTATTGGTATCGAGCCACGGTTTAGTCGATCCTAGGACTACCGTGATATGTTTGGGGTCTAGCTATACATGCCATTAAGTGACAAATTGATAGTGTGGTGATTTCGACAATTTGAGTTTGTGTTTGTTTATAGCAATGGATCCCGATCCCAACCGAGCAATAGCTGATGATGTGGAGAGTGTGGCGCTTGCTCCAGCGTAAGGAACAAATACAGCGGACTCTCAACCTATTGCCAAGAATCCGAATGATGAGGCTAGGCAAGCCTTTTATAGTGTGATGAATGATTGGTTTAACCAATACATTCAAGTAACACTACTGTTCCACAACCTCCATTCCCGACTAATGCAACCCCGCACCTACAATACCTCCGAGAATCGACCAAGTAAGGTCAAGTAAGCCCCAGTCGATGTAATTCAAAACATGGGGCTACTGAATTTAAAGCTACGGATAGCGACGATGCCGAGCAAGCTGAATTTTGTTGGACAACACTATCCGGTGCTCGATGAGTTATCATGTACACCGATGAATGCTTAAAGTGTACCATCTCCTTGCTACGCGATTCCGCCTACTATTGGTGGAGTACTCGACTTCGTGGTGTCTAGAGAGCAAGTAACTTGGGAGTTCTTCCAAACTGAATTCAAAGAAGTATATCATCGAGATTTATGGACCAAAAGCGAAAGGAATTCCTTGATCTTAAGCAAGGTTCCATGTCGATTACCGACTACTGAACGAAAATTTGCGAGGCTTAGCCAGACGCTGCAGAGTGCATTTCTTCGAAGTCGTGATGTGTAAACGCCTCAAGATGAACCGAACGATGATATAAAGTCGTATGTTGGCATTTTGGAAATCCGAGAGTTTGTGGCTCTTGTCGAGCGAGCGTGCAAAGCCGAGGAGCTCGAGATGGAGAAAAGAAAAGCTGAAGTGGGAGCAAGGGAGTTTCAGAAGAGGTCTTGGGAAGCCCTTCCCACGATCATCAAAGAAATTTAGAGATGGCTTAGGCCGGTCTAGAGACATTTCGGGCTTTTCTAGACGAGACCGCGATCGACCCCTATGGGCACGCTGAGTCACTTGATCGCCAGTGTTGGCAATGATCGTCGAGATGAACGGAGTGCCAATATTGTGGCAAATGGCATTCGGGAGTTGTAGATTCCGTGACCGCTCTGTTACAAGTGCGGATCACCGATCATTTCATTAAGGATTGCCCGAGCTTATCTGGACAAACGTAAATCAAAGTGGGAACGTGGTGCTACCACAACTCGAGGTAGGCCGTCTAGAAACACGGGCAATGCTAGTGGCGGTCGAGAGGATCTAGAGATGCCACCATCGATCTCGAGGCTCGTGCTCTGCTAGGACTTATGCCATACGCCACGACGCGAGGATGCTTTGCTCACCGGATGTTATTACCGGTATCCTCACTCTTTTCGATACTAATGTGATTGCTTTGATTGACCCCGGTTCTACTCATTCTTATATATACGAAACCTTAGCATCCAAAAAACTTTGCCCATTGAGTCTCATCGAGTTTGTAATTGGTGTCAAACCCTTGGGTCATTACGTGCTCGTCAACAAAGTGTGTAAGAAAAGTCCCCTAGTATTTTGAGGTTCTTGTTTTTCACGGACTTGATGCTTTTGCCATTCGGCGAATTCGACGTTATTCTTGGTTTGGATTGGTTGACCATGCACGATGCGGTTGTAAATTGCAAAAGCAAGACTATTGATCCGAGGTGCACGAATAACGAGATAATTCGGGTTGAGTCTACGGACTTAAAGGATTGCCACCGTAATATCGGCAATGTTGGCTCGTAAATACGTAAGAAAGGGTGTGAAGCATACCTTGCGTATGTTCTAGATGACAAGGAGTTAGAAAAGAAACCCGAATCTGCGCGCTGGTTTGTGAATACCGGATGTTTTCCTTGAAGAATTGTCGGGTTTACCACCGTTCGGAAATAGAGTTTGGCATCGAATTGGTACCGGTACCATTCCAATTTCGATAGCTCCGTATCGTATGGCACCAATGTAATTAAAGGAGTTGAAAGCCCGCTTGCAAGAATTGGTGGATAGAGGTTTTGCTCGCCGAAGTTTTTCGCCTTGGGTGCGCCGGTGTTGTTTGCGAAAAAGAAGGATGGAACCATGAGGTCGTGCATCGACTATCGTCGACTTAATAAAGCGACGATAAAGAACAAATATCCGTTATCACAGATCGATGATTTGTTCGATCAACGAAAGGGAGCCTCGGTGTTTTCGAAAATAAATCGAGATCGGGCTATTATCGATTCATGAATTCGAGATTCGGACGTACTCAAGACTACCTTCGAACAAGATATGGTCACTACGAGTTCCTAGTGATGCCGTTTGGGCTTACTAATGCCCTGCGGTATTTATGGATTTGATGAATCGGATCTTCGACCATATCCGGATCGGTTCGTAGTTGTCTTCATTGATGACATTTTGGTCTATTCGCAAAATGAGACCGAACACGCCAACACCGAGGATAGTGTTGCGAATTTTACGGATAAGCGCTTATATGCTAAGTTCGTAAAGTGTGAGTTCGGTTGAGGAGGTTAGCTTCTTGGGTCATGTGATATCTCATCGGTATTCGAGTCGATTCAATAAAATTTCAGCCATACTTAATTGGAAGCCTCCAGAAATATTACGAGGTTCGAGCTTTTGGGGCTTGCTTGGTTATTACCGACGATTTGTAAAAGGTTTCTCAACGATAGCCACGCCAATGACGGCTACTCCAAAAGGATGTTAAGTTCGAATGGATGGAGAAATGTCGAAAAGTTTCGATCAACTGAAAACTTATTTGATCAAGCCCCAATTCTAGTGCAACCCGAATCGCAAAGAGTTTGTCATCTATAGTGACGCCTCCCTACTTGGGTTAGGTTGCGTATTGATGCAAGAAGGTCGAGTTGTGGCCTGTCGTCGAGGCAATTAAAGCCACATGAGAAAATTATCCCACCCATGGTCTCGAATTAGTCGCCATCGTATTCGCCTTAAAGATATGGCGACATTACTTATTTGGTGAGAAGTGCCATGTGTATTCGGATCATAAAAGTCTCAAATATTTGATGACTCAAAGAGACTTAAATCTGCGATAAAGACGTTGGCTCGAGCTGTTAAAAGATTATGAGCTGGTCTTTGACTATCACCCGGGAAAGGGGAATATGGTTGCGGATGCCTTGAGTCGTAAATCATTATTAGCTTTACGAGCGATGAACGTGCACTTGTCCGTTCGATCCGACAATGTGTTAGTAGCTGAATTAAAAGCCAAACCATTATTGATACATCAAATTCGTGAAGCTCAGAAAGTCGACGACGAGTTGGCTGCAAAACAAGTTGAGTGTGTTTCGAACAAGGACTCGGAATTTCAAATCAATGATGACGATTGTTTGAGGTTCAGAAGTCGTGTGTGTGTTTCAAAGAATTCGGAACTTATTTCAATAATTTTGAACGAAGCCCATTGTAGCCGAATGGCAATCCACCCGGGGAGTACGAAAATGTACAATGATTTGAAACGTCGGTTTTGGTGGCATGGTATGAAACGAGACATCTCCGACGTCGTTTGAGGTGTTTAATATGTCAACAAGTGAAAGCGGAACATCAAGTGCCTTCGGATTACTTCACCGATCACGATACCCGAGTGGAAATGGGATCGAGTCACAATGGACTTTGTATCCGAACCGCCATTGTCGTGAGTAAGAAAGATGCGATTTGGGTCGTTGTAGATAGATTGACTAAGTCGGCTCTCTTTGTCCCGTGACGTCAGATTTTTCAATGGACAAACTAGCCGAATTGTACGCTTTTGGATTGTGAGATTACACGGGTGCCTATTTCCATCGTGTCGGATAGAGATCCGAGATTTACCTCACGATTTTGGAAGAAGTTGCAAGAGGCTCTGGTGCGAAGTTGCATTTCAAAGACCGCTTTCACCCCCAAACCGATGGTCAATCCGAGCGGATAATTCGGATACTTGAGGATATGTTAAGATGTTGCATCCTCGAGTTCGATGGTTCATGGGAACGGTATTTGCCTTTGATTGAATTCGCACAACAATAGTTTTCAATCAAGTATTGAGATGGCACCTTACGAGGCCTTATGCGGCGTAAATGCCGTACACCATTGTGTTGGACGGAGCTCGGTGAAAGCAAAATTTTCGGTGGACTTGATTAAAGATGCTGAATGAAAGTGATAGTGATCCGTGAAAATCAAGATAGCCTCCGATCGTCGAAGTCGTGACGCGGATCTGAAGCGTAAAGACATCGAGCATCGTGGGAGATAAAGTGTTTCTCAAGGTTTCGCCTTGGAAAAGATACTCGATTCGGTAGTAAGGGCAAGTTGAGCCCGAGGTTCATTGGGCCATATGGGATATCCGAGCGAGTCGGTCCAGTTGAATATCGTTTGATTTTTGCCCCCTGAACTCGAAAAGATTCACGATGTCTTTCATGTTTCGATGCTTCGAAGCTATAGATCTGATCCGTCGCACGTAATTAGTCCATCAGAGGTTGAAATTCAATCCGATATGAGTTATGAAGAAAAACCGATTCGTATCCTAGCTCGTGAAGTGAAGGAGTTGCGAAACAAAAGGGTTCCGTTAGTAAAAGTGTTATGGCTCAAACACGGGATGGAAGAAGCTACTTGGGAACCCAAGAGCTCTATGAAAGAGCGTTACCCAAACCTATTTACCGGTAAGATTTTCGGGGACGAAAATTTCTTAAGTGGGGGAGAGTTGTGACAGCCCAAAATTGACCCTAGTCGGGATGTGGTTTCGGGACCACAAAATCGAGGCATAAAAATAATTTAAAATTTATTTGGATGCCTATGATATGTGTTAATTTGTGTGTGGCATTTTTGATGATTTGATTTAGTGTTATAAAGGTGAATTTCACTAGAAAGGACCTAGTAGTAAACTTTGAAAGTATGATGGGGAAATGTGTGATGACTAGTTGATAATGCATGCAAAATTAAGGGATTTGCATGTCAAATTCCCCAAAGATGGCATAGTGGCGGCCATGACAAGGAGTTATGGGCAAGGAAAAACATGTTATGACATGTTTTGATAATGCATGATGTGATAAAATGATAAAAAATTTAGTGGTGGGAAGAGAAACAAAAAAAAATGTGTGAGTGTGGTATTCTCCCCATTGTTGCCGTGAGTGAAAGAAAAGCAAAGAAAAAATTTTGTTCATCCTTGTTCTCTCCTTTTGGCCGAAAATACTAAGGAAGAAGATAGGATTTTTGCTCCATTTTGGTTTAGAAGAGATCTAGAAGGAGATTTGGCTATACTTGCATCAAGATTAAGGTATGTATGAAGTTGTGTCATGAGATTCATGCATGTTTTAGTTGCTAACTTGATGTTCATGTTAGCCATGGTTCAAATCCTTGTTATGCCATGGAAATGGTATTAGGCCAAGGTTGATATTGTGTTAAAGCCATTGCATGCTAAATGTGAAGCTTGATAATGATGCATGCAATGATGGATTGACTACTCTTGAAATTTCTTTGTAGCAATCTTGAGTAAGACATTGAGTTCTTTGTTTAACCATGACCGAAGTTGAAAGGGGTATGAATGTGATGTATTCGGCCATGATGCATTCATGAGCATGATTTATGCTTGTTACTTGATTGGTAAAATTTGTGTTTTAGATGGTTATGAACACCTTGAGGTTCGCCATGCACCTATATGTGTATGTATGTTTGCACATGATGATTTGGTTATGAAGTAAATGATAAATATGTTTGTTTAAAGAAGAAATTGTTGAAGAATGTTTGTGAAATTGCAAGTACATTCGCCTAGTACACATATGATGTGAAAATCTTGGAATTTATTGTTGATTTGGTGCAAGTATGGCTAAGTATAATCGGCCATATGAGTGCTTGATGCTATATTATAAGTATTGAGCTACAATATGTAAAGCATTAGCTAGTAAAATGTGTGCCATTCATGTGTGGTGTTAAACATGTAATTGGCCTCAACATCAACATGCATAATCGGCCATGAATGAGTGCCTAAGAGGTTGTGTTGTTCGCCATGAGTAAGCATGTTGAAGGCTTTGTGTGTTAAGTCGATTCATGAATTCGTACTTATGTGACTTTAATGTCTAGTGAATATATGTGGGCTAAGTGCCTTGAGTTCTTCTTTTCGATACTCAAATGATTGAATCAAATTATTTGTTAAATTAAGCTCAAGAGCAAAGGGGGACCAAATCCGATAAAGGGAAGGAAAAAGTAGTCGAATAGCCATCGGAATCGTTCGACAACATCCGAGGTAAGTTTTCGAGTATCGAAACTTAGATTTTGATTCGATTGAATGAAGTAATAAGCAATCGAAATTCTGCCCTTGTATATGGCCATTGAGCCAAAATGATATTTTTGTTAAGTGAATTGTGCATAAAAGTTTTGTTGTGAAAATGAAACAAAGATGTGTATGAATGTTCGAGTGATATCGGGCTAAGCCCAAGGCAATTGTGCGAAGCTATGATACCGGGCTAAGCCCAAGGCAATTGTGCGAAGCTATGATATCCGGCTAAGCCCAAGGCAATTGTGCGAAGCTATGATACCGGCTAAGCCCAAGGCGCTTAATGCGAGTTGTGATATCCGGTTCATCCAAGGCATTTGTGCGGGTTACCATAACCGGGCTATGCCCGAAGGTGTTTTGAACGAGTAGCTATATCCGGATAAACTCGAAGGTATGTGAATTGAAATTTATAAGCTGCTGGAAAATTTTCAGTTATTGCACTTGTGAAATTCCCAACAACAAGGTATGTTTTGTGTGTGCTTTGCACACTATGAGTAAATGCGTACGAATATTCGCTCTAATGATAAATGAGCTATCGGCATTAACTAGGCCATTATTTGTGTATGAATATAAGAGTTGGGATTGTGAAGTAAGCATGTCTTTGAGAAATTGTGCATATGAATTATTGTTTAGCTACTTGAATGCTTTGCTTTGGTTGTGTGTATATTATGGCTCGAAACTTACTAAGCATAAATTGCTTACTCCGTTTCTTTGTTTCTCTGTTTATAGATTTTGCTCGTTAGCGATCGGATTCGGGATCATAGAAGTTGAAGTTGACCACACTATCAAAGCCCTTTTTGGTACTCCTTTAGTTGAGTTTTGGATATGGCATGTATAGGACTACCCTTGGTTGTTTTTAAGTACTTGTGATGTATATGTGTACGGCCATGCGAAAATGGTTCGTAATAGTGGAGTATGGAATTAGACCATTTGTGGTTTGTAATTATATTTGGTTTCATGATGTGATTATGGTTTGGAATGAGAGAGTTGGTCACATGATCAGCCATTGGAATGGCTAAATATGATCATATGTGGACCTAAGTATGACTAGACTATAGTTGGTTCATGGGAACTACAATATAGGTAAAGCCTACCTTAAAAATAGATGCTGCCAGCTGCAGTGACGTGGATGGGGAAAATCACCAAAATTTGTAGGAATGGTTTTAAATAGTGAATAAATTATGTGATCAAACCTTGACGAGTCTATTTTCATATGAAAGTAACGAAACGATCATATGATCAGTATACCGAGAGATATTAAAGTTCTCGTGAGACAGGGCCAGAACGGTTTCTGGGTCCCCTGTCGCGACTTTGAAAATTTTCCATAAATTATCCAGATTGAATTAGAAGTCATTCCTTATATGTGCAGATTCCTTTCTGAGTCTAGTTTCATTAGAAATAAACGGCATCAGTATTGAAACCCTGTACAGAGAGATATTCAAGTTGTAACGCGCAAAGGTCAGTGTAGTCGACCCCTGTAACATGGGTAACTTTAACAAATAAACTGTACCAATTGGCCCGACCAAAAATTCTAGAAATAAATCCAAGGATGGATATATGAGTCTAAATTTAGGGAAAATTTACGGAATCAGTTTCCGAGTTTTGTAACTTGAGATATGCTTTTTAAGGCAACAGTGACGCAGTTTTCCAGCTTGCCTGGGAATGTCAAGTTGGTCGGTGCTATAAGTGGTTTTGGCTTGTGAACCCCTCGTGTCCCACACCGGCAGCGGTCTCGGGTTCGGGGTGTTACAGCAAGTCTTAGTAACTAAATATGGTTATAAACCAATTAAACAGATTAGACAAATGGCATTTGAAAAGGACTTTCATTTATGTTTCCTTTAGATTCCGTAGGATATTATTAAGGGCACATTATGAAATTTTGGTACAATTGTCAAATTCCAGTAAATGGGAGTGGATTATATATATGTGTGAGAAAGGTTCGTGAGAGGGTTTTCTATTTCCTTTTAAAGTAAATCTTTGCTTCTTTCCTTTCATAAGTATTAAATGTTATTTCTGGTTCTTTTTCTTATGTGATTTGGAAGCTAAGGATTCTTGAATGAGACAGAGGCGTTCCATCTCCTGGTAAGTCTGGTAACTTTGCATGTTAAGAGTAAGGATGCTATGAATTATATGGGTAGTAGGTGATTAATGAAAAGCCCTGCAAAGAGATTTTCTGTAATTGAAATGTTAGCAATCTGTCTGTAAATGGGTTTAATGATGAATTCAGGTTCTATAAGCAGTTGTTGATAGTTTGAATTGGATGTCCAAGTTTGAAGTTGATAGTTGTAGTAGGTGAGTTCATAATATCTATTCATGCAAGTTTTTGTAGACAAGTTTTCTCTGATTGATGTATCAAAAATGATGAGTGTGTAAACGAATGATTACTGATAATAAGTATGTATCTTTGATTTTGGTCCCTATAAGTCTAGAATATAATAAACCATGTGGATGAGTGAATATGGTTTTGTGGAGCAGCTACGTGTATGTGTCCGGAACGTGTGTGTATGTAGTGTGTAATGAAGTATGCTTTGGTTAAAAAGATGATTTAGTCTACTTGAATGTCTAATATATGATTGAAATTGTTTGGGAAATGGGGGTGTCTATAAGTGTAGAGAGGTTGAGTTGTGAGTTTGGTCACCATGATGGTATACAATGAAGTCCATCAGGACAGTAAACATGAATTTTGATATGTAAATTCTGAAGTAAGTCCATGGCCATGGCACATTCTGAAAAGGGAAAATAAACCACATTGATCGACTAGGGTTCTTTGCGTTTCCCAAGGCAATATTGGGCAAACCTCACGTGATGTAAGTTTAGGAAACACGACAGTTATTGGATGCCTAAGTGGCATACTACTAGTATTTATGGCTTACTCTAATTTGGCCTTTATGGAGCATTTTGTTAGCCTTTGTGGCATTCTGTTACCCTTTGTGACATTATGATATGGCTTTTTTGGCATTCTGTTAGCTTTGTGACATACTATGTATAATGCCTTTGTAGTGTAATCTATATGTCGCATTTTTGGCATACTCTGTTCAGCCATAATGGTGTATTCTGGTAAGTGTATGAAAAGGCTATGATTTGACTGAAGCTCTAAAGTGCAAGATTTTGTGATAAAATTGATTAAGCCTTAAGGAAATTTCTTGAGAAAAAGTATGATTCAACATGTTAAAAAGGGGTATCCGCTATTGTTATCTGTCAGATTAGTATTCTGACAGCTCTAATTTGACCCTAGTCGGAAAGTGGTTTCGAGACCACAAAACTAAGTCACAAAATTATTTAAATGCTCTTTTCTATGTTTATTATATGTGAAGTATCATGTGTGAAAGTATCATGTCTAATTTTTGTCATTTGAATGTGAAATTATGAAAAAGGACTTATGTGATAAACTTGAAGAATGTGTTAGGAAGAAATGAGGTGACCGAATAATGCATGGCTTATTAAAAGGGAGGACTTGCATGTCAAATTGTCCAATTTAAAGTTAGTGGCCGACCATGATAATGATTATTTGTAATATATGCATTTTATATATATAAGAAATAATTATTAAATGTTTTATAAAATGAAATAAGAATTAATAAAACAAAAAGGGATGAAAAAGAACAAAGTTTGTTCATCTTTGTTCTTTCTTAACCGAAAAACCAAGTAAAAGAGAAAAGGAAAAGTTTCTGAGAAGTTCGGCCATGCTTGTAACTAGATTGAGGTATGTTTGATATTATTCTTTAAAATTCATGTATATTTTAAGTTGTTAGTTTGAATTCTACCTGGCCCATGGTTCAAATTTTTCTATTTGATGGAGATGATATTCGGCCATGGATGTTGTATTTCTTGGTTGGTGTTTTGATATTTTTGTGATGAGGCATGAAGATGGTTGATTTTGAGTGTTTAATAAAAAGGATTGGATGTGAGTGTGTGTGAAATAGCAAATGATGAGTCTTGGTAACTTCATGAAGTGTTCGGCCATTGTGTTAAAATGTTATACTTGTGTTTAAATTTGGAATTTAATAGTTATATGGCTAGTATGAGTATAGATGACCGAATATGAACATGAATTATGATGTGAATGAATTGTTATTAAATAATGGCCGAATGTGCTTAAATCCATGCAAGGTTGGGTTTGTTAGTAAATTGAGATAAATAGAATGAAATTACCATTTGTAAATTGTAAATGTGAGATCATCTTTGATTGAATTGAAAATGTCCTTGTGCTATAATCATTTAAGCGGTTAGAAAGATTGCCGAATATGAATTAATGAGAGAAATGAGGTAAAGGATGAGTTTGAGCTTGTAAATGATATATGTGATTTAATTGAGAATTTATAATCGACTAAAGTGATCATTGTGTAATTATTTATATATTTTATTTATTTATAATGGCGAATGTAGCATGAATAAGGATGTGAATAAATTGTAGTTATAGAGGTTGTCAATGAAAAATATGAGTTGGATGAGCTAATGCCGAATGGACTTGTGGAATTAAGTATTAAAAGATTTTTTTCATTAATTAGTTAAGTGATATTCGGCTATATGAACAGCATGTGCACTTGATGTTATATTACGGTCTAAGAATGGTTGTATGAAAGTAAGTTTAATGAATGTAGTAGTGCCATGTGAAGTGTGTAAATTACATGACTTTGATAAGTGTTGTTTGTGTTTTGAGACTTATCAATGTTTTTTTTTATGTGCCGAATATGATTTTGGATGAATGAAATGTGATAATTATAGTATTTTATAAATTTCCGAATGTGGTTTTAAATAATAGAGATGTGATAAGTTGAATTTGTTAATCAAGCTCAAGAGCATAAATAGCCAATTTTGGATAAAGGGAAAGCGAAACTAGTCGATTAGTCAATCCGTAGTTATTCGATAAAATCCAAGGTAAGTTCTTAAGTGTTTGTGTTTGATCATGTTATATGCTTAAGAGTTGAATAATCATAATTAAGAAGATGTTTGATTGTATATATATATATATACACATATGTTCTTTGTGTTGAATGAATATTAAATTAAAGTTATGAGCCGTATGTGACTAGCATATCTAGTCGACTTTGATACTATTAAATGATGTACTAAGATATGTGTTCCAATGTGGAAATTAAACCCTATGTGGTTGAAAGGATGAAAATCTTTGTTCATAGATATGTGTTTCAGTTATACGTAATTGAAGTATAAGTTATGGAAGTACAAAAGAACAGGTGAATTGTTTATTGAAATGTGATATTCGAGCCTCGGCCTAGCAAGCTTTAAGCTGGTGAATAATATTATTAGGCTTCGGGCCTAGCAGGCTATAATGCCGATGAGATAATATCGGGCTTTGAGCCTAGCAGGCTATAATGCCGATGAAATGATATCAGGCTTCAAGCCTAGCAGGCGAAATGCCAGTGAATGAGTTCAGACTTAAAGTCTAGCAGGCTTCGTGCCGGTGATGAATTCGGGTTTAAAACCTAGCAGACTAAATGCCAGTGATTTGATAAATGTCTAAGACTATGAGACCTTGTGTTAAATCGGCAATTTAATTCATCCAATACATTAAGTTGGCCAGGTATGTGATATATACTTATACATGTTAGATCGATTGGAATTGAATCATGAATGTGAAATGAGAAACATAGGTGAAAATGTCATATGTGTATGTGTGTATTCGGTCATGGTGAAAGGTTATATGAATTATGTGAAATACCATTTAGATATGAATGGCATAAGTAACTGTGGTTATGAAATGGTACAATGGCTAAATTCGGTTGAATTAAAGTTGACACTGAAGTATTTAAATGCCTATGTCATATATGTGAGTAAGGGTAAAACCATCATAAATTATCGATAAGGGTGGACTATGTGCGGAACCATCTTATAATTGCTAATTTGAACGGTTGTGTGTGAATCATTGAGCATGATGTAGTGTATTGATATTATGCTTAAGTGAAATTATAGATATGTGATGAAATTGATTGGTGATATACATGTTTAACTAATATGAATGCAAAGAATGTGTGAAAGAGTAAATTTGTTATAAATCTGCTTGGGACAGCAGCAGTAATGTGATTTTTTGGAAAATCACCATAAATTGTGGGAGTTGAGTTAGAAGCTGAATAAATTATGTAATTAAAGCTTAATGAGTCTAGTTTCTTATAAAAGAAACCGTGTAAGAAAAAGAGTTGCTGATAGTGAGATATTTGAAGTGGCGTGAGACAGAGTCAAATGACTTCGGGGTCCCCTGTTTTGTTTTTAGAAAATCATTATAATTTGTAAAAAATGGTTATAAGATAAAATTTATATTATTAGACTCCTTAATGAGTCTAGTTTCAAATGAAATCAACAAGAACATATTTTGAATTTTGTACAATGATAAATTTGATTCGTAGTGAAGAGTGGTCAGATTAGTCAAATAGTGAAGCAGGGGAAACTTTAAGAAAAATCTGGTATTGTTTGGTCAAACAAAAAATTCTGAAACTTTTATAGATAGAATGTATATGAGCCTATTTTCAGGGAAAATTAACGGCAATTGATTTGGAGTTTAGTAGCTCCATTTATAAATAATTTAGTGATTGTTGCTCAGGAAGACAACTTGTAGTGAATTTGTGATTATGTTGTAAACATTGATAAAACTTGTTAATGAGTTGCTTATTATTTTCTTATGAACTTACTAAGCGTAAAGCTTACTCCCTTTTCTTTCCCATATTCCCTAGGATTGCCAGGTTAGCTCGAGTTGGAGGCCATCAGAGATATTATCACATTGTCGAGTCTACGTTATCAGCGTAAGTAAATCTTAGTGTTTCGAGTCTATGGCATGTATAGGGTTGATATTATCACATTGTCGAGTCTACGTTATCAGCGTAAGTAAATCTTAGTGTTTCGAGTCTATGGCATGTATAGGGTTGTAAAGTTGAATATGTAATATTATGATTAAGCCAAAGACTTTGGCCTGTTATTAAGGTCGTTTGATTATTCATATGCTTGTATGTTATTATCTCCTGTGATGTGGTTTATAGCATGTATATTTAGAATTTGAATTGTGATTCATTGTTGAGTAAGTAAATGATACAAGACTAAGATATTGGTAAATATTTAATAATGCCTCATGAATATTTTGGGGCCTTGTAAGCCCGATTAAAGGATAATATACGCGTTTATGAAAAGTTTAAAATTGATTAAAAATTTTTACGGCCTGGTTTTATATAAATGGTTGAGTTTAAATCTGGTAGCACCTCGAACCTTGTTCTGGTGAGGGATACGGGCGAAGGGTGTTACAAGTATATAGGAAAATTCGATGAAAGACTCCACCAATTTGAATAATTATGCTAATAATGTGGAATTCTAAGTAATTTGACTTTCATTGTATTGGTATAGTATTATATCTTGCCCTGAGCTCTGATGGAATCTGATCTGTTCACTATAAGTATAGGTATCCGCCAAAAGTATGAACAGTAAGTGGTATCCGGCAAGGATGGTTTATATGATTATTTGTTCAAGATTCGTTGTTAGAAGTTACTTGAAGAGAAAGAGAAGGTAGTTCCAACTTTCAAGACCTGAAGTCAATCAAGTAGTAGAATGAATGAGAATATAGTACGAATGGTAAGTGGTGTAAAAGTATGATAGTATACAACTGACACTGTGAAAGTATTCACCAAAGATAGATGTGGAAAGTCCAAATATTTAAAATGAACTTATCAAGAAAAGTTAAAAGGTACGATATTTTTGAAACTCACTAAGTTCCTCTGAACTTACTGGTGTTATATCTATGTTTTAGGTATGACGCGTCAGTGTAAGTACTTGAGGAGACGATGCTAGAATTATGTCAGAGTAGCAACAAGTGGGGGTATTATGCATACAGTGGGCGTATAGGAAGATTTGATGTTTAGAAATACTATACATGTTACATCTTAAAAATCGAGTTAGTAGAAATTGGGTTAATGAACCGGGAGTGGTCACGCCCAAAAATTTTTTAAATGACTATAACACCCCTTACCCGTATTCAATGCTGGAACAGGATACGAGGCATTACTGGACTTACATCGCAAGAAAACATACAAATCGAGTCATAAATTTTCATCCAAATTAAAACCATTTGTATTCAATCATAAAGTCCCTAATACGAGCCTACGAGGCCTAAAACATGCTTCGAAAGTGGTTTTGGGTTAAACCGATAACTCAGGGAATTTTTACAAAACTTAGAAAATTTTTGCTATAAACAGGGGTCACACGCTCGTGTGGTTTGGGACACGCCCGTATGGGTAGGCCGTGTGGTCACACACGCTCATGTCCTTAACCCGTGTAACTCTCTGTTTTGCAAGGCATTAACAAATTGAGGTCACACGGTAGAGTCACACTCTCGTGTGCTAGGCCATGTTGTTAATTTAATTTTCATAAAATAGGTCCAGACTTCACATGGCTAGGACACACGCCCATGTTCAGGGCTGTGTCCCTCACACGGCTGAGCATTCTATTTCTCAAAATTAGGGTGCAGGAGACACACGACCAAAGCACATGCCCATGGCAAAGGCCATGTGTCTACTCATGTGGACAAAATAAAGGCTATTTACCAAGCCATTTTCCATCCTTATTTGCACACACACATTCACAACCTTAATGGCACAAATCATAGCATACTTAGGCAACCAAGACATCCACAATCAAGGCTAAATCATGTCATTTTATTATCAATACTTAACAAACTTACAGCATCATATTTTACCAAATCCAACCATACCAAACTCACATTCTACAAGTTTCAATATGGCTACCATTATCATGCATTGTACCATATAGATTTTCTAGCATACTAATAAATCAAACTTAATCATTTAACTACAAGCTATTTAATCATAAATAAGCATACGACAACCCATTACTAAATACATAAGCAAAAGGCATTGACACATATACTTATATAAATAGGCTTACAACCATTTAGCCAAAATAAGCCAATTACATGGCTAATTACCAAATTAGCTTAAACAAATATAAGCCAACACATTTGGCCAAGTTCATAATGACACATATACCCAAAATGACCAAGTCCCTATACATGTCATATACTCAAAATATTAAGCTCATCGATACCCAAAATGACTGTTTGATTGTGTGATACGATCTCCGACAATCTCCTATCCGAGCTAGCTTGGTGACACTATAAAACGTGGAAAGTAAAACGGAGTAAGCTATATAACTTAGTAAGCTCAATTCAAGGAAATAAGAAAATCTTGCCATACATTAACATTCAAGTAATGTAATATAAGATAGTGTAATTTACCATAATCTCAGAACCATAATTCATTCCATCACAAACTTACCTTGAAATCATCATTTCACGAATTTAATAATCATAAGCTTTCTGTACATACCCGTACCATCTCATAATAATTTCATACCTATTCTCATCTTTGACATACCCAATGAACCACTTGGAATAATAATGTCAGATACTCGGCAAATCTTACACTTCAAGTGTCACATATGTAGCCATTGCTACCTCTATCTTATAGCACATATATGCTTGCTCTCGAGCCATCAACGGGCCTGCTCACACAACCTGTCAGTCGAGACGTAGCTACACGATGCTACCCAGACAAACTGTCAAGTAACTGAAACATATGCCAGTATACTTAGCCACCAGTAGGACGTACAGGACCAGCACCCAAATCACATAACATAAAACCCTAGTGAGATGTCACTTGTATCCTAATCTATTCCTAAAGTTCGATTGAGATTTCTCACTTGCCAAAAATGTCGTCGAATGTGTCCATAGAGTCTTTTACACAATTCATACAAAATTAAAGCATTTAAAATACAATTATAATAAAGCTTATTTACATACGAACTTACCTGGGATGCAAAAATGGCAAAAGGGATCTATTCGTCAATTATTTTGTTTTCCCCCTGATCTAGACCCGAACTTCATTTTTCTTGATCTATAATGTCAAATTTAGCTTATTTAATAATCACATTATTCAATATAATCCAAAAACACATTATGGAAAAATTACATTTTTGCCCCTAACATTTCACCATTTTGTAATTTAGTCCCTAGGCTTGTAAAATGAATTTCTTTCAATTTCATTACAACCCAAGCCTAGCTGAATAATACTTGTATTCATAACGGCCCACATTTTTCATTTATTAACACTTTTCTACACATTTTATAATCTTTTACAAATAAGTCCCTAGTTGACGTTTTTATCAAAAATCACTTTACAAATGTTGTTTAACTAACAACAAACAAGCATTTTCTACCATCAAACATCAAAAGAAAAACATATTCAACATGGGTAAAATTTTAGACTTTAACTTTCTTTCAAATTAGTCCTTGAAATAGCTAGATCAAATTACAATGATCTCAAAAATATAAAAATCATTAGAAATGGGACAAGAACGGACTTACAATCGAGCTTGAAAGCTTGGCCAAACCCTAGCTATGGTTTCTCTTCAAATTTTTAGATATGAGGATGAAATTTGAAAAGATGAACACTTTTTATTAAGTTATTTTGGCTTTATTTACCAAATTATAAAATTACCCCTAACTTAAAACATTAGGAATATATCTAACCATATCTATTTTTGTCCATCCTAAATTATAATGGTCTAATTACCATTTAAGGCCTCCAATATAAAAATTTATAAAAATCAAACACCTTTAGCTTATAGAACTCACATTTTACACTTATTGCAATTTAGTCCTTTAGTCAAATTGAGCACTCAATTGATAAAATTTCTTAACGAAAATTTCACACAGTTATTCTATCATGCTGTAGACCTTAAAGAAATAATAAAATAAATATTTCTACTTCAGATTTGCGGTCCCAAAACCACTATTTTGATTTAACCCAAAAACGGTTGTTACAATGACCTTGGCACATTTGTTAATAGATAAGTATCAATTATAGTGATGAAGTAGTGGTAGAGCTATCATTGATGATCTGAGTTTGAATACCTTCGTAAATGTCACACCATGTTTTTAAAATGATTGTTGTAGGAGTGCGAAAAAGGAATTAAATGATTTAGTAGTTAAGAGCTTAAATAAATTTCCTAAGGGTCCTAGGTTCAAGTCTCATCATTCTTTATATTTTTTTGGGGAACTTTTACATGGGAAAAACCCTTCTTGTCATGCACCTTTATTCCCATGCAATAGAAGCTTTCCTTCCTTGTGTGTGAGTCAACCTTCCTTCATTAGCCCCCTTTTCACTCCCATGATCCCTTTTCCATGCCTTTCTTCCCCCAACTTACCACCATTTTGTCTCCCTTACCATAGAGTATCGTCCAATGCACCTAGACAAGTTTTATTCTCATAATTTTTTTTCATTTTGATTATCTCATCCATTCTTTGGCCACCCCGCCTCCTTTCTCCTTCCCTTTTGTTCATTTTTCTTCCATTTCACCTTCTAAACAAATCTTTTTTCCCTAATTCTTCCACATCTCCCCCACTCTTAGACAATCGCACCACCATCTCACCACCATATCTCCACCACTAGACCTCTATCGTCACCACCATCATCGTACAGTTCCCGTGCCGGTGCCATCAACCACCACCATTTTTCACTATTTTCTTTCTTTTCTCCTCCTCTCTTTGTAATCAACCTTTTTATTATTCAAACTACATATCTCGATTTCCTTGAAAGGTTTTATTGTTAATCTTTTCTATTATATCATTTTTCTTTTATTATTTATTTGTTAGTTGAGCCTCCTTATCCTAGAGATTGCCTAAGTATTGGTAAATCATTCGATTAGATTATTTCTTTCTTTATTCTCATTTATAAAAGATTCTAATGAGGGTATTTCTTGTTCGCACATGAAATGTTTATTTGAAACCCCTAATCTATACTTCATCCTTCATTGGAACCATTGATTAAGTAAATGATTCAACTTAATCATTTATTTGAAAATATTATTAAAAATGTCAATATATTGTCATGGTATTAATTTTTTAACTAGGATTCAAGGTTGATCTCCTTTCTTAGAGTTGGGAATTGAAATTGTTATTATCGAGTCATACGAATTCGGATGTGGGTCTAACCCAATACAAGCTATATATATTATTAATAATGCCTAAATGAAATATCATTATTTGATTTGTGTTTTATGCGAATACAAGTATTCAAAAACGGAAGACTAAATCCATCAAAACAGATTATACAAGTGATTCTGAATCAACTATTTTTATGAAAAGTATGTTGTGTAGTTATGATTATCACTAATTTAAAAAGTATGTTATTCTCATTCTCATGTTATGTGATATTATGACATAAATGACTTTATATGACTATTAAAATATGATGTTTTGATACATCGAGACAAAATGTGAAATACATGCCTATATGATACTATGTGATAAGTGATTTGATGAGCATGATTCACATGCCTAAAGTGATATTTTGTAATAAAGTGAAATTTTGTTCATTATGGTCATATCACATGCATGGGGTTGGGATATGTGTAAGGAGGAAGATTTGATAGCTTATCTGTAAATTTGATGGTTTTGTCTACAACCTACATGGCATCTTATCTGTGAATTTGGCAGTTTATCAACAACCTACATGGCAGCCTGTCTACGAATTTAGTGGCTTCATCAACATATATCTTGGAGTGTTTGGATGGATGAGTTCTAGGGAACTTTTTTCGGAGTGTAGCGGTGATGGGTAGGATATTTTAAAAAGAATTGCATAATTATTTTATAAAGACTGCACTGCCATGATCATGTGCATAAATATTGGTTATTTTGAATAATAAGTATGTGTTTATTTTTATTTGAACTGTTATAAGACTCACACTAAGCCTAAAAGCTCACCCCTTTAGTTTCATAACGTTTTTAGGTGATTCACGGACATAGGACTTGGATTCAGGTTACGGAGGAGTCTCTCACATGAAATTTTAACAAATGGTTTATGAACTATGGGGTTTGTTACTTTGCACAGTAGACATTGGACATTGGACCTTTATTGGGTTATTTTTACTTTTAAATTTTATACTATCATGCATGCATGTTTGATGAACTTACAAATATTTTGAATTATTGTTATTTAATTTTTATGATTTTATTTGATTTTAAATAAAATTGTAAATTTATGAATTTTCTAAGTATTTTCGAAAGTCCATCATGAAAGATTTTTTAAAAAATTTATTTTAAGAAATAATTAATAATATTGCAAATTCTTTGTTTTAATGACTTAAGACGACATTTCGATAAAATAATAAACTTTTCAATATTCGTGCTCTAATAAGTGTTTTTGTTTGCAAAAATAAAATCACTTAGTATTTAAATTTTAGAGTTTTTGTAAAAACAATTGAAACTAATTGTTTTTAGCAAGTATGGTTTTAATGTGGCTTTAAAATTTTGGCCATAACGTCATAGGCCAGGTTTGGGGGGTTACAATACCCTTAGAGTTTGTCTTTTGTAACTTATAAGTTGTAATAAAATTTTGAAAAACCCATTACAATATGTTAATTGTAAATACTTTCTTTTATTCTTTTAATATGAATGTTTAATCAAATTAATGGGAAATGTCTTTAGTAAAGAGTTTTTGTCAATGGTTTTGAGAATTTCGTTAAGTTTTCTGTGTAGTAATACCCAAAACCCGAACTCGGTGAATCGAGTTGAGTAAGGGCATTACAAGTTGGTATCAGAGCCTAATTCAATTGGTTCTCTTGCAGTCAATGTGAGGAGCCCTATATGCATAGTACGTTGAACTTGGCTTAGTCTCTCAGGTATGTTAAACTCTTGTATATGTGAATCATATTTTATTATGTTTAAGATATTGTGATAAGAAGAATAGTAAAAGAATAAAATAATAATTTCATAAATAGATAAGGAAATATATTACATGAATGATAGAAAAAGAAGTGCAATGTAAGACAAAAGAAATACTTAATTATCTTCTTTGACAGACTGGTTTATGGGATCAGTTGGGATATTTTCTGTTGGAGGATGGTCATCAAGATTTTGTTCTCCCTCTCATGTGTTCTCTTCATCATCATCAGCCTAAGGTGTTGTAGGAATGAAGAAGTTAGTTGATTGTTTCCACTCCCGCTAAAACGTCTCCCATTCTTAACCCTTATGGTGGTAAACATTAAAATTTAGTGTCTTTTTAGAAATGCCACTCAGCTAGTTGAAATCCACTTGAGTGAGATTGACAACCATTTGGGCGTGTAGAATCAGGTTGGACCTCCATTTTAGCAAAGCTTCATTGAGATTCTTTTAGGTGTCCTCTTGGAATTTTCTGAGGGCCTCTTCATTGGTCTAGCGTAGGTTTTCCAACTCTGCTTTCTGACACTTCTCCTGAACTTTGAGCTTCTCTTTAAAAATAGCTTATTTATACTTCAGCTAATTGATCTACTCTTTTATTTACTTGCACTCAATCTTTGTTTCCTTATATTTGTCCTTTAAATTTAGGACTTGAGTATCAAGTTTTTCAATCAGGCTATTATACTCTTGATGATCTCGGCATAGTTTAGCTATAGAGTCCTCGCCAGTTTTCACAACTTTTTCTAGATTTGCCAGATTATCATTGTATTAATTCTTGGTATCTTAAAAGGCCCAACTCCAAAGCCCATGCTCTATAGATAAAACTTGTGAAGCCTTTTCCATGAGGGAAAGAGGGGTATCATTTGGATTAGAAGTAAAGTAAAAGGAAAAAGCTTCTTTAAACTGCTAAGGAACAGAATTTTGTTGTTGTTGAAAATTAGAATTAAGTGAGACTAAAGCTGGTATTGACCCCAATAGATTGCGCTAAGGAAAAGTCCTTTCTACTTCAACTGAAGGAGTGTCATGTGGAAGATTACTAGGAGGAACTACTAATTGAGTTAAAGGTATAGCCTTTGTAAGATTCTCCTTTAGGGGAGGATCAGAGATATGAATTTGAGAGTCTACTTCATGGGCGGACTCAACAGGTGGCACTAGAATTTTGGAAAAAGCAATAGCTGAAGAAGAGTGAGAAACTGTAATGGCAAGCTCTTTATTTGGTCTACGCCTTATTAAAGGAAGGCATTCACAACTCTCAGTCTCTTGAACACTCTCGTCTAATCTGGGCCTTTTCTTAGATTTCTTTGTTGTTGTTTTATTTATAGAGCAACAATAGTCTTCTCCTTTAATTGACCTTCATTAAGAATGGTTGTAATGTCTATGTTCTAAACTAAGATAGGCGCAGAGTGTGAAGTGATAAGGATTCTGCACCAATAACAGGAGAGTTACCATAGTTTGAAGAATAAGTAGAAGTTGTAACAAGATTACGTATGATATTCCAATTGCGTAGGTGAAGACCACAAATGTTGTAAAAATAAAAAAGAGGTTCTCTTTTACGCCCCATTAAGATGTGTTCCAATTCACTGTCTGAGTTATAAGGCCAAACTTCAGAAGTTAAAGGCGCAAAGAGATCATCCAACAACTCGATAATATCATTTGGTCGACAACCATTTGGACTTAAGTCTTGTAAACAGTATTGGAATACATTCCTAACTGAAATGAGCTCCACCAAATCAAGTACACACCCCTTTTTAATTATATATTTTGCTTTTCAGCAACTTGATAATCTACTGGCTGATGTTATGCACATATACTCTCTAGAGGAAGGGACCATCTTGTTGAAAAACCAAATATAGGTTCAAGTTTGTAAATAACTCTTATGTACTTGTCTTTCCTTTGATGAACATTTGAAATACTATTCTAGATAATGGGCTCATAGCCTAATCATACACTAAATGAGCACTGCCAGCAGAAGTTTGGAAATACTAAAATATATAAACTTTTTTAGCACTTTTTGAGCATTAATTCATGCAATTTTTAAGCAATTTCTGTCAAATTTTATACTTTCATTATAAAAATAATAATTTGAGCTTAATTTATAAAATATTTTGAATTTTAATTATTTTTATAAAAAATTTGCATAAATTGAGATATTTTTGGCAGTTTTGCAATCGATAGTCACCTTGGAAAAATTAATTTACAAGGCACCTTGGGAGCACAAGATGATGAATTAATAGCCGTGGAGGACTTAAATTTAATATTTTGCTCTTTCTTGAATCAATTGGTCCTATTTTAATTTTTATTGGGAAAAATGGGCAACTTGAAGTAAAGGAAAGGGCCTGAACTGAGCAAGTAAAGAGGGAGGATGGACAAGTCCAAAATAGTAGCCCGAACTGTCCCATATTGTTGACCTAATCAACTTATTTTGGCTGATTTTAACACTTGCAAATAAGCCATTGAAATTTTCCTAAAGGCAATTCAAACCCCTCCCCTTCTTATGCATTTTTTTTAACCACAAGCTAAAAATAGCAAATTCAAACCCAACCACTCCTTCCCCTTGCATGGTCATACATAGGATGAGGAATTGGATGATATTTTTAGACAACTTGAGCTGCCAGTCTCAAGTATAAATAGCCCCCCTCACTTCCTCATTTTTCACCCCTTACTTCACACATCTTCTCTCTTTTTCCCTTCTAGTTATTTTCCAAAAATTTTCATTCCTTTTTCAATTTCCCCTATTGAAAAGGAGCTTGCATGCCTCTTGGATAGCACCAATCAAGTGTCTGTGAAGGCCTTGGATCAACAGAATGAGCAAAGAAAAGAGTAGCACACTAGTCTGGCTTTGGAAAACCATCGAGATTTGTTTTTCTATCTCCCTTCTCTTAATCTTTGTTTTAGATTTGTTTTGATCATGAGCATGAATATTTTTGTTTTGTTCTTCAATTAATTAAAATGACTTAAACTCCTTTCGTGTTAGATTAATTGCATTCTATCTGCTTAAGATTATTAAAAATGTGTTTGTATTGTTATTAGGTCTCAGTAAATTGTTCAATTAAGTAAAACCATGCTTTAGTCATGGTTGCATTTTAATTGTAAGGTAACAATTGAATTAATTATTTAAACGGGTTGAACTTATAATTAATGGACACAAATTTAATTAGCGCATGTTTAATCTTCTATGGTAGCTGAGGGTTAAATTAGTGACGATATTAAACAATACACTAGCCTTGTATTACTTGCAAGATTATTGTGATTAAATTGTTTCAATATAGAGAGATATTGTTACCTCACTAAATCTTTTACTTGCTTATTAAAATTTGATTAATCGTTTGAATTGACATAGAATATGGTCAACAGCTTATTGAGTTTTAATAGGTAAGTATGTGCATTAGTTAGCAAGTTACCGAGTTACCGTGAAATTATTCGTAACAACATGAACAAGATTTTAATAATTCTAAGTTAAAGAATAAAATTAATCTAACATATTTTATGTCATATTGATTAAACTCATTTTTAGAAATCGTGCATTGGAATTTTACTTTCTATTTTCTTAGTTAGCACTTAGTTAATTTTTTAGTTTTTATTTCACCACTTCAAATCAACATATTTTCTATCACCAAATTGTTTAGATTTTCATTTCATAAATATTCTCTTTCACGGTTCTTATGGGTATGATACCTCGTCACTTTATTACTTGTTGCAATTGTGTACAGTTGCAAATTTCCGTCGTTCCTTTCCTTTTTACCTTTAGTTGGTAAAATTTTTGGAAAATGCCCAACAATGGTGGCTTTTTGTGTATGCAATAGTTAATATAGAAAGCCATCAGTTTCCACCTGGATAAGCCTGATCACTTCCCTGGTGCAATGCCATATTAATTAAGTACAATACAAAAGAAAGGGTTGAGTGGTAGATGGAAACTGCACTCTAGCAAAATCAGGGGTAAAATGAAACCTATGGAATTATCACTTAGACGAGATCCACAGGGTCACAGCAATTCATAAGCAAAGTTTGGGTCTTGAATGCATTGGATTCTTTAACATCAGTTCATCTTATCATGTCTGAGCCTCTACACATGGTGGAGTATTTTTGAGACCTTTAGGTTAAAATATGATTGGGTTTTTGGTAATAGTATTTCGATTGGCTTGACCACGGCCCCTCCCTCTAGTAGTGGTTCAAACCATTTTGTGTTAAAGGAAATGAAAAAAAAATGCGAAGGAAAAACAAATGTTACCTTTGAGAATTAAAGAGACTGAAGATGAAGAGAGTAAAAGGATTTATTAGAGAAGAAATTAAGGTTTTTTCTATTCACCAAAGTGTTTGAAAAGGGTGTTTAAGCGTCTGTTGTATAAAGGAACAAATGTGGGAAAGAAATAGGTTTTATGGTAACTGTCTAGATTTTCTGACATAAAAACGACTTTTATGAAAAAGTAAGTTATGAAACGTTTAAAATTTCATAAGTAACCACAAAGTCTTAGATCCGCCCATGTGAATTAAACTGTTAGTATTCTCGTCACCAAATGGGTGGTTTATGCCTACCGTGAATAGTTAGTTTTTAGTTTTGTAATGGAATTATTCAAAGTTAGAAAACTTCGAGGAAAAAATTCTGTTAAGGGGGCGGGAGTTATTACACCCCAAATTTGGATAACCCAAATTTTAGGCGCGTAGACGAGAAGATATCTATTCTATCGCATTCGAAAATTAGTTCGCCAAATGGTAGATTCTAGTGAACTAATGTTTTGGGCAAATTGAGTATCCATCTAGGGAAGTATATCAAGATTCAATCTTCAACGTGTTCTTCAGTAAAAGAAAGAATGTGACATATAGGAAGAGTAAGCTTTGTGTATGTCACTGCCAAATGTATATCATGCCTAGTTTGATCTAGTATTGTGAAGGGTAAGTCTCAGTAACTAAATTTGGTTATAAACTAGCTAAACAGATTAGACAAATGGTGTTTTGAAAAGACTTTCATTTATGTTTCCTTCAAATTTTGGAGGACACTATTAAGCGCATATTTTGAAATTTTGGAAACTTGTCAAATTCCACTAAATGGGAGTGGATTATATATATGTGTGAGAAAGGTTCCTAAGAGGGTTTTCTTCTTTCTTCAAAGTAATTCTTTACTTCTTTCTTTTCATAAGTATTAAATTTTATTTCTAGTTACTCTTCTTATATGATCTGGAAGCTAAGGATTCTTGAATCAGATGGAGGTGTTCCATCTTCTGGTAAGTCTGGTAACTTTGCATGTTAAGAATAAGGATGCTATGAAGTATATGGGTAGTAAGTTACGAATGAAAAACCCTGTATAGAGATTTTCTATAATTGAAATGTTAGCAATCTGTCTGTAAATGGGTTTAATGATGATTCATGTTCTGTAAGCAGCTGCTGTTACTGGTAGTTGCAGTAAGTGAGTCTTAGGTGAGTCTTTAATATCTATTCCTACAAGTTTTTGTAAATAAGTCCTTTGTGATTGATGTATCAGAAACGATGAGTGAGTAAATGAATGATTGCTAAAAATTAGCATGTATCTTTGATATTGGTCTGTGTGAGTCTAGAACGTAATGAACTGTATGTATGAATGAATATTATTTTGTAGAGTAACTAAGTGTATGTGTTCAAAATGTGTACTGTGAGATATGATTGTGATGATGTGTATATAGTATGTAATGAAATATGCTTTGGTTAAGAAGAGAGTTAGTCTACTTGAATGTGTAATATATGATTGAAATTGTTTGGGAAATGAAGGTGTCTATGAGTGTGGAGAGGTTGAGTTGTGATTTTGGTCACTACGGTGGTATAGATGAGGTCCGTTGAGACAGTAAATATGAATTTTGAAAAAAGTCCATGGCCATGGCACAGTCTTAAAAGGATGGATAAGTTACATTTATCGACTAAGGTTCTTTGTGTGTTTTGGGGCAATGACGGGCAAACCTCACAAGATGTGAGTCTAGGAAAATCCATATCTCAAACATGATAGTAATAGGATGCCTAAGTGGCATACTGCTAGTGTAACAGCCCAATTTTAGGCCTAGTCAGAATAGTGGTATAGAATGATCATATGAGTGCATGAAAAATTTGGTGAAATAATTTTAGCGATTTCATGCTTAATTGCAAAAAAAGACTAAATCACGTAAAGGGCAAAAGTTTTGTTTTGCTAGCTAAAGGTGTCAAATAGATATAGAACATTAAATTAGGGTCTTTATTGAGTAAATAGACCATAAATATGTTAGTGGATGATCAAGGAGACAAAAAAAGTTGAAAAGTCAAAGTTGGTGTGCATTAGGTGACTTTTTTGGTAATAAAATAAAACAAAAAGAAAAAATTGTTGTCATCTTTTCATCTTCCTTCTTCCCCACCAAAAATACCAGTAAAGAGGAGGTTTTGAAAGCTTAAAAATTTCATCAACTTATATCCCTTACAAGTAAGTGATTTAGATGCCTATTTTTGATAATTTTTGTACTTTTGGAACCCTTGTAGCATGAACTAGCTAATGGGGGGACTATTTTGTGAAATGGTTAATAGTCTAGGGATTTTACATGAAAGGATTTATGTTGTTTGCTGAATTTTTATGGAAAAAAATAAGTCTTAGTTGTATGATAAACAACTTTTGTGAAAAGATTTTCATGGAAAACACCTAAAAGGGTCATTTTGTAAAAGTTATAAAATAGGTTGTAATTGTGTGAAATAGTAGAAATTTGGGGTTTTCATAAGAGTAATAATTGGTTGGTTAGGCTTGGATAATAAGGAAATTCGATAAAAATCGATTTTCGGGCGTAAGGGTAAAATGGTCATTTTGTGAAAGTCTAAGGGCAAAATAGTCATTTTGCCAAGAATGTGAATTTTGATTGTCCAAATTTATTTAGTGATTAAATGAGTGAATTTTATAATGTTAGATCAAGAAAATCGAGATTTGGGCTTAAGTCGAGAAAGTGCGTGGTTAAAGATAAAAAGAGAATAATTAGCTGAAATTGCATTTGAGGTAAGTTCATGTGATTAAATGAGCATGATATTTATGCCATTGTTATTATACTTGAAAATCTATCTTGCCATGATTGTGTTAAAGTTTATGTTGATGATATTGTATATGAGAAAGTGATGTCAAATGTAAATAACATTTATGTGTTGATTGAATGCTTGGAGATTTGATGGAATATGATATTCCACTGAAATTAGTAAGTTGTATGTAAATAATACAACTACATTATTATTATATGGGTTTAAATTGATATAGCATGAATTGCTTGGTTGTGGAAATGATTATGTATGATGAATATTGTGATAGCAGAATTCTCGTTTGAACCTTAAGAAACAATTCAGATATTCATGCCATGACATTTGGGTTATTTGTGTGCCAGTGTAAGACATGTTTGGGACATGCATTGGCCACATTATGAGAACCAGTATAAGACCATGTCTAGGACATGGCATCGACATTGAGACGAGAGCTAGTGTAAGACCATGTTTGGGACATGGCATCGGCACGGATATGTAAGAGCTAGTGTAAGACCATGTCTGGGACATTGTAACACCCCGAACCCGAGACCATCGCCGGTGTCGGACACGAGGGGTTAACAAGCCAAGTTCACTTGTTTTGCCCATCCATTTGACATTTCCAGTCAGGCTGGAAAACTGCATCACTGTCGCCTTAAAAATCATATCTCGAGTTTCAAAACTTGGAAACTGGTTTCGTAAATTTTCCCTGAATTTAGACTCATATATCCATCCATGGATTTATTTCTAGAATTTTTGGTCGGGCCAATTGGTACAGTTTATTAGTTAAAGTCAAACATGTTACAGGGATTGACTGCTCTGACCTTCGCGCGGTATAACTTGAATATCTCTCTGTACAGGGCTTTAATGCTGGTGCCGTTTGTTTCTAATGAAACTAGACTCAAAATGGAATCTGTACATATAAGGTATGTCTCCTAATTATTTTTGGATAATTTATAGTAAATTTTTAAAGTTGCGACAGGGAACCCAGAAACCATTCTGGCCCTGTCTCACAATAGCTTTAATATCTCTTAACATGTAACTCCTATGACTGTTTCGTTTCTTCCATATGAAAATAGACTCATCAAGGTTCATTTACATAGCTTATTCACTATTTAGTTCCATTCCTACGAATTTTGGTGATTTTTCACATTCACGTCACTGCAGCTGGCAGCATCTGTTTTTAAGGTAGGTCTTACCTATTTGGTAGTCTCCATGAACCAACTAGTCTTGCCATACATAGGTTCATATATGATCATTTTAACCATGCCAATGGCTGATCATATGACCAACATTCCCATTTCCAAGCCATAGCCACATCATGACACCAAATATATACATACAAACCACAATTAGTCTAAGTTCATGCTTCCTTTTTTCGAGCCATTTTCGCATGGCCGTACATATATACATCACAACATATTTAACCAACAAGGGTAGTCCTATACATGCCATTTCAAGTTCAACCAAAATTTATACCAAAATGGAGGCTTGATAGTGTGGATGACTTGACTTCAACGATCCCAAATCCGATTGCTTGAGTGAAATCTAGAAAACGAGAGCCAAAGCAACGGGATAAGCATTTTATGCTTAGTAAGTCTCAAGGAATATAATCAACTCTAATTACAGCAATACATTCACATAGCCAAATGCATCATTTCATTAATACACATTCTTACTTCACACTTCATCATTATATAATTTCACAAGGTATCAATCAATTCAATAACTGAAATTCATTAGTCGATTGAGCGAATGTTGCTCAAACATGTCGACTTTCCAATGCACATATAAACGTACCTTATTCTTTGGGCTTCTCGAGTGTACTAATTGAATTTATTACAGCAACCAACACTCACCTCCAGCCCAAGATTCTTCGGAATATAACCGGATATAACCACGTGCACAAATGCCTTCGGTTCTTAGCCGGATAGAATGTCTCGCACGAATGCCTTGGTCTTAGCCCGGATGTAGCCACTAGCACAATTGCCTTGGTCTTAACCGGATATAATTTCCAGCATAATTGTCTTGGGCTTAGCCGGATATTATTCAATTTCTCATGTACACATACATCAATAATCATTGGACATACATATTTCATTTTCAGTTACTAAGGCTCAAACGCACATATATTCACAAGCATATTCGCCGGGACTTAGCCCGGTATCATTCAATTTCTCATACACACATAAATCAATAATCATACACATCCATACTTCATCTCACATAATTCAAGTAAGGTCACTTCTAGAGAACTTACCTCGGATGTTGTCGAACGGCTTTTTCGGCTATTCGATCACCTTTTCCTTCCCTTGTCCAATTGTGGCCCTCTTAGCTCTTGAGCTAATTCAAACAAATTCAATTTATTAAAACCTCATTGTGCTTGCTTATGGCGAATATGACAAGGAGTTTAAATGGTCATATGGCCACTCTTTAGCTTGAATACACAATGGTCATGCACATTTTATACTACATCAAGCAATTCAATACAATTTATTTGAGCATCAAGGAAAAGCTAAGGCCTTCAATAGGCTACCCAAGGCCGAATATTCATGTACATGTTGAGGTCAATTTTGCACTTAATACCTCACAAAAACAGCATGCATTTTACTAGTTAATGCTTTGCACATTGTGGCCCAAAACTTATAATATAGCATCGAGCACTTATATGTGTGCTAGGCGAATTGTGCTTGCAATTTCACAAGCATTCTTCCACATCTTCTTCTTTAAACCAATATATTCATCACTTACTTCATAGCCAAAACATCATGTGCAAACATATATATACAATATGAGCATGGTCAATTTCAAGATGTCCATAGCCATCCAAAATACAAATTTTAACTAACATGCAAGAAGCATGAACCATGTTCATGAATGCATCATGGCGAATATGAAAATCATGCTCCATTCAACTTCAATCATGGTTAAACACAAAAGAAAACTCAAAATCTTACTCAAGAGTAGACAATCCATCATTGCATGCATCATCATCAAGCTTCACACTTAGCATGCAATGGCTTTATCACCATACAACTTTGGCCAAATACCATTTCCATGGCATAACAAGGATTTGAGCCATGGCTAACATGCACATCAAATTAGTAACCAAACCATGCATGAAACTCCCAACACAACCTCATACATACCTTAATCTTGATGTAAACTTAGCCAAATCTCCTCTAGGTCTCTTACAACCCAAGCATGAAGCAAAAATCCTCCCCTTTCCCTTAGTATTTTCGCCAAGAAGATGAGAAAGGATGAACAAATTTTTTCTTTTCTTTCCTTAGGACATTCGGCCAAGCCTATGGAGAAGAATGAACACTTTCTTTTTTTTTTTTTCATACTCTTATTTTATCATTTCTAACATCATCCATTAGTAAAACATGTTGGGAACATGTTTCCCCTTGCCCATAATTTGTCATGGCCGGCCATCCACCTTAGGGAATGGGATAATTGACATGCAACTCCATTTATTTCACTTCATGCATTATTAGGCCACTTAAAATACACCTATCACATTTTCAAGTCCTAGCACATGGGTCCTTTCTTATAAATTTGCACCTAATTAATAAAAATCGAGACACGAAATATTTACGCATACCAATTCCACATACAATAAGCACGGAATATAACACTTAATTATTCTTGTGACTCGATTTCGTGGTCCCGAAACCACTCTCCGACTAGGGTCACATTAGGGGTGTCACAACTCTCCCCCACTTAAGAGATTTTCGTCCCCGAAAAGCTTACCGGTAAATAGGTTCGGATATCGCTCTCTCATAGAGTTCTCGGTCTCCCAAGTAGCTTCTTCTATCCCGTGCTTGAGCCATAACACTTTTACTAGCGGAACCCGCTTGTTTCGCAACTCTTTCACTTCTCGTGATAGGATACGAATCGGTTCTTCCTCATAACTCATATTAGCTTGAATTTCAATTTCTGATGGACTAATCACGTGCGATGGATCGGATCTATAGCGTCAAGCATCGAAACGTGGAAGACATCGTGAACCTTTTGAGTTCGGGGCAAAATCAAGCGATATGCCACCGGATGACTCGCTCGATATCTCATATGGCCCAATGAACCTCGGCTCAACTTGCCCTTACGGCCAACTCGAGTATCTTTTTCCAAGGCGATACCTTGAGAAACACTTTATCACCCACCGATACTCGATATCCTTACGCTTCAGATCCGCGTCGACTTCGACGATCGGAGGCTATCTTCGACTTTCACAGATTACTTTCACTTTCTGCTCAAAGATCCCTAATCAAATCCACCTCGAAAATCTTGCTTTCACCGAAGTTCACCCAAAACAATGGTGTACGGCATTTACGATCGTATAAGGCCTCGTAGGGTGCCATCTTAATACTTGATTGAAAGTCGTTGTTGTAAACGAATTCAATCAACGGCAAATACCGCTCCCATGAACCACTAAACTCGAGGACACAACATCTTAACATATCCTCAAGTATCTCGAATTATCCGCTCGGATTGACCATCGGTTTGGGGTGAAAGGCGGTCTTGAAATGCAACTTGGTACCCAAAACTTCTTGCAACTTTTTCCAAAATCGCGAGGTAAATCTCGGATCTCTATCCGACACGATGGAAATAGGCACCCGTGTAATCTCACAATCGAGAAACGTACAATTCCGCTAATTTGTCCATTGAAAAATCCGTGCGTCGACGGGGACAAAGTGGGCCGACTTAGTCAATCGATCTACCACGACCCAAACCGCATCCTTCTTACTTGCGACAATGGCGGTCCGGATACAAAGTCCATTGTGACTCGATCCCATTTCCACTCGGGTATCGTGATTGGTCAAGTAATCTCAAGGCACCGATGTTCCGCTTTCACTTGTTGACATATTAAACATCTCAAACAAAGTCGGAGATGTCTCGCTTCATACCATGCCACCAAAACCGACGTTTCAAATCATTGTACATCTTCGTACTCCGGGTGGATTGCCATTCGCTACAATGGGCTTCATTCGAATTATCGAAATGAGTTCAATTCTTTGGGACACACAGACGACTTTTGAACCTCAAACAATCGTCATCGTCGATTTGAAACTCCGAGTCCTTGTTCGGAACACACGCAGCCCGTTTTGCAACCAACTCGTCGTCGACTTTCTGAGCTTCTCGAATTTGGTGTGTCAATAATGGTTTGGCTTCCAATTCAGCCACTAACACACTGTCGGATCGGACAGACAAGTGCACATTCATCGCTCAGTAAAGTGAATAACGATTTACGCCTCAAGGCATCCGCAACCACATTCGCCTTTCCCGGTGATAGTCAATGATCACTCATAATCCTTTAACAGCTCAAGCCAACGTCTTTGTCGCAGATTTAAGTCTCTTTGGGTCATCAAATATTTGAGACTTTTGTGATCCGAGTATACATGGCACCTTTCACCAAATAAGTAATGTCGCCAAATCTTTAAGGCGAATACGATGGCGGCCAATTCGAGATCATGAGTCGGATAATTTTTCTCATGTGGCTTTAATTGCCTCGACGACAGGCCACAACTCGACCTTCTTGCATTAATACGCAACCTAACCCAAGTAGAGAGGCGTCGCTATAGATGACAAACTCCTTGTCGGACTCGGGTTGCACTAGAATTGGGGCTTCATCAAATAAGTTTTCGTTGATCGAAACTTTTTGGCATTTCTCCGTCCATTCGAACTTAACGTCCTTTTGGAGTAAGCCGTCATCGGCGTGGCTATCGTTGAGAAGCCTTTTACAAATCATCGGTAATAACCTAAGCCCCAAAAAGCTCGAACCTCGAATATTTCTGAGGCTTCCAATTAAGTATGGCTGAAATTTTATTCTGGTCGACTCGAATACCCGATCTGATACCACATGACCCAAGAAGCTAACCTCTCTTAACCGAACTCACACTTGTTGAACTTAGCATATAATTGCTTATCCGTAAAATTTGCAGCACTAACCGCAGTGTTCAGATGTTCGGTCTCATTTCTTGAATAGACCAAGATGTCATCAATGAACACGACTACTTAATCGATCCAAATATGGTCTAAAGATCCGATTCATTAAATCCATAAATACCGTAGGGCATTAGTGAGCCCAAACGGCATCACTAGGAACTCATAGTGACCATATCTCGCTCAAGGCGCCTCTTGGGCACGTCCGAATCTCGGATTCGCAATTGATAGTAGCCCGATCTCAAATCTATTTTCGAGAACACCGAGGCTCCTTCAGTTGATCGAACAAGTCATCAATACGTGGCAACGGATATTTGTTCTTTATCGTCGCTTTATTAAGTCGACGATAGTCGATGCACAAGCGCATGGTTCCATCCTTCTTCTTCACGAACAATCTTGGCGCACCCAAGGCGAAAAACTCGGCGAGCAAAACCTCTATCCACCAATTCTTGCAATCGAGCTTTCAACTCCTTTAATTCCGTTGGTGCCATACGATACGGAGCTATCGAAATTGGAGTGGTACCGGTACCAATTCGATGCCAAATTCTATTTCCGAACAGTGGTAAACCCGAAAATTCTTCGGGAAAACATCCGGTATTCACAAACCACGAGCACAGATTCGGGTTTCTTTTCGATTCCTTGTCATCGAAAGCACGTCGCAAGGTACACTTCGCACCCTTTTCTTACATATTTACGGGCCAACATCGCGATATTACGGTGGCAACCCTTTAAGTCCGTAGACTCAACCCGAATTATTTCATTATTCGCGCACCTCAAATCGATAATCTTGCTCTTGCAATTTACAACCGCATCGTGCATGGTCAACCAATCCAAACCAAGAATAACGTCGAACTCATCGAACGGCAAAAGCATCAAGTCCGCGGAAAACAAGAACCTCGGAACACTAGGGGACTTTTCTTGCACACTTTGTTGACAAGCACGTAATGACCCAAGGGTTTGACACCGAATTACAAACTCGAGAGACTCAATGGGCAAAGTCTTCTTGGATGCTAAGGTTTCACATATATATGAATGAGTAGAACCAGGTCAATCAAAGCAATCACATTTGTATTGAAAAGAGTGAAAGTACCGGTAATAACATCCGGAGAGGCAGATCCTCGCGTGCGCGTATGGCATAAGTCCTAGCAGAGCACGAGCCTCGAGATCGATGGTAGCATCTCTAGATCCTCTCGACCGCCAACGACATTGCCCATATTTCTAGGTGGCCTACCTCAAGCAATGTAGCACCGGGTTTGCACTCGACTTACATTCTGTTCATGCATCCTCGGGCAATCCTTCATAAAGTGGTCGGCCGATCCACACTTATAGCGAGGCGATCACGAAACCAACAGCTCCCGAATGCCATTTGCCACAATGTGGACACTCGCCTCTCTCGGCGATCATTTCCACCACCGGCGATCGAGGTGACTCGTGTGGTCACAGGGGTCGATCGCGTCCTCGTCTAGAAAAGCCCAAACGCCTCTAGACCGCTCACATCATCTCGAAATCTCTTTGATGCTTGTTGAAGAGACTTTCCGAGGACCTCTTCGAATTCTCCGGTTCCCACATCAGCTTTTTGTTTCTCCTTTCTAAGCTCTTCGGCTTTACAAGCTCGCTCAACAAGTACTACGAACTCTCGTATCTCGAGGATGCCAACAAACATCCTTATATCATCATTCAGCCCATCCTCGAAGCGTTTACACATAATAGCTTCGGACGAAATGCATTCTCGCTGCATCTGGCCCTCACAAATTTTCGTTCGTGGTCGATGGCGACATCGAACCTTGCTTAAGATCAAGGAATTCCCTCCGCTTTTGGTCGATGAATCTCTGACTGATATACTTTTTTCGGAACTCGGTTTGAAAGAATTCCCAAGTCACTTGCTCTCTAGGCACCACAGAAGTCAGAGTACTCCACCAATAGTAGGCGGACTCGCGTAGCAAGGAGATGGTACACTTTAAGCACTCATCGGTGTACAGGATAGCTCATCAAGCACCCGGATAGTGTTATCTAACCAAAATTCAGCTCGCTCGGCATCATCATCATCCGTAGCCTTAAATTCAGTGGCCCCATGTTTTCGAATCCTATCGACTGGGGGCTTACTTGACCTTATTTGGTCAGATCCGGAGGTATTGTAGGTGCGGGGTTGCATTTGTCGGGAATGGAGGTTGTGGAACAGTAGTGTTGGTTCGAATGTATTGATTAAACCATTCGTTCATCACACTATAAAAGGCTTGCCTAGCCTCGTCATTAGGATTGCTGGCCATAGGTTGAGAGTCCGCCGCGCTGTCCCTTGCGCAGAGCAGCGCCACACTCTCCACATCATCAGCTATCGCTTCGGTTGGGATCGGGATCCATTGCTATAAACAAACACAAAGTCAAATTGTCAGAAATCACCACACTATCGATTCATCATTTAATGGCATGTATAGCTCGACCCCAACACATCACGGTAGTCCTAGAATCGACTAAACCATGGCTCTGATACCAATAAAATTGTAACACCCCGAACCCGAGACCATCGCCGGTGTCGGACACGAGGGGTTAACAAGCCAAGTTCACTTGTTTTGCTCATCCATTTGACATTTCCAGTCAGGCTGGAAAACTGCGTCACTGTCGCCTTAAAAATCATATCTCGAGTTTCAAAACTCAGAAACTGGTTTCGTAAATTTTCCCTAAATTTAGACTCATATATCCAACAATGGATTTATTTCTAGAATTTTTGGTCAGGCCAATTGGTACAGTTTATTAGTTAAAGTCACCCATGTTACAGGGATCAACTGCTCTGACCTTCGCGCGGTATAACTTGAATATCTCTCTGTACAGGGATTTAATTCTGGTGCCGTTTGTTTCTAATGAAACTAGACTCAAAATGGAATCTGTACATATAAGGTATGTCTCCTAATTATTTTTGGATAATTTATAGTAAATTTTTAAAGTTGCGACAGGGAACCCAGAAACCATTCTGGCCCTGTCTCACAATAGCTTTAATATCTCTTAACATGTAACTCCTATGACAGTTTCGTTTCGTCCATATGAAAATAGACTCATCAAGGTTCATTTACATAGCTTATTCACTATTTAATTCCATTCCTACGAATTTTGGTGATTTTTCACATTCACGTCACTGCAGCTGGCAGCATCTGTTTTAAAGGTAGGTCTTACCTATTTGGTAGTCTCCATGAACCAACTAGTCTTGCCATACATAGGTTCATATATGATCATTTTAACCATGCCAATGGCTGATCATATGACCAACATTCCCATTTCAAGCCATAGCCACATCATGACACCAAATATATACATACAAACCACAATTAGTCTAAGTTCATGCTTCCTTTTTTCGAGCCATTTTAGCATGGCCGTACATATATACATCACAACATATTTAACCAACAAGGGTAGTCCTATACATGCCATTTCAAGTTCAACCAAAATTTATACCAAAATGGAGGCTTGATAGTGTGGATGACTTGACTTCAACGATCCCAAATCCGATTGCTTGAGCGAAATCTAGAAAACCGAGAGCCAAAGCAACGGGTAAGCATTTTTATGCTTAGTAAGTCTCAAGGAATATAATCAACTCTAATTACAGCAATACATTCACATAGCCAAATGCATCATTTCATTAATACACATTCTTACTTCACACTTCATCATTATATAATTTCACAAGGTATCAATCAATTCAATAACTGAAATTCATTAGTCGATTGAGCGAATGTTGCTCAAACATGTCGACTTTCCAATGCACATATAAACGTACCTTATTCTTTGGGCTTCTCGAGTGTACTAATTGAATTTATTACAGCAACCAACACTCACCTCCAGCCCAAGATTCTTGAATATAACCGGATATAACCACGTGCACAAATGCCTTGGTCTTAGCCCGGATAGAATGTCTCGCATTTAATGCCTTGGTCTTAGCCGGATGTAGCCACTAGCACAATTGCCTTGGTCTTAACCCGGATATAATTTCCAGCATAATTGTCTTGAGGCTTAGCCGGATATTATTTGATTTCTCATGTACACATACATCAATAATCATTGGACATACATATTTCATTTTCAGTTACTAAGGCTCAAACGCATATATTCACAAGCATATTCGCCTTCGGGACTTAGCCCGGTATCATTCAATTTCTCATACACACATAAATCAATAATCATACACATCCATACTTCATCTCACATAATTCAAGTAAGGTCACTTCTTGAGAACTTACCTCGGATGTTGTCGAACGGCTTTTTCGGCTATTCGATCACCTTTTCCTTCCCTTGTCCAATTGTGGCCCTCTTAGCTCTTGAGCTAATTCAAACAAATTCAATTTATTAAAACCTCATTGTGCTTGCTTATGGCGAATATGACAAGGAGTTTAAATGGTCATATGGCCACTCTTTAGCTTGAATACACAATGGTCATGCACATTTTATACTACATCAAGCAATTCAATACAATTTATTTGAGCATCAAGGAAAAGCTAAGGCCTTCAATAGGCTACCCAAGGCCGAATATTCATGTACATGTTGAGGTCAATTTTGCACTTAATACCTCACAAAAACAGCATGCATTTTACTAGTTAATGTTTTGCACATTGTGGCCCAAAACTTATAATATAGCATCAAGCACTTATAT